>NC_085994.1:28544969-28860353 GCF_030014385.1 Trichomycterus rosablanca | reverse complement strand
TATTGAGCCCTCGGCCAGGTAGGTAGCACCAGTCAGACTTAAACTCTCAGCAGTGGTGGGATAGTGTATTGTACTTCTGCACCACCCAAGTGCTCCAAGGATGGGTTTTTGTTAAACTTGAGTGCATAGCCTTTTTTGTGCTTTTGCAAAGGCTTTTCCCAGTATATCTACTCATGTTGCAAGACCACGCCTGGCCATATGAGACAATGCCATACTGTTAAACTTCTCATTAGTTTTCCCTCTTTTTAGGTACGTTAGCAGAGGAAGAACCTGCTCCTTGTGCACTGTCAGGTCATGGCCGGCACTGTTCAGTAAATGGCTCTTCATGTAGAGATGGCTGGCATGGGCCCAACAATGGCATCACCAACTTTGACAACTTCATGTTTGCTATGCTGACAGTGTTCCAGTGTATCACCATGGAGGGATGGACTGATGTGCTGTACTGGGTAAAAAAATTCAGCTTACTATAAATCATAACAAAATATTTTTTATTAATGGAGCATTTTTGTCAAATGTTAGTTGGTCTTCAGCTTCAGGGTCAAAAACGTTGTGCTTGGAATTTAGGGTAGTCTGTGTAACAACAGCAGCAGCAATCTTTTTAGTAATGTATTGTTTTATAAAAAACACTTTAACTAGATTTTAATAGTCCTTTGTATGAATTGTATGAATGATGCCTTGTCCCACAACTACCTTGTTATAGCAAAGGTGGTTACTGAATGTAAAACCAATATTTTACAACTACTAATCTTTAATTAACAGTAACAACAACGATAATAATAATAATAATAATAATAATAATAATAGTAATAATAATAAAATGAATGAAAGTGAAAGTGAATGTGTAAGTAGCCATGTTTACATGCACCCTGATAATCTATTAATAATCTTACTAATAGCTCAGTTGTAGAATACATCCATATACCTAAATCTGATTACACTAGTCCGATTGAGGTAATTCTGAATGCCATTTCTGTTCAGTTAAACGTAGGGTAAATATATTAATATGGGTAAATATATTAATAATAGCCATATAAACAACTGTATCAGTGCCTTGGATCTGTATCTGGCTGTATCAGGTTGCTGGACATTACATCTTCCCCTCAACCGTTCTTTTATAAGTGAATTTGAAGTACATTTTGCTGAGTTCACCATAATTTAAGGTAATTAAAAAACACCAACTGTAAACTAAAAACTCAGATAACATACTGCTGCTTGTCTTTCTTTGACTGTACTTACGTAATGCTCATTGTCATAGTAATAGGTGTGCATGTAAACTGAGAGTCCACTTATCCTAATGTAAAGGTCACTGCAAAACAATGCAAATATTCTTATTGATCATCTGATTAATCTAATAGAACATTTTTATCTTGCTGGTAATGGACAACTTCCAGGACAGCTTTGCTCATATCCACAGGGCATAACAGGTTTCTAAATATATAAAGAGTATTAACATGATTACATTCTTAGGTTTTGCCTACGCAGTTACCACAGCTCAAGCCAACAGAAGACATGGCACTCCTCCATCATTATAAAATCACCAACTAAGGAAAAATCTTCCAGAAAAACAATGCACCATATGTTCAGTATAGTATGTCAAGGTGCATTCGAGCGTTTTAATTATAGTTAGATATTACAGATTGCTGCTTTCTGCATTAAGCTAATTAAAAAACATACACTGATGAATACAGGATCTTATTAAAACCTTCTCTGCAGTAAGGTGTAAAAGCAGCATGTTTCATGATTCTAATTTAAAATAAGATTCACTGTTCTTTAACTGCCTACTATAACATAGCAGCTCCATGGTGTGAGTAATGACTAATTAGCTATAGGATTACCTTTTTTTAGTGCATCTATAGCAACCACTAATGACCATGATTATCTTGTCAGTCAGACACTGTGAAAAAACCTGTTTCTGTTCAGCTTTAAAAATAAAAAAATCTGTGCAAAAATGCTACACACAAGCAGTTTTAGTTACAAATACTCCAATAGTGTGCTGACCTACACATAGAGCCCTGACTACAAGTTCACCCTATTAAACACTGCAACGTTGATCGTAATGCCAGGCCCTTTCAGCCAAAATTATTGCCTAACTTTACCAATGCGCTTTTGGCTGAATGGATGCAAATATACACAAACCAACTTCATATTAATGAGCATAGTTTTAGAATGATGTCCAACAAGCTCATGGTTAGAGTTTTACATATTTTAGGGTGCATTGTGTCACTTTTAAGCATACAAAATTTTAATGAATACAAGCAAAATGGTATCAGTTGACAGGAATGTTCTTTGTTTAGGTTAGAATGAATTCTTTGTTTACTTTAATGAGAGGTTATGGGTGGGAAAGCAGTATTGTATAAAAGATATTTTATGATAACTTTTCCTTTTCACTGGTGTTTGTACACAATGTCAAAAAGATCAGAAGTTAAACTCTGGTATGGTTTCTCACTGTAAACTAAGTGAATAGCAATGAAACATCAAAATATACTTACAGTTTGAATACTGATGTACATTGCTTTTAATTCCTTGGACTAGTAACTGTACTGCTTACTATGTATTTGAACAGTGAATACGATTTTTAGTAGCCATGTGACAACTGAGACAGCAGAAAAATCAACCTATCCAAAGTGACTATTCACCTCTTTTTATATTGCATGAATTAAGGACAATGCAAGTGCAAATATCAATTGTCACTTCCACCGTTTGCTCTTCTCTTGCTTTTCTCTTGCTCCCTCCCCCTCCTTCTTTCATCTGTTACCATGGTAAATGCTCCACATGCAAATGAGCCTGTGAAAGTGACTGAATGTATGAGTCTGATATAGTGCTGGAAAAAAGGCTTTGGCCACCCAAACGGGTAAAAAGAAACACTAGAAGAGAGAATGCAGGTGAAAAGATGCAATTGACAATTAGCAGACCATCTGTCTCTTTCTGTCATGTTTTTTACCTCTACTACCTCTTCCTCTTTTTTCCTTCCTGCTTCTTTCTCGCTGTGGATTTTAAAACATTGTTTTGAATACTTTCAGCATCACTGATTGATAGTCATTTCCAAAATATATGCATGATAAAACCGACCTATTTTCTGAGTTATTATTAGCGTCTTTTTACAGATCTTTCCCAGCACAAAACCTGTTAACACGTTATAATACCTCCCACGTAGCCTAGCATAAATAAAACAAATTTTATCATAATTATATCAAAGAGAAGAACATTATGATTACTGTATTTACCATGTAATCTTCACTAATCTGCACAGCTAAGATGTCAGTCAGTTTTGCCCAGCCACATACATACTGTGCAAAAGTCTTAGGCCACCATTAGATTTGTTGTTTTACAATGGTATAATGACCATACAGTGGGGCCAAAAAGTATTTAGTCAGCCACTGATTGTGCAAGTTCTCCTACTTAGAAAGATGAGAGAGGTCTGTAGTTTTCATCATAGGTACACTTCAACTGTGAGAGACAAAATGAGAAAAAAAATCCAGGAAATCACATTGTAGGATTTTTAAAGAATTTATTTGTAAATGATGGTGGAAAATAAGCATTTGGTCAATAACAAAAGTTCAACTCAATACTTTGTAACATAACCTTTGTTGGCAATGACAGAGGTCAAACGTTTCCTGTAAGTCTTCACCAGGTTTGCACACACTGTAGCTGGTATTTTGGCCCATTCCTCCATGCAGATCTCCTCTAGAGCAGTGATGTTTTGGGGCTGTCGCTGGGCAACACGGACTCCACAAATTTTCTCTGGGGTTGAGGTCTTGAGACTGGCTAGGCCACTCCAGGACCTTGAAATGCTTTTTACGGAGCCACTCCTTCGTTGCCCGAGCGGTGTGTTTGGGATCATTGTCATGCTGGAAGACCCAGCCACGTTCCATCTTCAATGCTCTCACTGATGGAAGGAGGTTTTGGCTTAAAATCTCACGATACATGGCCCCGTTCATTCTTCCCTTAACACGGATCAGTCGTACTGTCCTCTTTGCAGAAAAACAGCCCCAAAGCATGATGTTTCCACCCCCATGCTTCACAGTAGGTATGGTGTTTACTCAGCATTCTTCTTCCTCCAAACACGACGAGTTGAGTTTTTACCAAAAAGTTCCATTTTGGTTTCATCTGACCACATGATATTCTCCCAATCCTCTTCTGGATCATCCATAAGCTCTCTGGCAAACTTCAGATGGGCCTGGACATGTACTGGCTTAAGCAGGGGGACACGCCTGGCACTGCAGGATTTGAGTCCCTCTCGGCGTAGTGTGTTACTGATGGTAGCCTTGTTACTTTGGCCCCAGCTCTCTGCAGGTCATTCATCAGGTCCCTCCGTGTAGTTCTGGGATATTTTGCTCACCGTTCTCATGATCATTTTGACCCCACGGGATCGAGGGAGATTATCAATGGTCTTGTATGTCTTCCATTTTCTTACAATTGCTCCCACAGTTGATTTATTCACACCAACCTGCTTGCCTATTGTAGATTCACTCTTCCCAGCCTGGTGCAGGTCTACAATTTTCTTCCTGGTGTCCTTCGACAGCTCTTTGGTCTTGGCCATGGTTGACTGTTTGAGGCTGTGGACAGGTGTCTTTTATACAGATAACAATGTCAAACCGGTGCCATTAATACAGGTAATGAGTGGAGGACAGAAGAGCTTCTTAAAGAAGAAGTTGCAGGTCTGTGAGAGCCAGAAATTGCTTGTTTGTTATTGACCAAATACTTATTTTCCACCATAATTTACAAATAAATTCTTTAAAAATCCTACAATGTGATTTCCTGGATTTTTTTCCCTCATTTTGTCTCTCATAGTTGAAGTGTACCTATGATGACAATTACAGACCTCTCTCATCTTTCTAAGTAGGAGAACTTGCACAATCAGTGGCTGACTAAATACTTTTTGGCCCCACTGTATATAATTACTTCTCAGTCTATTTATTAGAATACAACCAGTAAATACAGGAAATTTGAATGCAGAATTAAAAACACAAAAAAAAAAATCAGAAAAAACAGCTTCTATAATCTAAAGTGGTGAGTATATAGTGTGACCTCCGCAATAGCAAAGCAATAGCAGGAACCTGTCTGCCTTAAACCAAAATGGAATGGAACCCTAATTAATGTCATTGCTAACACGTTTGTCCTACTAGTTCAAGTCAAAAATGACTGCTGTGAATAAATCTGTTACACCAGGTTTGTGCAAGACATGCTTGAGCATTATGTACACATGTTGTATGAGTTTAATCCACTGGAAGCTTGCTAATATGACCAACTTTTAATCACATATTTTTCCAAAGAAGGCAAAATATCTGGAGCTCACAGAGGACTGTTAAACGAATGGGTGGAAGAGCCGCTGTGAGCCCATTGAAGTCGGCTGCAGGGGCTTTGCAGGGCAGTCTCTGCATCGGATGCTCAGCCTCCTTGGGATTAGAGGTTTGCAGGAGAGGAAAGCCACCAAAAACAACACTGATGCAGCTGAAAAGGCATCACGGTGGCTGTGGATTAAAAGGGGTGATCCATGGTGTAGCTTGCTGCTTGGACACAAGTCGGGGGCTGAACAACCCCAACTGAGTCGCCCAGGTGAGGGTGTCTGATGATCTAAGATGCGAAACACCCTATGACCCTGGGTTCATCACTGAAGATGTGTCCAAGTTGCACCACACGGTGTTTTCAGAACTGGAAGACTTGCTTGAGCATAACGTACACATGTTGTATGAGTTTAATTCATTAGAAGCTTGCTAATATGACCAACTTTTAATCACATAAATTAATTTAAAATGCCAATGATCATCAGTGAATCACGATAATTTACAAGGCCAATCTCAACGGGAAATCAGCAATCAAACTGGGTACACAAGATGTTGTATTCAGTCTATTATAAAAAATTGACGAATCAGGAGAGGTCAAGGATGAGAAAAGACTGGAAGGCCAAGAAAACTTTCAAAATATGATGAGTTTCTTTTTTGAGAGACCGAAAGAAGTCTTGAAAACACCTGGCTCAGCATCTGGCAGCTTAATCAGGCCATGTTGACCGTTCTGCAGTCTTCTGCAGAAGCATGATCAGGAATGGCCTTTTTGGAAAAGTCACAGCCAAGAAACCTATTTTACGGAAGAGGAACAGGGTGCATATATGCTAAAGCTTATGGAATAAAGATCAGTGGAAAAGAGTATTATGGAGTGATAAATTCTGGTTTGAAATTTGTGAGTTTAGTCATTGACATTATGTGAAAAGAAAAGTTGGAGAGAGATGTAAAAAATGTATGAGTGCTTGTAGCCTTCAACATGAAACATGGTGTAGGGTCTGTCTTGATTTGGTGCTGCATGTCTGCCAGTGCTGTTGGCGATATTGTCTGAATTGATGGGATAATAAATGCTGACAATACAGACAGATTTGAATTTATCATGGCATTCTTGCTGGAAGGCGTCTGAATGGTAATTGTTTTATTTTTAAGCATAATAATATCTCAAGCATAGGGTTAATGCAGTAAAATCAACATTAAAACAGCTGATAAAACACTGACAGTCATGGACTAAACTATAGACCTGAATATTATAGAGGTAGTTTGGGTTCACCTTGATGGAGAAAGAAATGAAAGACAGTCCTATCCAAAAAAGCTGAAGATATGTTTAGTGCCAATAGAAGTCACACTAAATACTGAATTTATCCAGTTGAATCATTTGTTTTGAAAATTGTGGTTTTGTACATATTTTCTGTATTTTCTGTTTCTACCTTAATTAAGAGACTGAAAAATAAATATAGATAATCATTAAATGTCATTAATAAAATTTTACTATCATATTATTTTCATGTTTTTCCACTGCTTTATTCTTTATTCATAACATTTTTATTATGAATGAAATGCTCATTAAATTTTTTATGTTTCCATATGTTCTTTTTTAATACTACATTCTTTGTAATATTTCCTATTACTGTTTACAGTTTTTGTATGAGGCTCTAAAACCATTTAGTGTAACACATACAAAGGAGTAAAGTGTATTGTGGCAGCTGCTAAATGAGTTTGGAGTTGTGTGCTTCTGCATTGCCATGTTGGCTGGCAGAGGGGGCACGGAGTCGCACATGATTGATGTGTCAGTTTCTCTTGTTTGACAGTCAATCAGTCCACCTGCACCTTGTGACTATTAATTTGCTTCAGCTATAAGTTTTGCTAGCTGTATATATACATATATATACACTTTATTGCCAAAAGTATTCGCTCGTCTGCCTTCACACGCATATGAACTTAAGTTACATCCCATTCTTAATCCATAGGGTTTAATATAATGTCGGCCCACCCTTTGCAGCTATAACAGCTTTAACTCTTCTGGGAAGGCTTTCCACAAGGTTTAGGAGTGTGTTCATGGGAATTTTTGACCATTCTTCCTGAAGCGCGTTTGTGAGGTCAGACACTGATGTTGGACGAGAAGGCCTGGCTTGTGACCTGTGCAGGCCACTCAAGTTCTTCCACACCAAACTCGCTCATCCATGTCTTTATGGACCTTGCTTTGAGCACTGGTGCACAGTCATATTAGTCATGTGAAAGGGCCATCCCCAAACTGGTCCCACAAAGTTGCGAGCATGAAATTGTCCAAAATCTCTTGGTATGCTGAAGCATTAAGAGTTCCTTTCACTGGAACTAAGGGGCCGAGCCCAACTCCTGAAAAACCACCCCACACCATAATCCCCCCTCCACCAAACTTTACACTTGGCACAATGCAGTCAGACAAGTACCGTTCTCCTGGCAACCGCCAAACCCAGACTCATCCATCGGATTGTCAGACGGAGAAGCGTGATTCGTCACTCCAGAGAACATGTCTCCACTGCTCTAGAGTCCAGTGGCGGTGTGCTTTACACCACTGCATCTGACGCTTTGCATTGCACTTGGTGTTGTAAGGCTTGGATGCAGATGTTCGGCCATGGAAACCCATTTTTATACACCTGTGGCCATGGAAGTGATTGGAACATCTGAATTCAATGATTTGGATGGGTGAGTGAATACTTTTGGCAATATAGTGTATATATTTCGGTTCTCCCTTTCACTCTTGCCAGCTTCTTTGTTGGCACACCTGCGTTTCTCTGAAGCTGTGATACTGGGTCGCTTGATCTGGTCCAGTCTCCTGCTGGCATACAATGCAGCATTCTATAGTTTTTTGGGAACTCACCCGGTGTGTAATGTATTTTGTGTTGTGTAACTTTGTACTTCATATATCCTATATTAAACACATTAGACAGGAACAATACATTATTTTAGGCTTCAGACTGGGGGAAAAGACTTAATCTTTTTCTCATTCTGGGTTTGGGTCTTATATTTATACCCTGTATTGAAAGACCTTTCAAGGCTGTTATCAAAGCGTACTTCAATGCACTTTAATGTCTGCAGAGAGTGAACATCAGCCTCTTAAAGTCCACTACCATTTCTTTTTTTAAGATTAAGCTACATGTCTATATTTATTCTCTGGCTTGTGGCTGAGCCATTAAAAAATTCTAGTTCAATTTTAATGTGACTTTCAGTTCAAGTAATTGTGTGTGTGTGTGTGTGTGTGTGTGTGTGTTTCCACAGATGAATGATGCAATGGGGTTTGAGCTGCCATGGGTTTACTTTGTCAGTCTGGTCATCTTCGGTTCTTTCTTCGTCCTCAACCTTGTTTTAGGTGTTCTTAGTGGGTGAGAAGCTTTTTTTAATGTCAGAACATTTCCTTGATTTGTGTCTTAGGGGTATTGAGCTTATAAATATGGAAAAACAATAGGATATTGAATGAAACATATATACATGTACATACATATTGTACATGAACCAATATGTATGTACATTTTGGTTCCAGATGCCATGGATTACTTGCAAGCACCTAACAAATGCATTGGTCATTTTCACCTTTTTCTGTCTAGACAAATTATTTGCTTATAAAAAGAAAAATTAGTGAATTCTACATTCTCTGGACATTATTAATGTTATTTTATGAGTAGTACAAAATCATGGCAGAGTGTTTTACCTTATGAACATTACTGTTAATATTTCAACACCTTTTCTTTCACCTTTCCACATTTTTGTAATAATGCTCAGGGGATTGAAGATACCAGTTAATTAATGTATTCTTTATTTATAGAGTAGCACAAATTAACATTGAAGGAGATGAATGTTTGACATTTAACAACCTATAAAATAAAATATTAATATCACAAACCTAATTAATAATCCATGACCCACCCTCACATCTTTCCCAACCCATAAAGCAAGACAGAATGATGCAAAATAACAGCCATTAAAAGTACATACATCAGTGAATGTAATGTGCATTACAGTATATTAGAGAGAGAAATAACAATACTAATAAATAGTGATATCAATAAGGAAAACACAAAAACAAGTGACATATTATTGAAAAGAAATAGTCATAGAAAATAGACTAATAAAGAAAGATAAATAAAAGCATTTCATTTAGGAACGTCAAGGAAGTCAAGCTCAGAAAAGAATTATAAAAAGGTGTCCCAGTTGTGATCCAAGTAGATCGGCATAAGTCAAGTTTTATGGCCACCCATGCAGGAACCCAGTCACTAAGGCCGTCGTGGCCCTTACAGTAGGGGTATTAGCAGCTCAGTAGCAAAGGAGAAATTTAAGTCCACCAATACTTTTTAAGGATTTTAAAGACCTAAAAATTCTTTCAAATAACACTGGAGATGAATTAGTCTAAGGTTTGAAAAAAGACTGGAACACACTGAAAGAGACTTTAGAAATGTGAATAAATTATTCATTTTAACCAAGTTTACTTCTACCACAAACAATAGGAGAGAGGACCACATGGAAATACTTTTCAGCAGGAAATTAAAATTTCATTAAATTTTTATTAAAAAGATTTAAAATAGTCTCAAAGTACTTTGGGGAATTAAGCTAGTTGGAATTGTCACGTACAAGAAGGTATGTCAGACTCTGAGATGTTGATGGGAGGGCGCTCACTTCTACCAAATTTTAAATTATAGCCAGATAAGGAAATAATGAATACTGAATGAGGAAACAAAGAATACCAGGTCATCAGCATAGAGAGAGATTTTATGCTTCACTCCATGATTATGAATATCAATAGCCAAAGGCACCATTATTATTGCAAAAAGGGCAGCCCTGTCTAGTACTATGGATTAAAGACAAATAATAACAGTGTAGTTCATAGGTGTGCGCAGAGGCCTGTGGAGATGTTTAAAGCCAAATCACCAAATCTGAATTTATGCAGCATGTAAAATAGATTGACCCCATCAAAGGCCTACTCAGCTCTAGTAAGAGCAGAACTTCAGGTGGACAGAAGTCTGAACTAAAGTTGATAATGTTCATTGTCCTTCTAACATTAAAGTAAGAGAGTCAGCCTGTAATAAAATCTATTTGATCTGGATAAATTGTTTTAAAAAGTACAGATTCAAGGCATCTTGCCAGGACCTTAGTCAATATTTTTATGCCTGCATTTAGAAAAATATTTGGGCGATAGGACAAGCACTTAAGTGGGATTTTGTCCTTCTTTAAGAACAAAGAGATAAAGGCCTGTTAAAGTAGAAAATAGCTGACTTTGGTTATGCGCCATCGAGTTAATCTACTGGCTGGATTCTTTTGTTACAAGGTGGGTCACATCTTGCAACAGAGGCTCCAGATGAAGCACTTGCAAGGCTGAAAAGTATAAACTTAATTTCAGGATTCTTAACCAAGGCAGAACAATGCTGTAACTAAAATGAGATGCAACTAATAATGAAATGCAAAAAATTTTTTTTATATATATATATATATATATATATATCAAATTATATCAAATAAAAATATGATTTTACACTTAATTAATGAAGCACAGAGACTTCAACTTAAGGGACCCAGCACTGGCAGTCATCTGCGCCTCCATGCCCTGCTGCAGGCCATTAATGGCAGGTAGGCATGATAGGGTAATCCATACCCATTACAATTATGCCCTGTAGGTGATAAAATATCTAAAAATCCTTGTTGAGGAATGTTTTGAAATGGTTTGATTATTCACTGCTAACACATATTATTTAAAAGAATGCTTTTTAACCCAAGCATAATAGCATTATGATGTTATATTTAACATTATATTTAACATTTAACATTGTCTCAACCTTTTTGGAACATGTTAGAGGTACCAGTTTCATATTAAGCATATATTTCCAAAAACAAAAGCTGATTAGCTACACCTTTAAACATCTTGTCTTTGTATTGTTTTTGTTCAAATAAATTTAAGTACATTTACAACTTAATGTGTGTAGTGATTTGGATCTGTGTGTATGTTTGTGTGTGTGTTTGTGTAGAGAGTTCTCTAAGGAACGCGAGAAAGCAAAAGCACGTGGCGATTTTCAGAAGCTGAGGGAAAAGCAGCAGCTGGAAGAAGATCTGAAAGGCTACCTGGACTGGATAACACAGGCCGAGGACATTGAGCCAGAGAATGAGGAGGATGGAGACCAGGAGGGCAAACGCAACCGTGAGTGCATACTTTAGTATCATGGATTTTTTCTTGTGGCCTCAGCTTATTCACATAGCTTTTCAGTGGGATTTGGGTCGGTAGAGTAAAATGGCTATGGCAAGGCATGGTTCTGTGGTCAATGAACTAATGGATGTACATTTTGTATAACTGTCCTCTTATAGGATTTCACCCTGAACCAGTTTTAGCTGTTTGGCCGAGACAGGCAGATTTTAATTATGATTACATCATAATGAAGGATTGATTACATGATAAATCTATCATAATATATTTTTTAGAGCCTTTAGGAAAAACAGCCCCAGATTATCACAGATACTTCAAAATATTTAACAGAGGAGATTGGGCATTTTTTTATATAATTATTCTTTCATCTATCTGTATTTTTTCTTTTGGCTGGTATGTATTTAAACACTGTGTTACCATGGAAATGGCATCAGGTGGTAGATTTGGAGACTTGTTAACACCAAAATGCTCCATCTTTTAATAATCTCTAACCAAAACTCTTGGAGAAAGTTTAGCCTCTCCGACTATCCTCACTGTGTATGTGTGATTGTGTGTGTTGGTAAAATACACATCTTTTAGTCAGTCATTATGGATGCAGTTTATTTCAACCGTTAAGTAAACTTAAAATAATGTTTTAGTTACATTTTGCTTACAAGATTTTTTAGGGGTCCTAAATTTGTGACATGTCTGGGTTTTTTTTTTAATTCAAGCAGTTTTTTATTTATAATTTACTTCAATCAAAGGTTAAATTTTTGTTAAATATTAGTGTGCAGTTGAGTTATTTTACCACAACAGCATTAACAAGTTTTATTAGCCATCTTTAACTCGAGTGCTATAAATTATTAAGCTTACCTAACATATAACCACCCCTTGCATTCTTATGACTAAACAGATGTACTTGGGGTTGCAGAATTCATGGTGCCCTTTAAGCAAATACATTCATTTAGCACCAACTGTGTAATTTCCTAAAAATATTATTTAAATAACATGTAGTTTTCCAGTTTTTTTTTCCTAAAAAAGAGATTGCATGTATGTGTGATCACTTTTAAAAGTGTGTACTAATCTGATGAATGTTCACCATGCAGTAGTTTTGGTGACAGGGTAACTGCAAGAAATGCCATGTGTTAATATTGCTAATATATTGATCCTTTTTTGTTTTAGACATAAGGGACAGGTTTTTTTTTTACACATTTCTAGGTTCGACTGTCCTATACCCATACCATTGCTGAATTATTCTATAGGTACCTTGTTGTACCTTGGTGTTGTTGTACCGGTTCTTGCAGTACATTTTGCTCCTTATGATCTTGATTACTCCATTTATACAGTACGTGTTCAGTGATTTAATGCAAAATTCAAAAAGAAGTTTTAGTAGAATTTCACCACACAATCTTAATTTCAAATCAAGTTGTTTTTATGATTAAGCATAAAAAACACCCACAAATATATTTATTTCTTCATTTATACTTTTGTGTTTTATGTGTATCGTAATTATTGTAAATAAATTATTTTAAAAATTATTTAAAAATTAAAAACAAACGTAAATATCTACATTAAATACATCAAGGTAATAGCTTAGAAGAAGCTTAAATAAAAATATTTTTGTAATTAAAACAGATGTGCTAGTCTAGGCTGTTATTTTGTATTAGTTAGTGTAATTCTTTAGAAAAAAGCTTAGTTCTTGTCTGGATTTACTTATAAGCAAGCTGTTTTGTTTATTGAACTGAAGTCACTTCTGAAATAAAATAGTTGTTTGTTATTCACTGTTTTATAAAAGTTTTGTGGTTTTGTTAGTGGTTTTGTTAGTGTATTTAACCTTAAGCTGTAATCTTCAAATAGAAGACCCATGCTTTATCTCACTGTTTTAATACCCTTAATCCGCTTCCTCTCCATTCAGTCCTCTGTTTCCACCCAGCCTGACATTACATTCCCAAACTGTCCTCTTATAATCTGTTTTCTTTATTTTTCATTCATGCTACTTATTTTCATGTATCGTTCATTCCACTGATCTTGTCTACTTTGACACACTTGGCACACACATATACTACACTTGCTGTTTCTTAGAAGTAATTCATCTGTCAATCCAACTAAGTAGACACACTGCATTTAAAGCCTCACCAAAATGCTACAGGAAGGACAAACATTAGACCATCTAGCTAATCAGTAACCTTGGCCATCTGAATAAAGCTAATTTAAATGTATAGTTTTACTGTCAGTGCACAAATATAAAAGCTATTCTTTTGTAGACCTTGGTAATAATTGATTATGCAAATCTCATCCTGCTTAGTTTATTATGAATGGCTACAACAAGTGTACAAACCCCATTTCTAGAAAAGTTGGGACATTTTTTTAAACAATAAAAAGAAGATTCTGTGATTTGTTAATTCTTTTTTTATGCATTTTCTCCCTTTTTCTCTAAATTTTTAGCGCGTTCAATTTTAACCCAATTGCGTTATGCTCCATCTCTACTGGTGCTGACCTCCGCCCAGATTGTGGAGTGAAAACTGACACACGCCCCCTCTGACAAATGTGCAGTACCGACTGCATCTTTTCACCTGCACGAGGCGAGTTTATATGCAGATCAGCCTTGTGCACAGAGAGCCACACCCTGATCAGCATTATTCCTCTACTCTGTGCAGACGCCATCAATTAGCCAGTAGAGGTTGTAATTGCACCAGTTATGAGGTCCCTGTCCGGCTCCCTCCCTGGATGAACAACAGCCAAACATTGTTCATATAGCCGTACAGCCCAGCCGGATGGCAGATCTGAGATTCGATACGATGTATTAGAAATCCCAGCTCTGGTGTGCTAGCGTATTTTACCGCTGTGCCACCTGAGCGGCTGATTTGTTAATTCTTGATGTCTGTTTTTCACGAAAACAAGCTCAACCATAGATTCATCTGACCAAAGCATACATTTCCACTCTTTTGGACCACCTGAGATTAGCTTGAGCCAAAAGAACTCAAATGGATGTATGGCTTTCTCTTTGTGTAGGACCATTAATAAATCACAGATTCTTTTCCTTTTTTGCATTTTACAAAACGTTTAGTTTTGTTTTGGAAACTGGGTCTGTATATTATGCCTGATGAAGCAGAATCTTGTTCCAATCATGTAGTTTGTCTTTTAGGCGAGTGACAGGATGAGGAAAAGTAATCCCAATCCTCTTTATGTAAGAGGCATGTGACGCACTGAAAACACCACTCAACTCTTCTCCCTCTTTTTCTAATTTAATGTTTCTTTTTTTACAGTCCACCCACACATGCTTCTGTGTTAATTATTTAGCATTACATGCACAAAGTGTCCCATGTCCATATAACGAACACAAAAATGATAATAATTATAATATTTATTGTGTATACCTGTTTATGCTTTTTTAGTAAAAAGTAGGGTTAGTGACAAACATATTATTGACTTAAGCTGTCTCGTAAAAGGAAAGGTTGCATTACACTGATTTTAATGAAACTGTTTGTTTATTTGAAAGCCAACTTTGCAATGCCCACAAACTGTTTTCTCAACTAATAAGAGCAGGCTTGTCTCTGTTTGATTTAAAAACACATATATAACACCATAACCAACAAAAACCAGGCATTTTAATAACATATTTATAATCACTGGTTAAAAGTAGAATGAAACTTTATATTTTTTGGGTCTTTTAAACTCACATAATACAATATTTGTAATTTATGCTACTACATTTTAAGACATGGAAATAGGAAATTGTATCTTAGTTTTTTGCTGGAGTGACACCCTCAGATTCCCCTTTTTAATGTTATGTGTAAATTACATGAGAAAGTATATGTAGTGTATTTTAAAGTCATATAAGGTACATTTTACCAATTTTATCACGTCTTTTCAATGTAAAAAATTATTCCCCCAATAAAAAGATATGAAATTGCAAGCGTGGCACCCAGGTGGTGCAGCGGGATATTTTTCTAGCGCACCAGCACCGAGATTCTAAACTCCTCGGTTCGAAACTCGGCATTGCCACCGGTTGGCTGGGTGCCATCTAGCGGGCATAATTGGCAGTGCCTGCAGCAGACACTTTTCTGCTAGGGCGGGATAGCTGGACTACAAGGGTGGGTAACACGCTGTGTTAAGGACCCTGATTATCATATAGAGAGGCGCCTGTGCAGAATGCGTGGGTGATAAGGGCGTGAGGAGGCGTGAGCAGCAATATACCCACCTCGACTGCAATCAGGGATCCCCCAGCAGCGGAAGACAAATTGACTACGCTAAATTGGGAGAAAATGGGAGAAAATGCAAAAGTACATTTAAGCACTATTTTTGTACTTATGCAGAAGTTAACAGTTGTTTCTACCCAAGGAAGAGGCAGTTCCCAAATGACTTTATGCTATTTAGAAAGCACACTACACAGGATATAACATAATAGCTTCTGCACCCTAGGTAGTTCATTATGTAGCCAATTATGGCTGGGCAATACAATAAATACAATCTGATGATACAGGTATTTGGCTTGACACTTATAGTGTGGTGTAACTAAATCATCAGTTATGCTGTAAATGTAATGATTACATTATGGAACATTATATTATATTTTGTATTACAATGTATTGTGTTATTGTCTTACATTGAATCCACAACGGTATTTTATAAAATTTTTATGTGACAAAAAAATAATGAAATAGCTGAGAAAATTAAGATTTTAATTGTACAGGACTCCAAATTAAGTAAGTTTAAGGCAATCTAATGTTAGCTCACCACTGTAGAGAGCTCACGCTATTGAGTTTGAATCTCATCAGTGCTAGTGAGCTTGGCAGGTGTGTAAGAGACTTTATTTGCTGTGTTTGAGATAAGGAAGGTCAAATGGGATTTTTCCTTTTTCCCATTGCGAAATGTGACCTCAGAATCTTGTTGTGGCACTGTTACGATTGGTGGCGGATTAACATGGGACATGTGTGTCTGCTAGTCTATGACTCTAACATTGTAAGAAACAGCACAATTGCAACAGGGCATAAATAACTCTTGTAATAAAAATTGAAAATCCAAAAATAAAATAAATAGCATAAAAATCAATTAATATAGAAACAAAAGGCTTACCAGATTTGTCATGGTAAGCCATGACTAGCCCACCACTGCTGAGATCTTAAACTCTTGAGTCTGAATCTCAGCTTTGCTATTGGGTAGGACCTAAACTTACATTGGCTATGTCCAAGGAAGAATGAGCAGAAGGGTTTCCTCATTGCTGATGCAATTGCGGCCTCTGCTGGCTGGTCGATGGCACCTGCACAGAGGCGAGAAATAATAGATATCAGTGTGCTATGACAAACATATCCCCTGTTGCTCTCAACTGTAATTGTGGGTTTATTTTACATAGCTCAGTAATTTGCATGTGAGTGTATTGTCTAAGAGTATTGTGAGAGTATTTAGGTAATTATGGACATCTTTGCTGTGTCTCTTAAATGTAGCTAAATCACTACATAAATAAGTGCACCCCTAAATCTTGCCTGACAGCATGCTGTTTTTGCTATGTAATCAAATCTGTTTGCTTGTTGTATTACGCTCTTGCATTTCTCCTATCTTTAATTTTTCCTCGTTAATGACATTTTTATTAACATATCCTGCATTGTTCCTTCTTTCCTAATATTTTATTTTTCAGCCCCCTTTGTACTTCTCTTTCTTCCTGAAGAGTGTTGTAATGCTGCGTGGTGTGTTTAATCTGTAGATGCTGATAGTGGCTTTTCTTTCCTGCTCTTTTGTCTCTGTGTCTCCCCCCACTGCCTGCATGCATGAACTGCCTGTAAACTGAAAGGGGTGACGATGGCCAATTTCACCCTGGAGAAGAAGGCAGGAAAGTCAGGCTGGTTCAGTCAGTCCACAGAGACTCAGGGTAAATCTTGCCAACTGAGTTTGTATGTGTATTTACCGCATGTAATCCAGAAAAAGGAGGTGGTTCTAATAGAAATTAAAATGAAATAATTTGCAGACAACTCCAGAGTTATTACAACTTTACAAGCAGAATTATTATCTAAAATGAATAACACATGTAGTAACTGATAGTGAAACCATTGGAACCATATTTAAACCATGAATCCCTATGAATTGGGGGTTCTGCTGGGGTGTGGGCAGTTATTACCAAGTGGAAATATATAAAATAGATCAACTTTTAAATGTTCATGCTGCCCACGTGTCGAAGAGGGCATGGGTTAGCTTCGTTCTCCTCAATCAGAGCAGGGATTGGCATTGGTGGAGAGGAAGTATGACACAATCGGGCAATTGGACGTGCTAAAAAGGGAGAAAAAGGGGAGAAAATGCATAAAAAAAAACTGTAAATGACAGTTGGTGCATGTGGGATATCAGCTTATGAACAGAATGTGGAAGAAAGGTTTGCCACAGCTTTACTCTCTGCAAATAAGTATGGTTACCACATGTTAAGCCAAATAGAAGACTTTTGTTTAACCATAACCAAACCCAAACAAACTTAGTAGACATGTTCAGCAGTTGCGGGCAGAGAGAGGCAATGTGGCACTTGGCAACCAGAGCAGGCACTGGTTGCATTTTCTTGTAGTTTTCTTTGAAAGGGTTCTGATCCAACTAAACCCTTTAAATGGGAAAGGTTCTGTATCTACATGGATACTTATGAAACTTTTTTATGACCCTGATTTGTGTATTCTGTTAAAATGTGAATAATTCTGGAGTTGTAGTTATAGACTGTTCACTATCAGTGGTTCCTGGTTATTTACATTTATTCTACTGGCATGTTTACTGATTTTTATACTGATTTTCATCTGAACTTTGAACAAATCATTTCTCATATCATTATCACTGAGGTTATTTTGTTAATTCGGTTTAAAATATGCATTGCAATATAGTGCTTATTGTTTAAAGTACTCATTTTGAAGTGTTGTTATTTGGCATGCTAAGTTTAAAGCCTGGTTTAGACTGTACTGTGATTCAGTGTGTGTATATTTTCCACAGCAAGCATGCCCACCAGTGAGAGTGAGTCTGGTAACACCGACAGCCCGAATGGAGAAGATTACAGGAGCCGCTGCTGTGGACCCATCTGGTGAGATCAGCTGGCTTCCCGAGTGGTCACTTAATCATGAGTTTTGTTACACATCCATTTTGTACTGTTTAGTTCCTGTGCCAGTGAATGGGCTTTATATAAAACATTTTATTTAAGCTTTTAATAGTGTTTTTAAAATAATAATACATTCATAGATTTACCTGCCATTTAATTTACCAGGCAAAAGTTTGGACACACCTAAGCATTAAAAAGGTGTTTGTCATTATATCCTACCTTTTTGGAATATTAAGTTGCAATTGAATGTTTCAGCAGTACAACACAACATTTTGAAATAACTAAATCATGCTAACAGTGTGGCTAAACGATCTAACCTAACAAAGTTTAGACTTCAGTCCTAATTAATACAAAAAAGTACATTGAGATCTTAGAGCTACATATGCAGCCTTCAAGACAACATCTTTTCCAGTCCTTGCATTTTTTAACAAGACAATGCAAAACCTCAGGTCTTTTAAGTGTCATAAGAAATAATTGCAACATTACAAAGTGGTAAATGCTTTACTGCCCCAACATTTTTGTAATGTGTTGCAGGTCTGAAATGAAGGAATAGATGTGATTTAACAAATGAGATTATGTTGACCAGGGCGGCATGGTGGCTCGGTGGGTAGCACTGTTGCCTCACAGCAAGAAGGTCCTGTTTTTGATCCCCAGGCGGGCGGTCCAGGTCCTGTCTGTGCAGAGTTTGCATGTTCTCCCCGTGTCTGCGTGGGTTTCCTCCGGGAGCTCCAGTTTCCTCCCACAGTCCAAAAACAAGCAGTCAGGTTAACTGGAGACACGGAATTGCCCTATAGGTGAATGTGTGTGTGTGTGTGTGTATGTATGTGTGTATGTATGTATGTCTGCCCTGCGATGGATGTTACTGTGTGCCTTGCGCCCACAGTGCCCCCCCCCCCCAAATAAGAAGAAAAAGACGAAGAAGAAAAAACAATATTATAAACGTAATGATAACAGAATGAACAGAATAATACGACCATCAGATAACAATATTGTGATAGCTTACTGCAATCATTTGGAAATGGGTAAAACTTTTGCATGGGTGAAAACTGTTGCAGTGGAATTTTTGCCCATTCCTGTTTGATACAACACTTCAGCTGCTCAACAGTTCATGGTCACCATTGTCTGATACATCATTAATACAAGACAAATCTGGACTGCAGGCAGGTTGGTCAAGCACAAGCACTCTGAGTCTGTGAAGCAATGCTGTTGTAGTGTGTGCAGAATGAGGCCTGGCATTGTCTTGCTAAAATGTTCATTTTCTGGAAATGAGGTATATAAACAATCCACATTAAATTTAAAATAGACAAAAATGTAAAACATTAATTGTACAAAGAAGTGAGTGTTTTAATTTAATTATTCGGTAAAAAGAAAAAAGAACAATTCTGAAAGTCATTAAAATCTAACGGACATAATTGGCAGTGCCTGCAGCAGACACGGTTCTGCTAGGGCGGGATGATCGGATTATGTGGGTGGGGTCTTCAAACGCTGTGTAAGGACCCTAATTGGCAGATAGAGAGGCGTCTGTGCATAGGTGGTAAAGTGTTCCACAAATGGCTGCGCGCGGGTTGGAGGTGGCGTGAGCAGCAATATACCCATCTCAACTGCAATCAGGGATCCCCCAGCAGCGGAAGTCAAATTGACTACACTAAATTGGGAGAAAATGGGAGAAAATGCATAAATAAAATAGAAAAAAAGCCAAAATTGCAATAATATACACCGACTAGGCATAACATTATGACCGGTGAAGTGAATAACACTGATTATCTCTTCATCATGACACCTGTTAGTGGGTGGGATAAATTAGGCAGCAAGTGAACATTTTATACTCAAAGTTGATGTGTTAGAAGCAGGAAAAATATGCAAGCGTAATGATTTAAGCGAGTTTGACAAGGGCCAAATTGTGATGGCTACACGACTGGGTCAGAGCATCTCCAAAACTGCTGCAGCTCTTGTGTGGTGTTCCTGGTCTGCAGTGGTCAGTATCTATCAAAAGTGGTACAAGGGATGAACAGTGGTAAACCGGCGACAGGGTCATGGGCGGCCAAGGCTCATTGATGCACGTGGGGAGCGAAGGCTGGCCCGTGTGGTCCAATCCAACAGACGAGCTACTGTAGCTCAAATTCTGAAGAAGTTAATGCTGGTTCTGATAGAAAGGTGTCAGAATACACAGTGCATCACAGTTTGTTGCGTATGGGGCTGCATAAAGTCAAAAGCGCCAACAATAGACACGTGAGCATCAGAACTGGATCGTGGAGCAATGGAAGAAGGTGGCCTGGTCTGATAAATCACATTTTCTTTAACATCACATGGATGGCCGGGTGCGTGTGCGCTGCTTACCTAGGGAACACATGGCACCAGGATGCACTATGGGAAGAAGGCAAGCCGGCGGATACAGTGTGATGCTTTGGGCAATGTTTTGCTGGGAAATCCTTGGGTCCTGCCATCCATGTGGATGTTACTTTGACACGTACCATCTACCTAAGCATTGTTGCAGACCATGTACACCCTTTCATGGAAACAGTATTCCCTGATGGCTGTGGTTTCTTTCAGCAGGATTATGCGCCCTGCCACAAAGCAAAAATGATTCAGGAATGGTTTGAGGAGCACAACAATGAGTTTGAGGTGTTGACTTGGCCTCCAAATTCCCCAGATCTTGATCCAATTGAGCATCTGTGGGATGTGCTGGGCAAACAAGTCCAACTTACAGGAGTTAAAGGATCTTCTGCTAGCATCATGGTGCCAGATACCACAGCACACTTTCAGGGGTCTTGTGGAGTCCATGCCTCGACGGGTCGGTGTACATATCCCTTACAAGTCTATGTAAACTTCTATGTCTAACTGCAAATAATAAAAATTTGGTCAGTGGTTTTCACTTTCAATCGATAAAGATGTACTGGGAAGCTGACAAATTATGATACTCTACAGTCAGTAACAAAAATATAAACTGACACCTGAGTGCCTAATAATTGAACTACACTTAACAAATATATATATATAACTAATAATGTCAGTTCTTTATCATTTGGTGTATCATCAAATCATTTTGTTCATTCACTGACATGTATAAGATTGCATGTGATCACTGCATTAAAACATAAATAACATTGACAGTTTACCTTTTAAAGTAATTATAAAATTGATTGTAATGATCAAAAATAGCAACGGACTCTGTGGTTCAGTAAGTATAAACTGAAAAAAGTGACCACAGTCCTTAGTGATATTTTAGAATTGTATTATAATAACTGCCTTATGTCAACTTTTCAGTCAAAAAATTACAAAGTCAAAGTTCAGGTCAGTAAAAAGTCATTTTTGGTTCTACATTTAACCTTATACTTGCATGGCTCATCTTTTCTTTACCTGCAAACATATTTAAGTGTCGTCCTTTTGCATGCCTCTGTGTTTGTGTGGTCTGTCATATTATATATATTAAGCTGTGTACATCTGCATAATATTTGTTCATATCCATTTGAATGTTTCTCACTCAAATGTTTATCACCTTTACTCATGTTAAGTTAATTAAATATATCTCCTACTTTAAATGAAGTATTTAACTGATGGCAAGTCTTTCATTGTAGTCGTAGCTGGCGTCGCTGGAACAGATTCTGGCGCAGGAAGTGCAGAGCAGCGGTAAAATCTACCACCTTCTACTGGCTAGTTGTTGTGCTAGTGTTCCTTAACACCCTTACCATATCCTCTGAGCACTACAACCAGCCGGACTGGCTTACTGAGGTGCAAGGTAAACAAACATAAACACATTTACAGCATTTAGCAGACACTTTTACAACCAAATTAAAGTAAAAATGAAAAAGTGTAGTATAGTATATTATTGTACTGTACAATGGGTGATTAATAAGTTCATACACAGACTAAATGACTAATTATAAAGGTCTGTTATAGCTACAAACAGAAAATATTAATAAAACTACCATGTCAATAGTAATACCATGTTTCCACTTACTATTTTTTGAAGTAAAACTGTAATAACATCATATGTACTCTGTATCATATTTTTTACAGATGTGGCCAATAAGGTGCTGCTGGCCATGTTTACCTGTGAGATGCTGATTAAGATGTACAGTCTAGGACTACAAGCATATTTTGTCTCCCTGTTTAACCGCTTTGATTGTTTCGTGGTGTGTGGCGGCATTGTTGAAACCATCCTCGTAGAGCTGGAGATCATGTCACCTCTCGGCATTTCTGTCCTACGCTGCGTCCGTCTGCTCCGCATCTTTAAAGTCACACGGTGAGTGTCAAGGAACAATCTAAGGCTGACTGATCAATCTAAAGAAATTATTGGCAGCCTTGCACTGAGATCTTTTTAGAGGGTTCTCTTTCCACAACACAGGTGTTCATTGGCAGAAAGCTGAGGACATATATTTTAGATAAAAGATAGCAGGGCTAGTGTTCAAAATAAAGATGTCAGTTATTTTACACAGTATTTATAAATCTCAGCAACACTGCTAAATATGTACATAGTGGTTGGTGAGTGGATATTTAAATCTAGATTCATCTCATGTTCAGTTGATTGAGTTAAATTGAGCTAATTACCTCAAATACATTTTAATAAGACGTAATTGTAGTGCATGTCTTTTTCCTTATGTTTTCTAATTAAAACTTAAATTTTTTTTTCTATAGTCACTGGGCATCTCTGAGTAACTTAGTTGCATCCTTGCTGAACTCCATGAAGTCCATTGCATCCCTGTTGCTGCTACTATTTCTCTTCATTATCATCTTCAGTCTGCTTGGCATGCAGCTGTTCGGTGGCAAATTCAACTTTGATGAAACAGTCACCAAAAGGAGCACCTTTGACAACTTCCCGCAAGCCTTGCTCACTGTCTTTCAGGTTTGTTTTGCTGTGTGTTTGTTTGACTGTCTTTTTCTGTGATAAAAATTATTGGATCATAACCCCCCTTCACTGCCCCCTTCCAAAAAAATCACAAATCTTATTTTTATTAAATTAGTGTATTGAAATTGAATTGAAGTACTTACTCAGAAATAAACTTTCTGAACATTAAGATTTATTGAAATTACCCAAACAATAGTCAATAACGGTGGTTGCAGTGGGTAACGTAACTAAGTAATAAGCAAGGTAACAAAGGGTGCTAGAGGTAAAGACAACAGGAATGGACTGGGAACAGACAGACAATAACTTGAGGCACATGGACTTAACTATGAATACAGAAGACGAGGGGAGAAGCCTCCTGGGGGACCTCCATGAGTCAGCTGCGAGAACCCTGAAAAAATGGCTGGAAGTGGTGGCAAGGGCCTTGGGGAGCCACTTAGAAGCGGTGGTGAGAGCCATCTGGAAGTGCCGACGAGACCTCTGTAGAGCTAGCTTGAAGCAGCAGAGACCTCTGAAAAGCTGTCTGGAAGCAGCAAAGAGACCTCTGAAGAGCCATCTGGAAGCAGCAAAGAGACCTCTGAAGAGCCTTCTGGAAGTGGCAGTGAGACATCTGGAGAGCTGCCTGGAAGTGGTGACGAGACCTTTGGAAGTACAGTGGGGCCAAAAAGTATTTAGTCAGCCACTGATTGTGCAAGTTTTCCTACTTAGAAAGATGAGAGAGGTCTGTAATTTTCATCATAGGTACACTTCAACTATGAGAGACAAAATGAGAAGAAAAAAAATCCAGGAAATCACATTGTAGGATTTTTAAAGAATGTATTTGTAAATTATGGTGGAAAATAAGTATTTGGTCAATAACAAAAGTTCAACTCAATACTTTGTAACATAACCTTTGTTGGCAATGACAGAGGTCAAATGTTTCCTGTAAGTCTTCACCAGGTTTGCACACACTGTAGCTGGTATTTTGGCCCATTCCTCCATGCAGATCTCCTCTAGAGCAGTGATGTTTTGGGGCTGTCGCTGGGCAACACGGACTTTCAACTCCCTCCACAAATTTTCTATGGGGTTGAGGTCTGGAGACTCCAGGACCTTGAAATGCTTTTTACGGAGCCACTCCTTCGTTGCCCGAGCGGTGTGTTTGGGATCATTGTCATGCTGGAAGACCCAGCCACGTTCCATCTTCAATGCTCTCACTGATGGAAGGAGGTTTTGGCTTAAATTCTCACGATACATGGCCCCGTTCATTCTTCCCTTAACACGGATCAGTCGTCCTGTCCCCTTTGCAGAAAAACAGCCCCAAAGCATGATGTTTCCACCCCCATGCTTCACAGTAGGTATGGTGTTCTTGGGATGCAACTCGGCATTCTTCTTCCTCCAAACACGAATGAGTTTTTACCAAAAAGTTCCATTTTGGTTTCATCTGACCACATGATATTTTTCCAATCCTCTTCTGGATCATCCATATGCTCTCTGGCAAACTTCAGACGGGCCTGGACATGTACTGGCTTAAGCAGGGGGAAACGCCTGGCACTGCAGGATTTGAGTCCCTCTTGGCGTAGTGTGTTACTGATGGTAGCCTTTGTTACTTTGGTCCCAGCTCTCTGCAGGTCATTCATCAGGTCCCTCCATGTAGTTCTGGGATTTTTGCTCACCGTTCTCATGATCATTTTGACCCCACGGGATGAGATCTTGCGTGGGGCCCCAGATCGAGGGAGATTATCAATGGTCTTGTATGTGTTCCATTTTCTTACAATTGCTCCCACAGTTGATTTATTCACACCAACCTGCTTGCCTATTGTAGATTCACTCTTCCCAGCCTGGTGCAGGTCTACAATTTTCTTCCTGGTGTCCTTCGACAGCTCTTTGGTCTTGGTTATCTGTATAAAAGACACCTGTCCACAGCCTCAAACAGTCAGACTCCAAACTCAACGTTTGGAGTCTGACTGTTTGAGGCTGTGGACAGGTGTCTTTTATACAGATAACGAGGTCAAACAGGTGCCATTAATACAGGTAACGAGTGGAGGACAGAAGAGCTTCTTAAAGAAGAAGTTAAAGGTCTGTGAGAGCCAGAAATCTTGCTTGTTTGTGGGTGACCAAATACTTATTTTCCACCATAATTTACAAGAAAATTCTTAAAAAATCCTACAATGTGATTTCCTGGATTTTCTTTTCTCATTTTGTCTCTCATATTTGAAGTGTACCTATGATGAAAATTACAGACCTCTCTCATCTTTCTAAGTAGGAGAACTTGCACAATCAGTGGCTGACTAAATACTTTTTGGCCCCACTGTATTTGGAATTGGGACTGTCTGTAACCAGCAAAGAATTAGGAAACTGGCTGGAACCAGCAGAGTCTAGCTGGGACAGACAGAGGAGCTAGGGAACTGGCTGAAATGGGCAAAGTCAGGGAGCTACCTGGGACAGACAGAGTGGCTGGAAAGCTGGGTGGAACTTGCAGAGTCAGGGAGCGGGCTGGGATAGACAGAGGAGTTGTGAAGCCAGGTGGAACAGATAGGTAACCAAGCTAGCATGTCAATGGTAACGTACTTGTTTGCGAGGGTTTTGACTAATAAGTTAATTTAACTTAATGTAATGTTCCACCATTGATTAATAAGTACTAATAAACATACAAATAGCAGACACAGATACCATTCCTGATGGAATTAAGTAATTCATTAATTATTGGGTCACCTGCTCCTTGTGATAAATCAATGAGTGTCCTGGACTAAAATGCTAATAGGCTTGTTATTATTATTATTATTGTTACAACCCCAAATCAGAAAAAGTTGGAAAATGCAAATAAAATAAAAATGCAGTGTTCCTTACATTTACTTTGACTTTTAGTTGATTGCAGACAGTTTGAACCCAAGATAGTTCATGTTTTGTCTGCTCAACTTCATTTCATTTGTTAATATACCTCCATTCCTGCATTTCAGGCTTGCACCACATTCCAAAAAAAGGTGGGACGGGGGCAATTTAGGGCTGGTAATGAGGTGAAAAACCTATATAATGATGTGATTCACAACTGTTGATGTCAACAGGTAATTGTAATCATGGTTTGGTACAAAAGCAGCATCTAGTTAAGGCTGAGTCTTTGATGAGCAAAGATGGACAGAGGATCTCCAGTTTGTCAACAATGTGTGAGAAAATGATTGAAATGTTTAACAACAATGGACCTCAAAGAAAGATTGGAAGGGATTTGAATATTTCTCCCTCTACAGTGCAAAATATCATTAAACCATTCAAGGAATCGGGAGGAATTTCGGTGCGTAAAGGCCAAGGGGCATTTTGCATTTGCATTTTCATTTTGCATTTTCAGCATTTAGCAGACGCTTTTATCCAAAGCGACTTACACAATGAGCTGAACACGATGAGCAATTGAGGGTTAAGGGCCTTGCTCAGGGACCCAACAGTGGCAACTTGGTGGTAGCGGGGCTTGAACCGGCAACCTTCTGTTTACTAGTCCAGTACCTTTTTTTTTTTTTTTTTTTTTTTTAATTTAGCACGTCCAATTTCGTCCCATCTATCATCCTCTCATTAGTGCGGATTCCTGCTCCTGATTGGGGGTGACGAGGCCGTTCCACGCCTCCTCCGAAACGTGCACAGCCAATCGACCGTCTTATCACCCACACTTGACGAGTGTAGCGTGGCAGAGTACTGTGCACGGAGGATCACACACTCCGCCACACCCCCTTCCGTCTCCATACAGGCGCCACCAACCAGCCAGTAGAGGGCGCAACCACCCCGTTCCTGAGAGAGCATCCCCTACGGTCTCAAGTCCTGCCCCCCACCCGGACAACAGGCCAATCGTTGTCCATAGCCGCCCAGCCTCGACCGTGAAGGCAGAGCTGGATTCGAAACGACGCTCCTTCAAAATCCAGCTCTGGTTGCAGCGCGTGTCTTTTACCGCTGCGCCACCTGAGCGGCCACTAGTCCAGTACCTTAACCACTGAGCTATCACTGGCCCCAAGGGGCCAAGCTTAAGCTGAACGCCCGTGATCTTTGATCCCTCAGACAGCACTGCATCAAGAACCGCCACTCAACAATAGGTGATATAACCACATGGGTGAGGGATTACTTTAACAAACCTTTGTGAAGCACTACAATACAGAGTTACATACAGAGTTACAAATTTCACTTAAAACTTTATTGTGCAAAAAAGAAGACTTATGTTAACCATGTCCAGAAGCGGCGTCGACTTCTCTGGGCTCGGAGGCATCTAGGATGAACCATCACACAGTGGAAATGTGTATTGTGGTAAGATGAATCAGCATTCCAGGTCTTTTTTGGAAAAAATGGACGCTGTGTGCTTCGGACCAAAGACAAAAAGGACCATCCAGACTGTTATCAGCAACAAGTCCAAAAGCCAGGATCTGTCATGGTATTGGGCTGTGTCAGTGCCATTGGCAAAGGTCATTTACTTTTCTGTGATGGCAGCATTAATGTAGAAAAGTACACTGAGATCTTAGCGCAACATATGCTGCTTTCAAGACGTCATCTTTTCCAGGGACGTCTATGCATTTTTCAACAAGATAATGCAAAACCACATGTTGCCCACATTACAAAAGGCATGGCTGTGGAAGAAGAAGATACGGGTACTGGACTGGCCTGCCTACAGTCCTGATCTGTCCCTAATAGAGAATGTGTGGAGAATTTTGAAACTAAAAATGCAACACGACCCCATACTTACACATTTTAAGACGTGTTTGCAGGAAGAATGGGACAAAATAAAACCTGAAACACTAAATTGTTAGGTATTTTCTGTGCCAAAATGTCTTAAGTGGGGTGAAAAGAAATGGCAACATTACAGAGTGGTAAATGCTTTACTGTCCCAACTTTTTTTGGAATGTGTTGCTGGCCTGAAATGCAGGAATGGATGCTAGGCAGTGAACCACTTTGGAGTCATGTCCTTCTGCATTGCCTGCATTTTTGGCAAGGCAGAGGGGGCACAGGGGCACAGATGATTGATATGTTGGTTCCATTGAATTGACAGTCATCTGCCCTTGTTGGTGTTAAGTTGCTTAAGGTTGGAGTTTTTCTATATATCACGGTTTCTCTTTCAAAGATTTGCCAGCTTCCCTGGTAAACATACTTTTTTCTAGAACTGCGATGCTGGGCTTGGTCCAGTCTGGTTTTGTGTTAGCGTATAAGACCAGCACACTTTACCTGTTTTTAGGGAACACACCTGGCAACATGGCAGTTGGGGGGATGTCATCTTTGGACCTGCCATTTTTTGCCAGATCCTGCTTGGGTTTAGGGTTTCCCTTTTTTCGAGAACTGGGTTGTCGCGGACATCCAGAGCAACCTGTCATATTGTGACAACCAGTTCTCACTTCTGTACCTTTTCTATCCACTTTGTTTATTGCTGGTTGCAGATGTTTTTGTTACTTGCTTTTGCTATTTTGGCCACTGCTTTTATTTTTGATTACTCCCTTTTTTGTTAGTGGCTGTTTAGTCACAGTATTGTTTTACCTTGGTTAAAAATCATGCACTTGGATTTTCCAATTCTTGTTAAATGGGGCTTCACCTCCACTTCACTCGTGAGGCGTGACCCACCATGTTACACAATAGTCTATCAAATTACTATACCACCAAGTGTATTGCAACACACTGTGATTTCAAGCGATGAAGTGTTCAAGGTGTTAATTTGCTCCAGTCTTCCTGCAAACACGTCTTAAGGTGTGCAAAAGTATGGGCTTGTCACCGTGACATTTTTTGTTTCCAAAGTCTCCACACATGCTGTAATGGCTAGGGTCACAAGACAGACTAATCCAGTACCTGTACCCTCTTCTTTTACAGCCATGCCTTTGTAATGTGTACAGCATGCAATGGACTGCATGGACGTCCCTTGAAAAGATGACGTCTTGAAGGCAGCATATGTTGCTCTTGAATCTCAATGTACATTTCTGCATGAATGTTGCTATCACAAAGGAGTAAATTACCTTTGCCAAGGGCAAAATACTAATACTAGCTCTAAACTGCCCCAATTCCACCTTTTTTGGAATGTGTTGGAGGCATTAATGCAGGAATGGATGTATATTAACAAATAAAATGAAGCTGACCAGGCAAAACATAAAATATCATACTGTCTGCAATAAAATAAAATTCAAAGTAAATGTAAGAAATGCTGTGTTGTTTACATGCATTTTCCGTACTGTCTCAACTTGTTCTGTTGTATATTTTTCCCATATACATGTTAATATTGACTATATAAACACTAAGGTTGGTGGTGTTTGTGTGTGCTTTCAGATCTTGACAGGTGAGGACTGGAACACAGTGATGTATGATGGTATTATGGCATATGGGGGCCCTTCCTCCTCAGGCATGGTGGTGTGCATCTACTTTATCATACTTTTTATTTGTGGAAACTGTATCCTTCAAATTATGCAAAACATTTGTTATTTCTGAATGAAGATGTTGAATGTGGTGCTGCAGGTATCACAGATGTATGTGAATTACATTGCCAGTATAATTGTAAACAATATACGGCCAAAAGTATGTGAACACCCACTGCATACTGGCACATTGAATTACTCATATAAAATCCAAATTCCAAAATTGTGGTAATTTTGAGCTTTGTTATCTTTTTAATTATAACCCCATGTGTATATATACCCCTGTGTACAAAGTAAGGTCCATAAAAAGAGAGTTCAAAGAGTTTGACTTGGAGGAATTCTAGTGGTCTGCACAGAGCACCTACTTTAGTTTCTTTTTTGGAATGAATTGAAATGTCATTTGCAACATCAGATCCTGACCTCACATATGCACAGACACAACATTTTTAAAAGCCTTCTCAAAAGAGTGAAGACTGTTGGCAACCTGATAATAATGCCCATATTATGTCCAACAATCTCATGGTCAGATGTCCACATACTTTAGATTTTTTTGTGTTTAATGCTGTATAGTTAACTGCAAAGGTCTTTCCAGATCTGTTCATTTCCTAAATCATTTTTGGTTAATGTTTGTTTCTGTGGGCACTTGGTTAGCTGCATAGTTTCAGCCAGGTGGTTGCTTTAGAAGGTACACTGGGGTTAGTCTAAGGGGGCAGCTTTTATGTTTAACCTTTATGTTTAACTTGACCTTTTTGATCAGACATCCTGCTGAATGTATTCTTGGCCATTGCTGTTGATAACCTGGCAGATGCAGAGAGCCTAAACTCAGCACAGAAAGAGCAAGAGGAGGAGAATAAGAGGAAGAAGAAAGCCAGGTAATCATCTTCACAATATAAAGTCTACATCTGCTCCTTACTGGATATTGGTCAACAGTTCATAAATATAGTACGTCATTGAAAGTAAATAAACACAGTTTAGATTATTTTTGATGAATTATTGACATTCATTTAAATGTTCATTGTTGAATACCTCTCTGAAATACTACCAGACACATTTGTAATGAGCTATTTAATATTCAAAGTGATATTAAGTAACAATCAGAGGTATTAAAAAGATGAGACATTTAGCACACTAGGCTTTGGTGCTTATGTTTGCAGTACTTCTTGTTCGCTAAATAAAGTGCAGTGTTCACTTTGACCCTATACGTAAAAGTAATGATTGCATTGTTTCTGGAGATTTAGCCTGTTAATCATCAAATTAAATAAAACAATATAAAACTAATGTGATCTGTAATATTATTCAAAGATATGTGGACACCTGACCAAGAGCTTGTTGAAAATCTATTCCAAACCATGGGCATTAATAAAGAGTTGGTTCCCCACATTGCAGCAGCAGCTGCCGCCACTCTTCTTGGAAGGCTTTCCACATGATTTTCCCAGTTTCTGTGAATTTCTGCCAATTCAGTCAAAAGAACATTTGAATTCAATGAGATGTCCAGCTTGGCAAATTAATCTTTATGTATATTGCTATGTATGCAAAAGATTTCAATAATCATAATTAGCCATTCAGAAACTTGATTTAAGTACTGCATTTCTGAATACCAGTGAGTTCAGAAAGTTCTCAGACCGCCTGATGTTTTGTCCACGTTATTGTGTTAAGAAGTTGAAGGTAAATCATTTGCCGTTGTACACCTCATGTTACCCTTAATTAACTATAATGAAAAAGCAAAAAACATCTCTTATTCACAAAAGTATTCAGACCATTTATTTAATGCTATATGAAAGCCCCTTTTACAGCAATTACAATTGCAAGATTTCTTGGATATGTCTCTACTAGTTTTGCACATTGGGATTTGGGCAGTTTATCACATTCTTGCAGAACCTCTAAAGCTCAGTCAGATTGGATAATGTGTCTGTGATCTGCACAAATGGCTGTGAACTACATTTTGGGTCATTGTCTTGTTCAAAATTGAAATGTTGTCATACATTACTCAATTCTTACCAGCCTTCCCGACCTTACCAAGCCACTTAGAGGCACCCCAATAGCATAATACTGCAACCATCATGTTTCACCACTAGGATGGTATTAGCCAGGTGATATGCAGTGTCTGTTTTGCCACATACAGATTGTTACCTCCCTGACCAAGGCCCTTCCTGCCCAGATGCCCAATTAGGCCATGCTGTCAACTCATGGAAAGTTCAAGGTTGTGCCATGATTTCTTAATTTCCAAATTACTGAGGCTACTGTGGTCCTGGGAACACTCAAAGTCTTATATATTTGTATGTCCTTCCCGTAATCTATGCTTGGTCCCAGTTTGATTTTAGAGTTCCATAGTCAGTTCCTTGGACAGTTCCCACATGGCTAGCTTTTGTTCTGATAATGCAAACCAAAACTCAAATGTGTGCTGTAGGCTGGCTGAGCCTATATATAGACACGATTGGCTGTGCCTGAGGGAGAAAGTGGGAATGGTGTATCTGGATGCATTAGAATAGACAATTTTGTAAAACTTTATTTTGGTTTGGTTGTAGCATATGTGCTGTGTTAAAGAACACTTTCACATTCTAAAGTTTTGTTTTCTGAAGGAGGGGAAGTACTGACAAGAAAGAGGAGGAGAATACGCAGGGTAAAGAAGGAGAAACCAAGGTAAGCTGTAGCTACATTTGGGACATTCGCAAATGAATGAACTTCAACTTAAAGCTTCTGATACTTAGATCAAAATCCTCTGAGCATGTGCTATAAATGGAAGGATGACTTATATGAATTAATTCATAGGATAAGGATATGATATATTCAGTTACAATCAGTTCTACAAAGGAATCAACATGGTTAGTTTTACAAAATGTGAGCATTAGGGGGTCTCCTTGAGTCTGGAATGACTCAGTCTATTATCAGAAGTGACACCTCAACTTATTTTACAATCACTTTAGAAGGGGTAGGAACACAAAAGCCAATCCACTGGACTTGATTCAGCCTACAAGGTAGCAGTTCACTGTTTGTGGTTACACCATTATTCGCATTTATCCTGGTCAAGTTTAGTGTGCTGGTTGCATTGTGCTAACTCCAAGTTTAGATTCAGGTTAAATCATTAGCTTCTGGATTAAGTAAAGTTTTTGACCCTACAATTCCAATTCGGCTGCACCAACCTCTTCACTCGGCTAAACATTGTGTAGTGACCTGTTGTGCCTTGCATCTGCACATCTTCTGAGACAAAGAAAAGAGGGTGCTTCAGTCTGATTAAGAACACTTCAGAATCGACAACGGTTGTTGGGTAGAGGTTTCTGAATGGCATGCTGCAGACACCAAAAGCCAACTTTTCTGCTAAAACAGGGTCCAGACAACAAAGTAATTTAGCTACGGCCTTTTTTCCATCATCAGACAGATACATGGCTCATATGCTCACAGTGAAGAGCCTTGGTTATTACTTTTATTATTCAACATTTCAAACTGGTTCTAAACTTTCCTGGTTCCAACACCAATAAAAATATACATTCAAATCCTGAGAGTATTAAACCTTGTGGTTGCTTGTTTATTCTACCATAAATACTACTTAGTTGATTTCCAATAATTTATTGGTTATCACTGTATGTTATATTTTGGTGTTCATTTGATTTTGTAATAATCAGTTTAGTGCTGTAAGTTTAATTGCCAGTTGAAAAATTATTGACTTAAAAGAACATTACTCCATTTTAAAATGACTTATGATAATAATCTGGCTTTCCTGCATTTTCCATAAAACCCATGTGGTTCTCTGTAATGAATTGTTAACTATTAATTAATAAATTTTTAAACTGCCTTATTCTAATGAGAAATAAGGAAATCCCATTGAAATAAGATCATTCTGCTACACTTTTAAATAATTTACCCAGGAGTAGACAGTAGCTTTGAAAGAACTGGCTAATGGATGGTCTGGGCATGGTGGGTTGAGACGTTATAAAATCATATGGCATGCAGTTTCAGTCACCAGATCTTAACCCAATTAAAACATATGAAATATTTTAGTCTGACATGTTAAACAGCTTGTGGTGGCCCAACATTTTACTAAGTTTTTTTTATTTATTTATTTGCCATCTGTATGTCTCTTCATAAAATATTTTTACATTCCCCTTTTTGTGTGTTGACACATATATAATCGCAGGTTCCATTAGAAAATGAGGAAGAGGATGAGGAGAGAGAGCCAGTTTATTCTACAGGTGCACCATCTGCTTAAATATTGCCCATTGTACACTAATGATCACACTTATACATATTAAGAGTAATGTTGCCTGCCACTGTTTGTGGATACAGGGGAAGATACCAAGGCTGATGGTCCATCCAAAACCCGTATTCATCGGCTTTCAAACTTTAGCATCAAAGAGAAGGCTCAGCCCATTCCTGAGGGCAGTGCCTTCTTCATCTTTAGCCACACAAATCCGTAAGTTCACACACACACACACACACACACACAGCCACACACACATATTTACTGCTGAGGCCGTTACTACTTAACATTAACTTATCTTCATGACTACCTGCCCACAGATTCCGTGTTAAGTGCTATCGTCTGATCAACCACCAGATCTTTACCAACATTACCCTCGTCTTCATCATGCTTAGCTCTGTCTCGTTGGCAGCTGAGGACCCCATTCGAAGCTACTCAGCACGTAATATTGTAAGAGCATTCCAAAAGTATTCCATTTTACTTTTTCAACACAGACAGGTTATGTTTTGTATGTTGTACTAGTTAAAAGTTTGGGCACACCTACAGTCCCCTCCGCAATGCCACCCCTGGTAAAGATAAGTAAAAAAGGTTATAAGAAATTTACCGTATGGTGAATTAGCTTAATCTCACAAAAAAAAAAAAAAAAACTCACCCTCACAATGTCACAGACTCTCATACTTAACACATCAGTCTTTTGAGTATAGTCATCTTTCTTTATATGCCAAACCCACCTTGAGTCTTTGTTTCCAAAAAGTTGTAATTATAGACTGTAGCAGTATAGGTGTTTTCTCAGGAGGTAGGTCTCAGCATTTTCTGGCTTTTAAATAATAATAGAATTTTAAATTAGCTATAAAGCAAGAAAAAAGCCATTTCTTTTAGACCAACAAATAGCCAGACAGGACCTAAACATATACTATCACTAATACTGTGGTATATACACTTATACTGTCATGGGCATGAAAATATTAGATACATGAACAGTACAAATGGCTAAAATGCCTGTAAACCTTCAAATGACTTTATCACTTAGCTAACATTCTTTGAAATATGTGTTTGTTTATAGTAATGCAACAACAGCCCAACAACCCATCGATAGCCTATGAAAAGATGACAGTAAGAAATGTGGTTCTTATTGGGTTGCAAAAATTTTAAGCCTTCGAAATTGTATCACAGGCCTAAAAGGTGGTAAAGAAAGTGTCTTTAGTACTTAGTAGAGCATGTTTGCTATTATGACCTGCTGCAAACAGGCTTTATAGCCAGACACCAGCTTATGCCAGCAGTCTTGAGGAATCTTAGCCCAATTCTAATAGGCAATGGCCTCCAGTTCACTAATATTCTTGGATTTTAATGCTGAAAATCCCACCATAGATTTTCTTTGGGGTTCAAGTCAGGTGACTGTGGTGGCCACTCCAGAATCTTCCAGGACCTCTTCTAAAACCAAGCCTTGTTGGACTTCAAGGTATGCTTGGGATTATTATCCTGTTGGAAGTTCTGTTGACACCCAAGCTACAACTTCCTTACAAAAAGCATGACCGTTTTTCCTAGGATTTCCTTTTTAAATTACAGTTTTGTTTCCCCTTTGACTAAAAATCCTGGGAACATTTAAAACTAGTTTTGCCTCCTGCACCTTTAAGACCCCAATCTTTTCTCATTGTATGTTTGTTAAGCTGCATTACCACAAAAGGCTATATAAAAACAGGCATAAAAATGCCAAAATAAAAATGTAAGTTTTCATTTACTTACATTATGGGTGTTACAAAGCAGAGTAGTCCTACAGAGTTTTGTTCTTAGACCAAAATCAGTCCATATAAAAGCTTTGCTAATTACCTAATATGTTGAATCAGGTGCGTTAAATGACGTAAACTCTTGCCCTTAAGGTACAGGGTCTGACACCCCATCTGTATAGTTAGTCATGTCATGACTATGCACATCGAATTAAGATTGAGTTATGATATAAAGGTAGGAAATTATTATTATTTTATATCATATCTCAATCTTAATATATACTGATCAGCCATAACATTAAAACCACCTCCTTGTTTCTACACTTACTGTCCATTTTATCAGCTCCACTTACCATGTAGGAGCACTGTAGTTCTACAATTACTGACTGTAGTCCATCTATTTCTCTGCATACTTTTTTTTAGCCTGCTTTCACCCTGTTCTTCAATGGACAGGACCCCCACAGGACCACCACAGAGCAGGTATTATTTAGGTGGTGGATCATTCTCAGATCATTCTTCACTGCAGTGACACTGACATGGTGGTGGTGTGTGTGTTGTGCTGGTATGAGTGGATCAGACACAGCAGCGCTGCTGGTGAGTGTCACTGCAGTGCTGAGAATGATCCACCACCCAAATAATACCTACTATGTAGTTAATTTCGTTGACGAATAATTTTCGTCATAGTTTTCGTCAACTAACCTTTTTTTCATGACAAAAACGAGACGATAACTAAATAAAAACTACAGAAAAGGATTAAAAACTATGACGAAATGAATTGACACTTTCGTCAACGAATAAAAACGAGACGAAAATGTTTGGCAGGGAAGACATCCAATCAGAACTGATTTAGTTTTGTGGAAGATAGGGACAAGTTAAGAAGAGATCCAATCATAACTACTTTAGCGTATGTGGAGAGGCGGGACAAGCCGGGTAGCCATCCAATCAGTACTAATCTCCATGTAGAGCGACGATCTCGTGTAAAAACACAACAAATCTGAAACAGCATCTGGCACTGCTGGCAGTATAATAGATTAGATAGATTCAACTTTATTGTCATTGCACAGTACAGGTACAAGGCAACGAAATGTAGTAAAATAATGGCAACATAATGGCACTGCTGCTTTTACAGTACCCAGTTTTATAAACAAAATGCAATTTGTTATGAACAATGCATATGCTTTTCAGGTAGAGCAGGCCTACTGGTCATTAATATTTTGTTATTGTTATGCTTAATAAGCAAGGTCAGGTAAATAAAGATGTTTGAAATAAGTTAAATCTGTTTTTGTGTGTATTGCACATTCAAACATTAATAATATTCCATAACTGGTTAAAAATGTTTCATTTTGTGTAAGTGTATATAATGACTTAAATAATTCAAGGGAACTGATGAAAAAGCATTTACATTTTACACCCTTTATATTTTAGTCGACTGAATCGACTGTAGATTTAGTCGACTATATTCTTATGATAATTAGTCGACTAAAACTAGTTCAGATGACAATTCAGATGACTAAATTATGACTAAAACTAAATTACATTTTAGTCAAAAGACTATGACTAAAACTAAATCAAAATTTGCTGTCAAAATTAACACTGCTCTGTAGTGGTGCTGGGAGAGTCCTGACCATCGAAGAACAGCATGAAAGGACAGAGAAACAGAGCAAAACATGCAGAGAAACAGATGGACTACAATCAGTAATTGTAGAACTACAAAGTGCTTCTATATGGTAAGTAGAGCTGATAAAATGGACAGTAAGTGTAGAAACAAGGAGGTGGTCATAATGGTATGGTGTATATACTGTATATATATATAGTATATATATATATATATATATATATATATATATATATATATATATATATATATATATATATATATAAACATACACACATTCAGTATTATGTGATTAAATGTGACACCTATAGTAAGTTTAGTTGTATATCAAACAATAAATTGATTTACTATAGTGTGTAAGTGCTAAAATGTGATGTTGCCCTTTTACAGATTCTTGGTTATTTTGACTATGCCTTCACAGCTATCTTTACAGTAGAGATCCTGCTGAAGGTAAATGCTTTCTCCATGTCTTGACGTAGTGTACTAGCTCCATGTTGTTAATGCTATGACCATCTTGCATCCACAGGTCCTAGCCTATGCTGATTATGTCTTCACTAGTATATTTACATTTGAGATCATAATGAAGGTAAATCTGTTTCTATAGCATGGCATGATCAGCCTTGTGGCATCATCCGTTTGTGTCAGCTCGTTTCACAGAATCCATTGCATTGTTACGTGTTTGTTTCCGTTTTCGAACTCAACCCACCAGCACTGTAGGTACAGGTTAACATGTACGATGCTGTATTGTCTTTATTGTTCTTACATTTTTTGCTTTTAAATTTTCTCAGTAAAAAGTACAGAGATTAGAGTATTGTTTAAAGCAACTAAATTGCTGTGTACAATAAGACAGCATTGAAAAAAGTAGTAAATAGTAAAAAGTAATTAGTAACATTTTAATTGAGAGGTACTTACATTGGGTCTAAATAACAAAAAAAATGCAAATAGTAAACAATGCTGGATCATTATGAATGTAAACTTGTAGGTGGATATTTCATTGTTTTAGATGTTTTAAAATTAGGTACCATTTATACATTTTATCTGTTTTGAACATTTGTATTACATTACCTTCACCTAGATAATTCATTTGTGTAACTATATATATATACTGGTGCTGGTCATAAAATTAGAATATCATGAAAAAGTTGATTTATTTAAGTAATTCCATTCAAAAAGTGGAACTTGTATATTATATTCATTCATTACACACAGACTGATATATTTCAAATGTTTATTTCTTTTAATGTTGATGATTATAACTGACAACTATGAAAACCCCAAATTCAGTATCTCAGAAAATTAGAATATTACTTAAGACCAATACAAAAAAAGGATTTTTAGAAATGTTGGCCAACTGAAAAGTATGAACATGAAAAGTATGAGCATGTACAGCACTCAATACTTAGTTGGGGCTTCTTTTTGCCTGGATTACTGCAGCAATGCAGCGTGGCATGAAGTCCATCAGTCTGTGGCACTGCTCAGGTGTTATGAGAGCCCAGATTGCTCTGATAGTGACCTTCAGCTCTTCTGAATTGTTGAGTCTGGCGTATCGCATCTTCCTCTTCACAATACCCCATAGATTTTCTATGGGGTTAAGGTCAGGCGAGTTTGCTGGCCAATTAAGAACAGAACCTGAAGGCGGTGCTGTGTATCAGGATGACAATGCACCAATACACACAGCAAGACTGGTGAAAGATTGGTTTAATGAACATGAAAGTGAAGTTGAACATCTCCCATGGCCTGCACAGTCACCAGATCTAAATATTATTGAGCCACTTTGGGGTGTTTTGGAGAAGCGAGTCAGGAAACGTTTTCCTCCACCAGCATCACGTAGTGACCTGGCCACTATCCTGCAAGAAGAATGGCTTAAAATCCCTCTGACCACTGTGCAGGACTTGTATATGCCATTTCCAAGACGAATTGACGCTGTATTGGCCGCAAAAGGAGGCCCTACACCATACTAATAAATTATTGTGGTCTAAAACCAGGTGTTTCAGTTTCATTGTCCAACCCCTGTATTTATATATATATACCGATCAGCCATAATATTAAAACCACCTCCTTGTTTCTACACTCACTGTCCATTTTATCAGCTCCACTTACCATATAGAAGCACTTTGTAGTTCTACAATTACTGACTGTAGTCCATCTGTTTCTCTACATTCATTTTTAGCCTGCTTTCACCCTGTTCTTTAATGATCAGGACCACCACAGAGCAGGTATTATTTAGGTGTTGGATCTTTCTCAGCACTGCAGTTACAATGACATGGTGGTGGTGTGTTAGTGTGTGTTGTGCTGGTATGAGTGGATCAGACACAGCAGCACTGCTGGAGTTTTTAAATACCGTGTCCACTCACTGTCCACTCTATTAGACACTTCTACCTAGTTGGTCCACCTTGTAGATGTAAAGTCAGAGACGATCGCTCATCTATTGCTGCTGTTTGAGTTGGTCATCTTCTAGACCTTCATCAGTGGGCACAGGACGCTGCGCTCTTGGCTGGATATATTTTTGGTCAGGTGGACTATTCTCAGTCCAGCAGTGACAGTGTGGTGTTTAAAAACTCCAGCAGCGTTGCTGTGTCTGATCCACTCTTACCAGCACACCACCACCATGTCAGTGTAACTGCAGTGCTAGGAACGATCCACCACCTAAATAATACGTGCTCTGTGGTGGTCCTGTGGGGGTCCTGATCATTGAAAAACAGCATGAAAGGGGGCTAACAAAGCATGCAGAGAAACAGATGGACTGCAGTCAGTAATTGTAGAACTACAGCAAAAAAACTGCAGCACAAAGTGCTTCTATATGGTAAGTGGAGCAGATAAAATGGACAGTGTGTGTAGAAACAAGGAGGTGGTTTTAATGTTATGGCTGATCGGTGTATAGTAACTTAGATATTACATAGAAATAGTGCCTTTCAGCTAATTAGTTGGCACATAAAGTTTTGGTTTACACAAAGTTGTAGAAGGTAAAAATTACTGTTTCATAGCAGTGTTATGAGTACAGAAATAGTGTGGGTCATTTATATATAGAGTCGCATAAGCTATACATTATGTAAAAAGGGTGTCATATAACAGTTACAGTATGCACTCTGGTGACATTTGCCGGTTGCACAACACCCTTGTTGGTCAGAGAGGGCAGCAGAATAGCACACGCATCCTCCCACATGTGTGAAACTGCCACGGATGCGCCAGTTAGAACCCCATTCCTGCTGTAAGTCCTACTAGTTACAGGCTGTGGATGTTTTTACTTTTGATTCTTTTGATCTTTTGACCTCTATAGCGAGGCGTGACCCTTTGTGTTACACTGCCGGATGCTTCTTTAGACTGGCAAGTAGCAGAGCTTTACCAAGTACAAACAACCATTCTTAAGCATTGTATTCCTCTGCCAGACTTATTGTTGCCTTAACCATACAGCAGGAGTAAAACAGTGCTGGTAGCACTTCTTAGACTTGAACCTTAGACTCAGGTCTTGGTTTTATCTGTGTTCATGCCATGTACTGCACAAAAGCTCTAATGTTAACTAACAGATTTTAACCTAAGGTCTTTTTCTTTTGCTTTATTATACAGTAGTTTGATCTAATTGATAACAGCATTAAAATACATTCCACTCTCTACATGCTAGCTTAGTGATATGCTAATGTTAGCAGTAAGTGTTTGCATAGACACAACTGAAACCTACTGCAACTGGTTTTTCCAGTTAGCTGTTCTTAGCTTTAAATCTTCGGAGCACAAATATAGAAACATATTGATTACCTATTATGTGTAACTTCTGAAAGGAATACAGTCTTTCATTATAACCACATAAATTGCAGGTTTCCTCTACACATTTGTCTGTTTCATTAATTTCAGATCTTACTGTGACGGTCAAAGTTAGGTTTGAATTATAACAGTTATTTAAATAAATAACAGAAAAAGGGAATATATTTTTTTAATTAAATGTGAGTTATAAAATCATTTACAGGTTTAATTTAAGGAACTCAGAAGTTAAAGTTATGTAACGATATTAAATGCAATGTGTCATTAAATGTAAAATAAAATGTGTTACTACCAATTTCTAATACTATTGGCAGTTACATATGAGGGATCTTCAAAAAGTTTCTGCACTTTTATATTTTCATTGGAAACGGTGAGGGCGGGAGGAGTAGTAATTGGTTGTGTTTGAGAGACTGAGAGAGAGCTTATAGTCCGGATTTAGCTCCATCTGATTTTCACCTTTTTGGACACTCAAAGAAGCTTTAAGGGAAATAGAATTTTAATGTGATGATGATGTAAAAGCAGTGATGTATCAGTTGCTACGTTCTCAACCACATCAAAAACATTCTTTGGCATTAAAAAGTTAGTACGACACTGGGAAAAAATGCATCGGAAGGTGACTGTAGAAAAGTGATGTTTTTTTATTCTTAATAAATACGTAGAGTTTAAAATAGTGCAGAAACTTATTGAAGAACCCTCATATTTTTGTCCATTTTCTAATCCAAAAAAAGATTCCAAAATTGTTTAAGGATTCTGTACATGTAAATGGGTAAATTGTATTCTTTGTAAGCATTGAGCCTTACATCACAAAATTTAGCTTTATGTCTAGACAGTGTGGAATGTTTTGTTAAGTATTAAATTAACTACAGATTACCTACACAGATGATGCATGACCTTCAAACCCATAAGCATCTGCACTCTAACCAGTTTTTTCATGCACGGATCACTTCATCTGCAACTGTCTGCATTGCAACACATCAACACTAAAAACTGAAGCCAAACGCCACATATTTAACAGTATCTAAACAATTTTTTAGGCAATGTTTTTTTTTCCTGAATGCTTAAAACAATTTACACCTATTCATTTGTTGTGTTTAATATTTGATTAATTATTACACAACATCTTATCCCATTATCCTATCTTATACCATCTTAACCATTCCTCTAATTCCAAATTCTTTCTAGTTTTTCTATAGGTTAGTGTGGAGTTTAAACAACAGTTTAAATTTGAGATTAAAATTAGGATTTAGTTTACAAATACATGCATTTTCTTAATGTTAATACATTACTGTGGTCAGATGGTTTTCACAGCTGATCTCTCTGCATTTTCTTTCTATTGTCCTCCAATTGATTCTGACCATAGTCTGTGCTGCTTAAAAAGCATCACTATAATTTAATACTACCGCCACCATATTTTACATTGAGAAAAGTGTTATCTACCTTGTTTTTCATATCTAACATATCTATCTAATGTTTTTAATGTATTTTTATACCAGTGATTTAAATTATTTAAATAATTGTTTACCTGATAGTTTTCATTATAAGATTTAAAGACATTGCTTTGTTATATAATAGTAATTGGGTTTTGTCTGGTGGAGGTCAAAGATATTGACATTTGTTAAATCTAAAACAGTGCATTGTAGGGAAGATTGTAGGGAATTGTATGAAAGTATTTGGTATTTTTATTTTCTAGAAGATACATTTGTTTAGTATTTTTATTTCTAACACTATATATTACAGTGCACTGAAAAAGTGTTTAGCCTCCTAAACTATTTTGCTGTCCTAAACTATGTATTTCTTGTATGTAGTAAAATTTTATAGTTAATTTAAAAAACAATGTTTGAGTCAAATTTTAAAAAGCCCAATGTCTTTTAAGAATTGATATCTACTTTAATAGTAGAACCAGATTAAAACATATGAACAAGTTACCTTGCTAACTCTCTTTGTTTGTTAATGATCTGCACTTAACTTGACAAGAACTTAACTCTTTTAATACTAAGAACCATGTAAAGTGTAAATCTAACAAGAATCATCAGACAGGTAACACTTTCTTACTGTAATATATAGTGGTGGTAGCAGTTTGTTATGACTGGCAGACAAAGAAAGTCGCCTGACTGTGCAATTGTTGAAAATGTCATTTCAGAACCATGGACAATAATATTGAGCAGTTTTCTGTGGGAGTCTTTGCTAATTCAGAAAAAAACACTTGTGAGGTCAGAAACTGATGTTGGAGCTCAATGCTTGGCTCACAATGTTCCAATGAATGTGTTTAATAGGGCCTAGGCCAGGGCTTTGTGAAGGCCACTGAAGTTGTTCACATAGTGCAGTGTACATCCACATAATACATTTTAAGTAGATAGATTTGTATGGTCTTTAGTAAGTAATTGAATATCTGATTCAAACATTTAAGTTGCTAGTTAAATTGTTAAAATGGTTGGAGCTTTTTTTTATTTTTCAAGGCACTGTACAACTTAGAATGAACTTTTGAACTTGCACCTTACATTACCTGTTAAAATCTAAACTTTAAATATAAACCAGTATACACTTTATGATAGAACTGATAAAGGAAATGTGTGTTATATATATATATGAACTATGTTGCATAAGGATGCAGTAGCATTGCTGCTCTACTGATGGCATCAGTTTCTGGTCAGAGCTCAGGGCGCTCCTTTATATGTGTACAATGGGCTAACTGTTATCCATAACAACTGTTCTTTGATGTTTTTAGATGACAGCTTATGGAGCATTCCTGCACAAAGGAGCATTCTGTAGAAACTACTTTAACTTGCTGGATCTGCTGGTTGTTGGAGTGTCTTTGGTTTCATTTGGCATACAGTACGTATCAGAGTGCACAGAAACTACACACATGTTCAGCATACATTCTGGTGGGTTGGGCCAGTCCATTACAGGGCAATACCTACTCACAAGACTTACTTACCTACTCATACTCTGGGCCACTTTAGTCCACATTGTTCATGCTTTAGAAAAGTGGAAGGGAACAACAGAAACTACAATGGAACAAAATATTACACCCTAAAACCAAAACAATTAGATTCAATTTTTTATTGACAGTTGCATTTTTTTATTAGTTTTTTATTTAATATAAAACAGGGATTTGTTTATTTCTTAAATTTTTTATTTTTAGATGATTTAATATGGTTTTTCCTCAGTGTATTTAACTTTTTGTTTTAATAATTTTATTTCTAGATGCAGTAAAGTAGAGCTCATTTTTGTGTGATACTGCAGAAATACACCGTACACTGTAACATCCTTGAAACAGGCACTTATCTTTTTGCTAACTTGTTTCAGCTTTATAATACTACATTCATAGTTTATATTTACTTTTCAATTTCTGTAAATTATTGTGATACAGTTTAGTTTACTATTTTATTAATTTGTAGTTTTAGCTTACCTTAACTATGACATTTACATTTTCGGCATTTAGCAGACGCCTTTATCCAAAGCGACTTACAATTATGACTGAACACAGTTTTGAGCAATTGAGGGTTAAGGGCCTTGCTCAGGGGCCCAACAGTGGCAACTTGGCGGCGGTGGGGCTTTAACCGGCAACCTTCTGATTACTAGTCCAGTACCTTAAGCACTGAGTTATTACTGCCCTAACCAATCTGTGTTGAATGCACCATAAGATGTCTTTTTAAATATCCATACATATGTTTTCTTAATTAAGTTGCTTATAGATGTCAAAGTATTTTATTACAATCATTACAAAATATGGATTGGTTGGCAGTGGATGTACATTTTGAAATACCTGTTACAAAGGAGTTTAAGTAATGTTCTATGCACCCACAGGTCTTCAGCCATTTCTGTGGTGAAAATTTTACGAGTACTAAGAGTGCTCCGGCCTCTGAGAGCCATCAACAGAGCCAAAGGACTGAAGGTAAGACTGCTTACATTTACATTTTCAGCATTTAGCAGACGCCTTTATCCAAAGCGACTTACATTACTGTGACAGTATACAGTCTGAGCAATTGAGGGTTAAGGGCCTTGCTCAAGGGCTCAACAGAAGTAACCTGGCAGTGATGGTGCTTGAACCAGTGACCTTCTGATTACTAGTCCAGTACCTTAACCACTAGGCTACAATGTCCTTACTTTGTATTAGTATTAGTACTTTGTATTAGAAAGAGAAAGAGCTTTGAAAAAAGGGTTTCCTCTCTGTCAAGAAGCATCTCATGGGCACCAAGACCACACAGCCATAAAAATATTCACCTTGCTCTAACAATGCAATAGCTGTTTATGGCGGTGGCATTTAGGTGGTAGCATCTATGTTTCCCTTATGGAGAGTAACCAGTCATGCACATTTTGAGGCTTACATACATGGAATAGTGCAGACAATAGTTTCAATAGTAAATGACAACTATTTAGTGAACTTTTAGTACTCATAGTTATCTTCTGAATATATTAAACCAAGGTAAAAACAGAAATGTTTCAGGCTGACCATGTATTAAACTCTTTGACTAAATATAATGCATTCAAGATACTTTATGTTAATAAGGAATTTTTTAATAGCAGGTGTAGAAAAGTAATAATCTTATTTAACTAAGAAGCAACAACAATAATTACAATGTAACACTATGGTCGAAATTTTAAAGTAATCTAATAATAAAAAATTTATTTACTTTTCAACAATGGTTTCCTTTTTTAGCATGATTTATGGTAAATACATACTGTTTAATAATTTTCTGATGTACTGAGCTTTCTTCTGAGCTTTTGACTTTATTTGATTTTTTCTAGCATGTGGTTCAGTGTGTGTTTGTGGCCATCAGAACAATTGGCAACATCATGATCGTCACCACTCTCCTGCAGTTTATGTTTGCCTGCATTGGAGTGCAGCTCTTCAAGGTATTCATTCCCCCCCTCAAAAATATACTATGACACATTTTCAGTATGATTATGAAATTGAATCATATTTAAATAAAATGCTTATATTATATTTATTTATTTATGTTTTTGTATAATCTAGGGAAAGTTTTATTGCTGCACAGATGAGGCCAAGGCAAGTCCAGAAGAATGCAAGTAAGTATTAAAGCTTGTGTTATGTAGCTTAAAAGGTGGTTGACAAGCAAAATGTATTGATTATTAGAACAAAAGGTTTGATCAGTAGTGAAAAATGGGCAGTGTTAATAGGCAACTGTTTTCCAAATGTAATACAATGCTTAATTACCAGTCATTTAAACAGCATAACATTTCGGGAATTAAGTCAAATCTTAAAATAAAAATGTCAGAATTCTTTTGTGTTTGACTGTTTTGTGTACAAACAGTTACATTTCTTCAAATTTTACCTTTTCATTAAAGCATATGATTAGACATGAGGATGTGGATTTAATCTACTCATCAGAAGCTTATTTTATTTATTAACTAAGGAAGGGAAACAATGCTTATGTTTTGTGTATTGACTTCATTTGCTTTTTAGAAGAACTCATTAAAAGACTTTGGAAAATTTTAAGAATAACCAAACTAAGCAGTGAAGTATTCAAGTACTGAAATAATGATGTGAATGTAATCTTTTTGAAGATTATAATACTTTAAAACATATACAAAGTACTGCTGCTGTGCTGGTTATAAATTAACCGCTACATGATTAAATTAGACAAAACAGATTTTTCATCAAGTTGAGGCCATAAACCAAGCTTTGTGTAATGTATTTGTGTAAACTCACTTTTGCTGTTTTCTCTTTAGGGGAACATACATTTTGTATAATATTGGGGATAATGCCTTGCCACAGATTCGAGAGAGGATTTGGTACAACAGTGACTTCAACTTTGACAATGTCCTTATGGCTATGATGGCTCTCTTTACTGTGTCCACCTTTGAGGGCTGGCCAGCGTAAGAGCAATTAAAATGTTTACCTTTTGTCAAAACAGGTCTTATGCATTTTTTTTTTTTTAACATGTATCTGTTTTCCCTTAAGACTCTTGTACAAGGCCATAGATTCAAACCGTGAGAACATGGGACCCATCTACAACTACCGTGTGGAGATCTCCATCTTCTTCATCATCTACATCATCATCATTGCTTTCTTTATGATGAACATCTTTGTGGGTTTTGTCATCGTCACTTTTCAGGAGCAGGGAGAAAAAGAGTACAAGAACTGTGAACTGGATAAAAATCAGGTCTAAAATGTTTTCAGTTTGGACTCTTTTGAGTTACTTTGAACTTAATTGAATTTTGTTTGTTTTTGTGCTTAGTGCTTAGAATCATAGTAGCATTATTGGTATTAGAAACACAATCAGTAGTTTTCTAAGTTATTTAACATTTAACATTACTCAATAATTAATTAAATAATTGAATAAATGCATCTATAAGTCAGTCATGAATTTCACAAAGGTGTAATTCAGGACCAGGCTACAATTCTAAACACTTATTTTTCTAGAACAATAGCTCAAATATTCATAATATTCACAAGGAACACATTACCTGTACTATGAACAAAAAAAAAAATACTGTTAACATTTTACATGTCTTATGTAAGACTGCTGGCAATTGGTGAGTATGGTAGAGGATCAGTAATTGTGTAGGCAGTGACGAGGTTACAATAAATAGGTCCAGCCATTGTTTTTGTTGATGTACCACTAGATTCATGGAGTTTTGCTTAGGTACCTATTACAAAACCACTAACCTTTGCTAATGCAATAGAAATCTGCAGATTATTTCTCGTTCTGGTTAAGTTGTTGCTTAGCACTTAAGAAAATATGATCCAAGCATCCACTCCTGAATGGATTCACTGCTGTTTTGTACATTTAAAAAATGTGTTTTAAGACATGGATTTATAACACATTTTACACGTTATTCTTAGCTCTTATGTACTTTCCATATATCATGGCATAGTGTTCCTGTAAAAACTAATGTGACTGCTTGATTATAATAAGATTCAAGATGTACCTGTGTACCTGTATATGATAAATCAAACCTGACTGTCTTACCCTCAATCGACTTCACACAGTTTTTTCACTCCACTGTGTGCAGTAAGAACTTTAACACTGAACACCCTTATTAGATAGAAATTTAAACATAAAAAACTCATGTTCACAAATTATGTATTTTACACATATATAAATCATTTCTTTTACTTAAATGCAGAAAAAAAAGCATTTTACAAGGTCATCTAGGGTTGCTTTACATACCACAAGTGGTTCTTGTACCACATCTTGAATACCTCAGATCTAAGGAATTAATTGTTGCACTCTTTTTCTTTTAACAGCGTCAGTGTGTAGAGTATGCTTTAAAAGCTCGTCCTTTGCGGAGATACATCCCGAAGAACCACTACCAGTATAAATTTTGGTATGTGGTGAACTCCACTGGATTTGAATATGTCATGTTTATTCTCATCATCTTCAACACACTTTGTCTGGCTGTACAGGTGAGAAACGTGAAATGAAATGATTTCCAATATAAAACTGAAGGATTATCTTTAAGTACATCACCTCATTTTTAAATTATTTCCTACCCAGTACCAATAACCAATATGTCAGTTTTATTTATGTCACTATAGGTTGTAATAAATAAAAGGTTGACAGAATATGTTAGAGATCATTTTATACTATAGGACAGTAATTACTATACATTATGCATGTTTGTGGCCTAAGAGACTGCATTTTGGCAGCTATTGCTGGTGAATCCCAGCTAATAATAAAAGCTTTTGCATCCCTTTCATTTACCAATTAAGTAATTTGGTTCATTATTTGTTTATTAAAATGCAAAGAGTGCAAAAACTGCTATATATATATATAATATATATATTAATGTTTTACTTCTCAACTTCTCTGGGCTCAAGCTCATTTAAAATGGACTGCTCCTGCAGTCCCATCCGTCATTAATTCACAATTAGTTGTGCATTAAAAAGTGTGTAGTTTTATAACTACAGCATTTAGTGTTCTTAGTTTCCAAACAAATACAGAAAGTTGTTGAACAAGTTAGTGTAACAGTGGTAAAATGCCTCTGTCCCAAATGTCCTGCAGCCATAAAATGTAGAATAGCTTTGTTATAAGAAAATAATAAAGTTAATAGTGAAGTTGAAAGTCTTTGTACTTTGTACTTGTTTTTAATTAAATTAAGGTAAAATGATTTGCAAATTATTACTGGCTTTTTTTATACTGTCCCTTTTTTATTGCTGGGTTTGTAGTGATTTAAATTAACACCCTTATTCTTCATCTCCATACAGCATCATGGGCAGTCTCATCTTTTTAACTATGCCATGGATGTTCTCAACATGATGTTTACAGGAGTCTTTACTGTGGAAATGATTTTCAAACTCATCGCCTTCAAACCCAGGGTATGAAAACTTCATTTCCATCTAAGAAATGTCTCATTTTTTTAGATAGCATCTACAATAAAGGTAGGTACTAGGTACTAAGTCTGCAAACAAAATGACAGTGTGAGACTATTCCAGAGTGACTGTGTAATCCTGTTACACATATATTATATGGCCAACAGTATTTGGACACCTGACCAAAAGCTTGCTGGACATCCCATGATGATTGTGACCGATTTTTAGCTATAATAACAGCCACTCTTCTGAGAAGGGAGATGTCTGGGAATTTGTGCCTATATAGTCAAAAGATGTTGGTAAAGAAAGCCTCAATTGATGTTCCAGTTCATTCCAAATTGTTCACTGGGGCTGAGGTCAGGGCTCTGTGCAGGCCACTCGAGTTTCTTTAATCTAAACTTCATGTATTTGAAGAACTGTAATGCACAGTAATGCTGGAACAGGAAAGAACCTTCCTTAAACTGTTGCTGCATAGTTAAAAGCAGATAATTTCCTTTATGTAATTGATTTATTACAAATGTTAATGCAACTGCTGTGGCTGAAACACTTTCATTTAGCTATTAAATGGGTTGTCCTAATACTTGTTCCATATAGTGCACAAAAGAATTTGCTTCTAGGCCTTTTAGAATGTAGAGCAGATAAATTGTAATAAATATGTATGAACTAACTTAGTTTTTGTACACTCAATTATCCTGTGTACTAACAAAACTCTGCTAGCTGTATGGTATTTTTGCATGAACAACATGCTTTTGCATTTTTATTAGAGCAAGAGGCATCTTTTTGTACTAAATTTTGTCTTTAGGCTTATGCGCAAGTTTTATACATAGTTTTTTGAATTGTATCTAACAGTGCCTCTAGCAATGACAGCTTTGAATTTTGAGTCTTTAGTTTTTTTTTTGTAAATCAAAACTAAAATAATTTTTTTTTTAATTGTATACACTGATCAGCCATAACATTAAAACCACCTCCTTGTTTGTACACTCACTGTCCATTTTTTCAGCTCCACTTACCATATAGAGGCACTTTATAGTTCTACAATTACTGACTGTAGTCCATCTGTTTCTCTGCATACTTTGTTAGCCCCCTTTCATTCTGTTATTCAATGGTCAGGACTCTCACAGGACCACTACAGAGTAGGTATTATTTGGGTGGTAGATCATTCTCAGCCCTGCAGTGACACTGACATGGTGGTGGTGTGTTAGTGTGTGTTGTGCTGGTATGAGTGGATAAGACACAGCAGTGCTGATAGAGTTTTTAAACACCCCGCCCTGTGGGCAGCGTCCTGTGACCACTGATGAAGGTCTAGAAGATGACTCAAACAGCAGCAATAGATGAGCGATCGTCTCTGACTTTACATCTACAAGGAGGACCAACCAGGTAGGAGTGTCTAATAGAGTGGACAGTGAGTGAACACGGATTAAAAAACTCCAGCAGCGCTGCTGTGTCTGATCCACTCATACCAGCACAACACACACTAACACACCACCACCATGTCAGTGTCACTGCAGGGCTGAGAATGATCCACCACTCAAATAATACTTACTCTGTAGTGGTCCTGTGGGGGTCCTGACCATTAAAGAACGCAGGTGAAAGCAGGCTGAAAAGGTATGTAGAGAAACAGATGGACTACAGTAAGTAATTGTAGAACTACAAAGTGCTTGTATATGGTAAGTGGAGCTGATAAAATGGACAGTGCTTGTAGAAACAAGGAGGTGGTTTTAATGTTATGGCTGATCAGTGTATTTAGCTTTTTTACTGAAAGAATTCAGAATGTTTTTTTAAGATCCAAAGGTTCCCTTACATGTTCCTTATTTTGTCCTATGGTCTATTATGTTACCCCCTCCCTATTCCTGTACTTATTCTCCTGGCTTTTCTTCCGACCACTCCCCCCTATATGGACGGATGTTAACCCACTTTATCTAGGGTTATTTTGGTGATGCCTGGAATATGTTTGATGCCCTGGTGGTGATTGGCAGCATAGTAGACATCATTCTGAGTCAGGTAGATATAAGTACGACTTTTCTGTCCCTCGCTCCTCTCATCCTGTGATCCCAGTCTCCTTTCTCCCTCCTTCACCCACTCTATGTAGGTCACATGGCTCACCTCTGGAAAAATTCTGTGTACACTGAGTCTGACCACCAGAGTGGACTCCATAGATCCAGGTGCTAGGCTCTGTAAAGTTGAAAAAATTAAATCTGTATCTATGGTTGTCATGCTCTGCCAGGGGGTACTGTGGTCAAAAGAATTAAAACAGAGTAAAACAGATAAAAATTTTTTTTATATACTGCTAGATTAATATGTGTTAAACTATATACACTACATGACCAAAGTTTTGAATATGAATAATGCTATATAAGGCTCTTTTTTTAAGAACATGATTGCAAGCATTTACTTTTAGTTAATCATAAGCACATGTAATATGGCTGGGCACTAAAACTGGATAATGAGTTCCTCCAGTAGTATTCCAGTTAATCTCTAAACCATTATTTCTCCATCATTAATCTTTACAAACGATCCTTTTGTATTCAGACAACTAGCACTCTTCTCTACCTAAAGCCCAATTTGTCCAATAGATTGGACTGTCACATGATTTGTAATTACTTCAGAGAAGGCATTTCACATCCAATAACATCCATTGGTGGTGTTTTTGCACCACATCCTCTAATGCTTGGGAACAAATCATGATAATCTCGATGTAAATTAGTAGCAAGTATTTACTTAGTCATAAAAAATTCAGCTAATGGCAGACAGGTTGACTGGGTACAGCACATACTGGTCCTGCTTGTTTGACCAGGTGGATTGTGAGTTTTTGTGAGGTATTTCACAGTTCCCAATAGCTTGCTGTTTAACAGGGCAGTTGTAACAGGGCAAAAACTTGACAGACTGTCTTGTTGGAAAGGTGGCATTTTGGTGCCATACTGAAAGTCAGTACCTATGTTTCTGCAATTTAGGTATTATAAAAACAAAATATGTGTAGGTAGCATTTGCCTTAATAATTTTATGTGAGCTAAGCTTCTTATTTTTCTTATATTATACTGCCTAATGAAATTTAAGCCAGTTACCCTGACCCACAATTTCACAAGGCAGCTGTAGCCTAGTGGTTAAGGTACTGGTTGATGGTTCAAGCCCCACCACTGCAAGGTTGCCACTGTTGGGCCCTTGAGCAAGGCTCTTAACCCTCAATTGCTTAGATTGTATACTGTCACAACTGTAAGTCGCTTCGGATAAAAGCGTCTGCTAAATGCCGAAAATGACAATGTAAATGTCACATAATGGTGCTAGAAACACAAATACTTTACTGCTGCCACCACATATCAAAGAAATGATAAACTACTTTCTAACTTCTCCCAAAAACCAAATACTAGTAAAGTATAACAGCAATTAAACAAACACTGAGAACATACTGTAGATTTTAAATGTAAGATTGTGGGGAAACATATTGTTGCCAGACTGATATTTGGATATTTTGACAGCTCTGTTTTCTTGACCAGCAAATACCTGCCCCCCATCTACTGCCAATGCTTGTCTAAATAATGAGTATGTTTGGTCATGTAGTGTAGTACAATACATTCTTAACATATGCACATGCATTCTTCAAGAAACATGACACTACACTTCATTTCTACTTTATTAATATTACCCTGCAGTATTTTGCAATAGGTGTATACACAGTGCTCCCTTTTCAACACTTCTACGATAGCATCATCATAACTGTGTCTCTTCTTTGTGTCTCTTCTCCTCTCCTCTTTTCTACCTCTCTTTTTCTGTCTTCCATCTCTCATTTGGTGTGTGTGAGCAGCACTATTTTGCCGATGCATGGAACACGTTTGATGCCTTAATTGTTGTTGGTAGCGTCGTTGACATTGCAATCACAGAAATCAATGTAAGTAGTGATGCACTTGTATGCTTTGCTGAATCCCTCACCCTAAGGCTCTCGCAGTTAACACATTTGAATGACCTGGTTATATGGCATGCACACATGCAGCTTTTTTGTCATAATTTACACAATTTTCCATTAGACAGATTACATCCAGTTTGTCATAACACTTACACAGTGTTTATCAGCAGTGTCTTTTGCATGTATGTCCAGGCAGTCATATGATTTTAATGATTACTGCAACTTTTCTATGTACCTTTTTTAATGTATCCTTCCTAAATGTATCCCATTAAATGACAAATTAATGCTCAGGTAAAAGTGCATGTGGGTGAATAATTTGAAAAACATAGATTTTTGTTTTTATAAATCTTTAAGAGCAGTGCTCAAAGGTAAGGCTATACTCACTTATAGATGTAACCTGTAAATGCTCTCCTGCTTTGCTTTATGCTAAACTAATTTTTGTGTGTATTTGCTATTTTATACTTTGTGTTTTCTGAAGTCACACTTGCTAATATGGAGTTGCAATCCCATGTCAACATATTATTATATCCTTATTTTAGCATATGCTAATTATCATTATGGAACCATGTTGCATAACAGTTTGAACCAATTTTTAAATAGGGTTTTTCAGAAATGTATAGGGCAGAGACAGAGGAGAAACTACCCGGTTAAAATGAATAAGAAACAACAACTATATCGTTCAAACGATAAACATGGGTGTATGTTTGTAGGCTCTAAATGTCATTCTACTTTGTGCACCCATACATACACCGATCAGCCATAACAATAAACCCACCTTCTTATTTCTACACACACTGTCAATTGTATTAGCTCCACTGATCATATAGAAGTCCTTTGTAGTTCTACAATTACTGACTGTAGTCCATCTGTTTCTTTGCATGCTTTGTTAGCCCCCTTTCATGCTGTTCTTCAATGGCTAGGACCACTACAGGGTAGGTATTATTTGGGTGGTGGGTCATTCTCAGCACTGCAGTGACACTGACATGGTGGTGGTGTGTTAGTGTGTGTTGTGCTGGTACGAGTGGATCAGACACAGCAGCGCTGCTGGAGTTTTTAAACACCTCACTGTCACTGCTGGACTGAGAATAGTCCACCAACCAAAAATATCCAGCCAACAGCACCGCGTGGGCAGCGTCCTGTGACCACTGATGAAGGTCTAGAAGATGACCAACTCAAACAGCAGCAATAGATGAGCGTCCGTCTCTGACAACATCTACAAGGATGACCAACTAGGTAGGAGTGTCTAATAGAGTGGACAGTGAGTGGACACGGTATTTAAAAACTCCAGCAGCGCTGCTGTGTCCGATCCACTCATACCAGCACAACACACACTAACACACCACCACCATGTCAGTGTCACTGCACTGCTGACAGTGATCCACCACCTAAATAATACCTGCTCTGTACTGGTCCTGTGGGAGTCCTGACCATTGAAGAACAGCATTAAAGCAGGTTACAAAGATATGTAGAGAAACAGATGAACTTCAGGCAGTAACTGTAGAACTACAAAGTGCTTCTATATGGTCAGTGGAGCTGATAAACTGAACAGTGAGTGTAAAAACAAGGAGGTGGTTTTATTGTTATGGCTGATTGGTGTATGTGCACCCATATATCCATGCCAATGCAAATTTCCTCAAAATTTTTTAAATAGTAATATTATTATATGAAAACAATAGTAAAAAAAATACTAACTTTTAGTGGGAACCCGGTGGCTGTGGTGTCCCAACTAATTGCTTTGCTTATACTTTATTGCAAATAACAGGTTTAAACTTTGTCTAGTGTGACCTTTGAAAATATATTATTTATTTATTTGGGGTTTTTTTTCTGAAAATTCCTTGAAATACTAATCTTTGATTTTAGAATACAGAGGATAGTGCACGAATCTCCATCACGTTCTTTCGATTATTTCGAGTCATGCGCCTGGTCAAGCTGCTGAGCAGAGGAGAAGGCATTCGAACACTTCTCTGGACCTTCATTAAGTCATTTCAGGTGTGTCTATGTTTTTCCTCTCAACTATCTTAGCTAATACAATATTATATACTTAAATATATGTAGTATACAGTCATGATCTATTTGAGTTTATGTAATGTTGCTCACATGAAATACTGATTCAGTATTTAATTAACTAAATGACTAAATATATTACCAAAAAAATCTAGAGTTAAATACTGAAATCTTACTTAAGGGCTTGGGTGTTGGAGCGGTTTAATAGACCCTGTGATTATATAGGCCCTGCAATTGATTGATGCCTTGTCCAGGGTCTTTCCTGTCTTCTTCCCAGTGTTCCTGTGGAACCAGGCCACCCGTGACCCTGACCAGGATAAAGCGGTTGACGAAAATTAAATTAAAATCCCAGTTTTATTATATGTTGGTATATTATATTCATTCATTCATTCTAATTAACCACTTTATCCTGGTCAGGGTCGTGGCAGGTCTGGCATAGCTAATCATGTCTGTGTAGACCCCCAGCAGGCCAGTATCACTGCTGAGATTCAAATCTCCCAGATCTCAGCGGTGGTGGGCTAGAGTAATAGACCACAACACCAGATCATTTTTATATTCTGTTATTATTATAACTTTAAGATGTAATTATTAGTGTCTGATTCCACACCTGTCCTGTAGTGAGTAGTCTTACAAGTTTGATAATTGTGCTTCAATTGCAGAAAAAAAATGGATACTAATAAGCTATGCAATTTTTTTTTTCTATTTCCAGGCTCTGCCGTATGTTGCTCTGCTGATAGCCATGCTCTTCTTTATCTATGCTGTGATCGGGATGCAGGTTAAAAACATGTTTAAATATTTTAATGTTGTTCATGTGCAGTGTCTTAGAATGACATACTTGATAGAATTACTCATATGTATGACTTTTTGGCTAAGTACATAAGTTAAAATTAAAGTCAAGATTGCTAAACTGAGCTGATTCCTCATAATATTCTCTCCTGCTTATCTGTGGTTTAGGTGTTTGGCAAGATTGCAATGGTGGATGGAACGCACATTAACCGAAACAACAACTTTCAGACTTTTCCACAATCTGTGCTCTTGCTGTTTAGGTAAGTATGTGCAAAGTGCAGTTTGTTTTAAATGTGTTGGTTCATATAAAGTAGAACAGTAGTACTTAATGAGTGCTACCTCACGATCAATGTTTTACGTAATGAATACTTCAGTAAAGTGAAAAAGCCTCAATACACTAAAACAACAAAATCAAAATCAGAATATTGATTAAAAGTCTGTTGACACTATATGGACAATGACACTTACACTGTGATATTAAAAATGTTTTGTGATGTTAAAAAATAGGTTCTCATGTGGTGCAGCTTTAAAACATGCTAGCACACCAGAGCTAACATTTCGAACTCGTTGTTTCGAATTTCAGCTCTGCTATCCGGCAGGCTGGGTGCCTACATGAACAGCGATTGGCTGTTGTTCATACAGGGTGGGAGCCGGACGAGAATTCCTCATAACTGGTGCAATTACGACCTCTGCTGGCTGATTGAGCATGCCAGCACAGAGTTCAGGAATAATGCGTTGATCAGGGTGTGGCTCTCTGTACACAAATCTGATCCGCATATAAACTCGTACAGGTGAAAAGATGCAGTTGGCTACTGCACACATCTCGGAGGGGGCGTCAGTCTTGGCTCTCCTCAACCAGCATGGAGATCAACATCAGTGGAGAGAAAGCATAATGCAATTGGGTAATTGGATATGCTAAATTCGGGAGGAAAAAGGGGAGAAAATCCATAAACAAAATAATTAAAAAAATGTTCTGACTATTTTACTGCAGCAATTTATTGTCTCTAATACCTTTTCTGTTTATTTAGTAGGATAGCATATTCTGTTGACTCGTTATTTTTGTCTAATATCAAAAGAAGTGGCTTGATCTGACACATACAAGTGTGACAAATATGCAAAAATGGAAGAAAAAGAAGTAGGGTGCAAATACTTTTTCACAGAACTGTAGTTTGGAAAGGCAGTGTTTCAATTTAAATTGATTAGACATAGTTTGGAAAGGCACATACTTGAGTCTATAAGGGCCCCACAATTTACACTGTATTGTCAGTAAAAAAAAAAACTCAAGCCTGGAAGTCCGAAAACTGACTTTGAATCATTTCAATTAAACTCTGCCACAGACCAGGGTAAGGATATAAAACGATGTCCAAAAACCCTCCCAGGACTACAGTAGCTTTAATAATTGTAAAATAAAAGAAGCTAGGCACAGAGATTAAACTAGAGTGGGCTATCCAGCCAAATTTGGTATCCAGACAAGAAAGGCTTTGGTCAGGGAAGTAAGAAAAAAACAGTCACTCAGAAAGAACATGAAAAAAGAGATGGGAAGAGATGTGAGAACCTGTTGGATCGACTACCATCTCCGCACTTCGTAAATCATACCTTCATGGCAGAGTGTCAATACAGAAGCCGCTATTAAATAAAATGCATATGACAGCCTACTTGGAGTTTGAAAAATGGCAGGTAAAGGATTCATGAGTAGCATGAGAAAAAGTTGATGAATGCTCTTGAGTAACTTAGTTAAAACCCCAACTTAAACCTCATCAAACATCAGCGGAAAGAGTTAAAGTCATGGATGCTTGACATCAAATCTGACTGGTCAGAGTCGTGGCAGGTTTGGTTCCACTAGGAAACACTGGGTGCAAGGCAACAATAACTTGGACTGGGAAGGACTGGTCACCTACCCACCTCTGACATAGCTAATCATGTCTGTCTAGACCCCCAGCAGGCCAGTATCACTGCTGAGATTCAAATCTCCCAGATCTCAGAGGTGGTGGGCTAGAGTAATAGACCACAACACCAGAGCATTTTTATATTCTGTTATTATTATAACTTAAAGATTTAATTATTAGTCTGATTATTACTGATTCAACATCTGTCCTGTAGTGACCAGTGTGAGCTATTTTCAGAAGCAAGATATCCAGCCTGACAGCCAAACTGTATACTACATAGTGTCCTAGAGTAGTAAACTTTGTACTGAAACATCAGTATAGCAGCACATACAAATGTGGTTAATAAATTGTGCTAAGTATAACTACTGTACTGTTTTATTGTACAATTTCAGACTGGGCAGGAGAGCCTTGACTCTTGATTTGCATAATTAATTATTTTAATAATGAATTATTATAGTCAAACCTGTCCGATTTTACCACAGAGACTGTGGTTCATTATGTACAGTGGGGCCAAAAAGTATTTAGTCAGCCACTGATTGTGCAAGTTCTCCTACTTAGAAAGATGAGAGAGGTCTGTAATTTTCATCATAGGTACACTTCAACTATGAGAGACAAAATGAGAAAAAAAAAATCCAGGAAATCACATTGTAGAATTTTTAAATAATTTTTTTGTAAATTATGGTGGAAAATAAGTATTTGGTCAATAACAAAAGTTCAACTCAATACTTTGTAACATAACCTTTGTTGGCAATGACAGAGGTCAAACGTTTCCTGTAAGTCTTCACCAGGATTGCACACACTGTAGCTGGTATTTTGGCCCATTCCTCCATGCAGATCTCCTCTAGAGCAGTGATGTTTTGGGGCTGTCGCTGGGCAACACGGACTTTCAACTCCCTCCACAAATTTTCTATGGGGTTGAGGTCTGGAGACTGGCTAGGCCACTCCAGGACCTTGAAATGCTTTTTACGGAGCCACTCCTTCGTTGCCCAAGCGGTGTGTTTGGGATTATTGTCATGCTGGAAGACCCAGCCACGTTCCATCTTCAATGCTCTCACTGATGGAAGGAGGTTTTGGCTTAAAATCTCACGATACATGGCCCCGTTCATTCTTCCCTTAACACGGATCAGTCGTCCTGTCCCCTTTGCAGAAAAACAGCCCCAAAGCATGATGTTTCCACCCCCATGCTTCACAGTAGGTATGGTGTTCTTGTTTTCTTCTTCTTCTTCCAAACACGACGAGTTGAGTTTTTACCAAAAAGTTCCATTTTGGTTTCATCTGACCACATGATATTCTCCCAATCCTCTTCTGGATCATCCATATGCTCTCTGGCAAACTTCAGACGGGCCTGGACATGTACTGGCTTAAGCAGGGGGACACGCCTGGCACTGCAGGATTTGAGTCCCTCTCGGCGTAGTGTGTTACTGATGGTAGCCTTTGTTACTTTGGTCCCAGCTCTCTGCAGGTCATTCATCAGGTCCCTCCGTGTAGTTCTGGGATTTTTGCTCACCGTTCTTATGATCATTTTGACCCCATGGGATGAGATCTTGACCCCAAGGGAGATTATCAATGGTCTTGTATGTGTTCCATTTTCTTACTATTGCTCCCACAGTTGATTTATTCACACCAACCTGCTTGCCTATTGTAGATTCACTCTTCCCAGCCTGGTGCAGGTCTACAATTTTCTTCCTGGTGTCCTTCGACAGCTCTTTGGTCTTGGCCATGGTTGAGTTTAGAGTCTGACTGTTTGAGGCTGTGGACAGGTGTCTTTTATACAGATAACGAGGTCAAACAGGTGCCAATAATACAGGTAACGAGTGGAGGACAGAAGAGCTTCTTAAAGAAGAAGTTACAGGTCTGTGAGAGCCAGAAATCTTGCTTGTTTGTTATTGACCAAATACTTATTTTCCACCATAATTTACAAAAAAATTCTTTAAAAATCCTACAATGTGATTTCCTGGATTTTTTTCTCTCACTTTGTCTCTCATAGTTGAAGTGTACCTATGATGAAAATTACAGACCTCTCTCATCTTTCTAAGTAGGAGAACTTGCACAATCAGTGGCTGGCTAAATACTTTTTGGCCCCACTGTATGTAGCATTTGCATAGTGGCTTCTGTATTGGCAGAATGGCAATACAGAAGCCACTATTAAGTAAAATGCACAACAGCCTACTTGAAGTTTGAAAAATGGCAGGTAAAAGATTCATGAGGAACATAAGTTGATGAATGCTCTTGAGTAACTTGGTTAAAACCTCAACTTAAACCTCATCAAACATTAGTGAAAAGAGTTAAAGTCACGGATGCTTGACATCAAATCTGACTGAGATTGAGAGGATTGGCTAAACTGCCCAAATTCCGTTTTGCTATGAGATGCTATTTTTGAACACTCTTGTCATTATGGGTGAGTATAAGTATAGATTTCCCCCCAATATTTTACCCAATCTAGTTGTATCTAATTACACGATTGCAATCTGGTTCCTTTACTCCTTCTGACTTAACTTTTGACTGAGGAGAGCCGTGACTAATCCATATGAAAATTCTATTTATTTAGAATTAAATCCACAACAAAATAAAGTGCACACAAAGTCAATGGGTCTGAATATTTCTTAATCCACTGTGTTTGTTTTTGTTTCTGTTTTTTTTATTTTCTGTAGATGTGCTACGGGGGAGGCATGGCAGGAGATCATGCTAGCATGTTTACCTGGCAAACTGTGTGACTCAGAATCTGACTGCAATCCTTTAGAGGAGAAAACCTGCGGCAGTAGCTTTGCCATCATCTACTTTATTAGCTTCTACATGCTCTGTGCTTTTCTGGTATTTAACAAAACATCCTCTAATTTTTACAGCCTAATGCAAAAGTTGACACACCCCAGTCAAATTTCATGTTTTGTGGTGAAAAGATATGGGATATTTAACATTTTATATGTTATGCTAAAATAATGTACTTAATAATGTACTTACATTTGCATAAATGCTATATTTAGGTTTTTCATAAGACAGAAATGTCATTTAAAATTTCATTGTGATGGACTTTTCAGATCATTAATCTGTTTGTGGCTGTCATTATGGACAATTTTGACTATCTGACACGTGACTGGTCAATTCTGGGACCCCATCACTTGGATGAATTTAAGAGGATTTGGTCTGAGTATGATCCAGAAGCAAAGTGAGCTACTCAAACATCTGCTTTTATTTAAAACAGTGTGCTTGTGTGTTGTGTGTAGTAACAGAATGTGTGTGTTTTTCAGAGGCAGGATCAAACACTTAGATGTGGTAACGTTACTGCGTAGGATTCAGCCGCCACTGGGCTTTGGCAAACTGTGTCCCCACAGGGTGGCGTGTAAGGTGGGAACAAGCACACACAAATACACAAAATATTTTATGGTTTATGGTCCTGCATCTCCTGATTAATGCGGTATTTGTATTTTACATTGAAAACTGCAATTGCAGTGGTGGCTCAGATTATCCTTGGGGAAATAGTGGGTCAGATTAACCTCAGGGCAGTGGCAAAACAATATGGGAAAAGTACTTTAATCCTCCTTATGTGGGCATGTACAAATTAAGTGCAAAGGGGAGGAATAAAAAATGTAAATACAACTGAATTCAGTAATTGCACATAAAAATGTCATGCAGATGACATTCATCTCTACAGACACCTTTTTAAGCTTATCATCAGCTTATACATTCTTCCATTCTCTCATACACAAAAACTCAAACAAAAAGGCTTTATACTTCTGCCATCCGGCTAGGCTGGGTGGCTACAGGAACAACGATTGGCTGCTGTTCATACAGGGTGGGAAGCCGGATAGTGACTTCATAACTGATGCAATTACGACCTCGTCTGGCTGGTTGATGGCGCCTGCACAGAGTCGAGGAAGAATGCGTTGATTAGGATGTGGCTCTCCGTAAACACAGCTGATCTGCATATGAACTCGCCTCGTGCAGGTGAAAAGATACAGTTGGCTACTGCACACGTGTCGGAGGGGGCGTGTGACAGTCTCGCTCACCTCAATCAGAAGTGGAGATCAGCATTAGTAGAGAGGAAGTGTAATGCAGTTGGGTAATTGGATACGACTAGATTGGGAGAAAAATTGGGAAAAATGCAAAAAAAACAAAAAACGAAGGCTTTCTTCTGATAATGACATAATCTAGAACCCTGGGCCTGTTTGTGCTTAATCCTGATTTAAATTCTGCTTTGTTTTTTTTTTTCAGAGGCTGGTTGCCATGAATATGCCACTGAATAGTGATGGTACAGTCATGTTTAACGCTACACTTTTTGCTCTGGTCCGAACTGCTCTGAAGATCAAGACTGAAGGTGAGAGGTGCATTAGTGTATACTATATAAGGAAGCTTCAGCTACTATGTAGAATTCTGGTAGGGTATTAGGCAGTTCTTGGCATTTTGTGGCTTGTCTCTCCTTAGACCATTTATGCTGTCCATATCCAATGCATTCAGTGGGTGTACTATGAGAAAGAACCATGACATGCTAAGTTGTTATTAATTTGGCACAACCTTGCATATTTTTAAGGGGTGGTCCTTCAGTGTATGTATGTATATGACACCCCTCCTTATTATTAAATTCAAATGTTTCGGACACACCTGTGATAACATAGTTTGGAAAGGCACACATTTGGGTCTATAAGGGCCCCACAATTTACACTGTATTGTCTAAAAAAAAAACTCAAGCCATGAAGTCCACAAACTGCCTTTGGATCATTTAAAAAAAACAGTGCCTAGCACAGACTAGCACATGTATCTTTATTTATGGGATTGTTTGGATTGTTTCTTGCCATCAAATGTTGCCCAAAACAAAGTAGGCATTAAATAATTACTAAAATTGCATCCAACATAAAAATTTCACATTGACAAACACAAGCATATACAGTATTCATTCACTCACCTACTCATTAATACACACACCCTATTGTTTTACCAAGGATTTGAATAATTGTAATGTTGCCTGTGTCAAATGTATTTGACCCTGTATCAGATTTTTTGTTTGGGTTATTTGTATGTCTGTTTGAACAATTATGTATGTGTGTATATTAGGAAATTTGGACCAGGCCAACGAGGAGTTGAGGGCTGTTATCAAGAAGATTTGGAAGAGAACCAGTCCAAAGCTTCTGGATCAAGTGGTACCACCTGCAGGAGGTTAGAAACAGAATTTAATTCTAACACACACCCACATGCCTGCACACTGCCTTAAAAAAGCAAGTGTCCTAACATTTCCTGGAGTCCAATTACAGCTATTTCTCCTTACCATTGTAATTGTGATTAATTGTTAATATAAGATTATTTGATGCAGAAAGCCAGGTAATTCCAAACTCGCAAATATTTACTTGTAGCTGTATTTCAATTAATATGATAACAATATCATACAGTTACTAATGTGCATTTACACAATTAAGTAGGTAAATATAAAAGCATACTAAATAAGTAATTTTAAAACTTATTCTTTAAAATAACTTTATATTTTAAAAAATTACAAGAGTAAAATAAATTGGGTTTAAATTTACTTCCAGAAAATTTCCATTCACTCAAAATAAGTGACACAAAATCAAGAAATGCAGCTCTGGAGCATTATTTCTCCACTAACCTTAATGTAGACATCCTTAGCTTATTAATGAGTTTAGATTTTTTGGCACACCATTAGATAACGTATAAAATCAATCATATAAAATGAATTTTATGCTTACAATTTTGTGGCAGCAGTTTGTCCAAAAATGTTATCTGTTCCAGCATAAGTGAACCTCCATGCATAAAATGAGGTCTATAAAACCATGGTTTGACAGGTTTGGCATAGAGGAACTCCAGTGGTCTGCACAGAGCACTGACTTCAACCTTATAAAACACCTTAGGGCTGAATTGGACATTAAATGTAAGAAGGTTTTCTCATCTAGCATGAGTGATTGACCTTACAGATCACACAAACAGTGAGAGACACCCCATCCAATTTTTTCCCTTAATTACAACCAGATGTGTCTGTGGAATGCCTGGCCAGGTTGGTAGTACTGCTGAGATTCGAATTCGAGAACTTGAACGTACATCCACACTAGCGTATTAAACCACTGCGCCCTTGAGCGCTTGCCGTGTAGATTTTGACAGTGACAAAGTGTTGTATATAACTAAATTTAGGATAACCTCAGCTAATTAGATACATCTCTTAATACAGACACGTAAACTTTATAGTGAATAATTGTGTTGATTCAGAAAGAGATTGTGTGCTCTGTTCACTCAGATGACGAGATAACGGTGGGAAAGTTCTATGCCACTTTTCTGATACAAGACTACTTTAGAAAATTCAAGAAACGCAAGGAGCTAGGTCTCGTAGGACGCCATCCAACCAGTCTTAATACCACCATTGCACTGCAGGTAAGATCATACTTGGCCTTTTTAAAAACCTTGTCATTGATTTTTCACTAAAACTGCAGATACCTGACAACAGCAGCTTTTGTGACAGTGTTGTTTAAGGCTTTATTTTCTGCATGTACCTTAAAATTATTGTATGATGGTATTAAATTCATATCCCTCATGACAGGCTGGTCTCCGGACTCTACATGATATTGGCCCTGAGATTCGCAGAGCTATATCATGTGATTTACAGGATGAAGACCTGGTGGACCTTAACCCTGATGAGGAAGAAGAGATATACAGGGTAAAAAACTGATTTTCATCCAGTTTATCAATTATGTAATTAATGAACTTTGTGGCAACAGTTTGGGAATGGTACTTTTCTGTTCTAGCATGACTGTGCCCCAGACATGGTTTGGGAAGTTTGGTGTGAAATTGAAATGTTAATTACTAACCAGAGCTAGTGTCCGACCACACAAACATTCTGTGACTGAATGGACTATATTCACACAGACACACCAACAATTGATGAAAAGTTTTCTAAAAACAGTGGAGGCTTTAAGAGCCAAAAAGAAGGGAGGGCAATATATGCCTATGGTTTTAGAATGGCATATTTAACAAGCTCATCAGTAGGTGTTCACATAATTTAGACAATGTAGTGCATTATGCAGCCACTACTAAATGATTAGGATTCAGTCTGACATGTGCCGTCCCCAGAGGTGGAAAGTAACAAATTACATTTACTCGCGTTACTGTAATTGTAGTTTTTTGGTGTACTTGTACTTTTTAATAGTAGATTTTACAACCTGTAATTTTACTTTTACTTAAGTATGTTTTGTATTAAGAATTGTAATTCGCTTAATTTTAAATAACATCTGTTACTGAGTAAAAAAAAAAAAAGACAGTTTAGTGAACGAATCACCAATTTAAGCTTTTTACCGGGAAAGCCGAGAGAGTTTTCATTAGTTAGGTGGATAAAACAGTTGGGTATGGATTTATATATTCTGGAAACATACAAGATGGTCTTATATAAAGTGGACTATATCCCTAATGGAACAACACATGGATATAGATCAGGTAAGCAGATAAGTGGTTATGATTTTCTGTTGCTGTGTGACTGATGTCGCGGTTCTGCTGTTTACGGTTGGCTTTCATTTTGCAACGATAGCAAAGCATTATGAAATATTGTAATTTTTTAAAAAATATATTTTTGAGTATTTATTTAAGTAAAACGGACAGCATAAATGTGATAATCTGCTAATATGCTGCATGGCTGGTGAGCTGTGTGTAGTCTGCTGTATCATTCATCTATCAACTTCTGTTGGAAAATGACGTCCCTCCTTCTGTTAAAAAAGCAACGAAGTAACGTTTACTCATACATTTTAAATGAGTTACTTCTTACTTTTTACTTCAGTAGGTTTTTAGACTAGTAATTGTACTCGTACTTAAGTAAAAAATCATTAAAGTAATAGTACTTTTACTTGAGTACAATATTTTAGTACTCTTTCCACCTCTGGCCGTCCCAGATGAGATGTACAGAATGTACAGATGTAGATGATTTGTAAATGTTACTGTAAATACATAATATGTTGTGGAATTTATGTCTGATAAGGTAGAAATGTTAAAAAAAGTCTTTGAGATTTACACCAGTGAGCCAAAACATTATCAGGACCACCCACATAATATGCGGTCAAAACAGCTTTATGACCCACCGAGACGTAGATTCTACAAGACAGCTGAAGGAGTCCCGAGTACCAGGGTGTTCCCAGCAGGTTCTTCTGTAAGTTTGCAGGGTTGATTGTTGTTTAGTGCATCCTGGTGCCATGTCTTTTGTGGGTGCACGTGTCTGGCCATCCATTTGCTCATAGAAAAATCTGAATTTGTCTGACCAGTTGACTTTCTTCCATTGCTCTAATGTCCAGTTTAGAGGCCCATGTGACCATTAAATGTGCTTTTGACACTGGACAGAAGTTAGCATGAGTACTTTGGACATGGTCGTGTTTGATGAATGTGTTGTAACACATTCCACATTGTCACCAGTATTGAAATGATTAGCAATTTTAGCCAGTGTAGCCTTCTGTTAGTTTGCTTAGCCTTTGTGCCATCTGGCATCAGTAAGTCTTGGCTGCCCAGCAATCTGTCAGCAGTTTGTGGCTTGTCTCTACTCGGACCACTGCTAGTGGGTATTTACCACGACTGCCTTTCTGTATACTCTTTTTTTTTTTTCATTGATTTATTATCACTCAGGTCTTTAAACCTGATAATAACTTCCGAATTCAACTTGTGTAATATGGGTAAGTACACTCAGCCCAACACTCATTATATCCCTGATTATGAGATGCACAATTAATAAGAAATAAGCATCGTCATGCACATTTTTGCGGGCTTGTCCTATTATTTTTGAAACTCATAACCTACAAACAGCTGTCTTAATCACCACAAACTCCATTTGCATGATTAAACAGTAAAGTCACATTACATGTTTCATTACAAGGACACTTTATTACTAATACCTAGAGAGTTATTTTATAGCAGATGGTGCTCTTTTTGTGTGAGTAGAGAGAGAAACTTCAATATAGTAATTTGTGATACCCAGAGAGCTTGAGCTGTTGTTTAGAGCTTTGATGTTTGAATCTCAGTGATACTACCAGCCTTGTCAGATACACAACATACACAATTGGCTGAGTCAGTTGGAGGGAAGGTTGGATAGGGTTTTTCCTTACTGGCACTGCAAAAATGCAACCTCTGCTGTGTGGCTGAGGTGCAGACATGGGTAGTTTGAGGATCTTTATAAGGCACAGAGTAACTTTTTGATCACTTTTAATACAGTCATACAAAGTGTTGGCTTAACTATGAGGGTGTCATGCAAGCAGAAGGGGTAATAAAAAAAAAAAAAAATATATATATATATACATATACATATATATACAGTGTATCACAAAAGTGAGTACACCCCTCACATTTCTGCAAATATTTCATTATATCTTTTCATGGGACGACACTATAGACATGAAACTTGGATATAACTTAGAGTAGTCAGTGTACAGCTTGTATAGCAGTGTAGATTTACTGTCTTCTGAAAATAACTCAACACACAGCCATTAATGTCTAAATAGCTGGCAACATAAGTGAGTACACCCCACAGTGAACATGTCCAAATTGTGCCCAAATGTGTCGTTGTCCCTCCCTGGTGTCATGTGTCAAGGTCCCAGGTGTAAATGGGGAGCAGGGCTGTTAAATTTGGTGTTTTGGGTACAATTCTCTCATACTGGCCACTGGATATTCAACATGGCACCTCATGGCAAAGAACTCTCTGAGGATGTGAGAAATAGAATTGTTGCTCTCCACAAAGATGGCCTGGGCTATAAGAAGATTGCTAACACCCTGAAACTGAGCTACAGCATGGTGGCCAAGGTCATACAGCGGTTTTCCAGGACAGGTTCCACTCGGAACAGGCTTCGCCAGGGTCGACCAAAGAAGTCGAGTCCACGTGTTCGGCGTCATATCCAGAGGTTGGCTTTAAAAAATAGACACATGAGTGCTGCCAGCATTGCTGCAGAGGTTGAAGACGTGGGAGGTCAGCCTGTCAGTGCTCAGACCATACGCCGCACACTGCATCAACTCGGTCTGCATGGTCGTCATCCCAGAAGGAAGCTGACGCACAAGAAAGCCCGCAAACAGTTTGCTGAAGACAAGCAGTCCAAGAACATGGATTACTGGAATGCCCTGTGGTCTGACGAGACCAAGATAAACTTGTTTGGCTCAGATGGTGTCCAGCATGTGTGGCGGCGCCCTGGTGAGAAGTACCAAGACAACTGTATCTTGCCTACAGTCAAGCATGGTGGTGGTAGCATCATGGTCTTGGGCTGCATGAGTGTTGCTGGCACTGGGGAGCTGCAGTTCATTGAGGGAAACATGAATTCCAACATGTACCGTGACATTCTGAAACAGAGCATGATCCCCTCTCTTCGAAAACGACCCCAAACACAACCTCCAAGATGACAACTGCCTTGCTGAGGAAGCTGAAGGTAAAGGTGATGGACTAAACCCAATTGAGCACCTGTGGCCCATCCTCAAGTGGAAGGTGGAGGAGTTCAAGGTGTCTAACATCCACCAGCTCTGTGATGTCATCATGGAGGAGTGGAAGAGGATTCCAGTAGCAACCTGTGCAGCTCTGGTGAATTCCATGCCCAGGAGGGTTAAGGCAGTGCTGGATAATAATGGTGGTCACACAAAATATTGACACTTTGGGCACAATTTGGACATGTTCACTGTGGGGTGTACTCACTTATGTTGCAGCCATTTGGACATTAATGGCTGTGTGTTGAGTTATTTTCAGAAGACAGTAAATCTACACTGCTATACAAGTTGTACACTGACTACTCTAAGTTATATCCAAGTTTCATGTCTATAGTGTTGTCCCATGAAAAGATATAATAAAATATTTGCAGAAATGTGAGGGGTGTACTCACTTTTGTGATACACTGTATATATGTATATATACTGTATATATACATGTATCTAAATGTATATATTTATTTGTCTCTTCCAGAGAAATGGTGGACTTTTTGGAAACCACGTCAATCATGTGAATGGAAATCACAGAGGTCCTTACCGCTCCACTAATGTCACTGAGCGACCGCTTCAAGTTCCACCACCTCCCTTTTATGTACAAGTGGAGCCCTCTCCACACCCGCTCCATGCCCAAAATCAGGGCTCTCGGCCATATTCAAATTCAAACCCTAACGCTTACCTCAAGTCCCCCAGGTCTTCAAACTCCAACCTCAACAACGCCAATGTGCCATGTGTGCCCTCAGTGGCCAGAGAAGGGCAGCGTCACTATCACGCAGATCGGCCCTTCAGGAGCCGGGTGTCTTCCCTGGGCTCCAACCTCAACCTTAAATGTGATGCAGAATCACATAGAAAGTCTCATTTTAAGGGGTAAGAGAAGCCTTGGCACACTTTATAGTGTAATCTCTCTCTGTAATCTCTCTTTCTCTACCGTTATGAAAACAATTTAACTGTACCCTACTCCTCATATATACAATATATATACTTTTGAGATGATCCTCATTTCTAAATTTCAACTTGAGTAAATACTTTTTTTGTTGTTATTTATCATATGTAAATTATGTACCAGATATTTATTCATGACTTGTACTTCTCATTTTGTTTTATTTCTTGTTTTGTGAAATTAAATCATCCACTCAACCTTTTTGATGGGACGGACAGACCGGAATACAATGAGACCTATATTAGGTAAGCCATTAAAATCACTCTATAAACCTTTTAATCATGCATGAAATAGCTAGAAATCAATAGGACAAATGAATATGCCCATTAGTTTTTAATCAGGGAAACCATATTTTTAGTAATATCCACCTTTAAGTCCATGGAAATGTAAAATTAGCACATTAACACAAAGTATTAACACTCAATATATACATAATGCATTTTGCTTTTTAGCTAATTATATACAATGTTCAGTTACAGTGGGGCCAAAAATTATTTAGTCAGCCACTGATTGTGCAAGTTCTCCTACTTAGAAAGATAAGAGAGGTCTGTAATTTTCATCATAGGTACACTTCAACTATGAGAGACAAAATGAGAAAAAGAAAATCCAGGAAATCACATTGTAGGATTTTTTAAGAATTTATTTGTAAATTATGGTGGAAAATAAGTATTTGGTCACCCACAAACAAGCAAGATTTCTGGCTCTCACAGACCTGTAACTTCTTCTTTAAGAAGCTCTTCTGTCCTCCACTCGTTACCTGTATTATTGGCACCTGTTTGACCTCATTATCTGTATAAAAGACACCTGTCCACAGCCTCAAACAGTCAGACTCCAAACTCAACCATGGCCAAGACCAAAGAGCAGTCGAAGGACACCAGGAAGAAAATTGTAGACCTGCACCAGGCTGGGAAGAGTGAATCTACAATAGGCAAGCAGGTTGGTGTGAATAAATCAACTGTGGGAGCAATTGTAAGCACCATTGATAATCTCCCTTGGGGTCAAGATCTCATCCCGTGGGGTCAAAATGATCATGAGAACAGTGAGCAAAAATCCCAGAACTACACGGAGGACCTGATGAATGACCTGCAGAGAGCTGGGACCAAAGTAACAAAGGCTACCATCAGTAACACACTACGCCGAGAGGGACTCAAATCCTGCAGTGCCAGGCGTGTCCCCCTGCTTAAGCCAGTACATGTCCAGACCCGTCTGAAGTTTGCCAGAAAGCATATGGATGATCCAGAAGAGGATTGGGAGAATATCATGTGGTCAGATGAAACCAAAATGGAACTTTTTGGTAAAAACTCAACTCGTCGTGTTTGGAGGAAGAAGAAAAACCCAAGAACACCATACCTACTGTGAAGCATGGGGTTGGAAACATCATGCTTTGGGGCTGTTTTTCTGCAGAGGGGACAGGACGACTGATCCGTGTTAAGGGAAGAATGAACAGGGCCATGTATCGTGAGATTTTAAGCCAAAACCTACTTCCATCAGTGAGAGCATTGAAGATGGAACGTGGCTGGGTCTTCCAGCATGACAATGATCCCAAACACACCGCTTGGGCAACGAAGGAGTGACTCCGTAAAAAGCATTTCAAGGTCCTGGAGTGTCCTAGCCAGTCTGCAGACCTCAACCCCATAGAAAATTTGTGGAGTCCGTGTTGCCCAGCGACAGCCCAAAACATCACTGCTCTAGAGGAGATCTGCATGGAGGAATGGGCCAAAATACCAGCTACAGTGTGTGCAAACCTGGTGAAGACTTACAGGAAACGTTTGACCTCTGTCATTGCCAACAAAGGTTATGTTACAAAGTATTGAGTTGAACTTTTGTTATTGACCAAATACTTATTTTCCACCATAATTTACAAAAAAAATCTTTAAAAATCCTACAATGTGATTTTCTTGAATTTTTTTTCTCATTTTGTCTCTCATAGTTGAAGAGTACCTATGATGAAAATTACAGACCTCTCTCATCTTTCTAAGTAGGAGAACTTGCACAATCAGTGGCTGACTAAATACTTTTTGGCCCCACTGTAGATTTTTTAATTAAATATCTTAATATATTTAATATATCTTAATATATCATTATAAGATACAAGTAACAAACGTTTTTGAGGTTCACATTGCCTTCATCCTCCTGCTTTCAGGTCAGACTCGTCAGCTGGTTTCTACCCCACCATCTGCCGAAATGTTTCCCCCTCCAGTAACATCAGTGATGAAGACAAAGCTTCAGGGGAATATTACAGTGGAGAGGAGTTTCAAGAGGATGACCCAATGCTTGCTGGAGACTGGTAAAACTGCAACATCAGGCATACTTTACATCACTTACAGTATAAGTACAGTATAGTAGGTTATATTCAGAGCAGCTTTATTTGCACAACAATATGCCATCACTGATCAAACAAGAGCCTGCATTTGACACGCAGGAGGTGGACACAATAACAGCAACCCATAATGATATTTTAATATAAAAGAGCTAAAAATTATTCAGTAATAATCTTTAAACATCTTTAATGCTTCTTTAAACACTGTTATGCACATCCTGACTGATTTATGGTGAAATGTTAAAGTATCAAAAAGAAGCTCTTTCCGTTTATTTTAAGATTTTAAGATAAACACACTTGTGCTTCAAATACATCCCAATATGCAGATGCAGTATCATCCTTAAATATGGAAGTGTGGCATAGTGGCTTTATGGGTAGCACTGTTGCCTCACAGCGAGAAGGTCTTGGTTCAGTTCCCAGGTGAAGCAATCTGGGTCTTTTCTGTGTGGACTTTGCATGGTTTTCCTGTGTTTGTGTGGGGTTTTTTTTCTAGGAGCTTCAGTGTCCTCCCACAGTCCAGAGACATGTAAGTTAGGTAAATTGGAGCTACAAAATTGCCTGTGATGGCATTTGGCATTGAACCTGAACTGATGAATCATGAATGTAACCAAAGTGTAAACGTGACATGCAATGAACATGCAATCCTAATAAATAAATGTCCTGTATTGTGGAAGCATTATCAGGGCAGAGGGTTTGTACCATGGGGTGCACCTTGTCCAGTAAATCTGTAAATCTCATCCCTGATTTCTGTTATGTAATGCAAAAGAATAATTTGAGCCACAGATTACAGAGCCCTAGATGGCCGCTGTAATGGATCCTACTCTGTAACAAGCTGTTGGTAGGGCACATTGTGAGTTACATTCTTCTGCTTTGTACTGACATCCAGGAGTAGAAATATGGTGGAGATTTACTCATTCAACTGCTTAGAAGTCCAGACTGTGTGCTTTGTACACCAGAAATACATATTTTTATCATTGTTTTAAATACTACAGGTTTTCATGAATTATAGTCTTGAATCTCAATGTACAGCTTTTGTTGAGACTGGCTGTTCTAGGTGTAGGTGCTTCTTTAATTTTGTGGGTGATTTGATGGCTATAACATTGGGGTGTTTAGCAACTATCATGTGTATACCTGTCAGTAAAATTTCACTTCATAAACACTGTTTTCATTTGTTAATACTATTTATTAATGTTCTTAAATTTTTCCTTCTAAAATGCTTCGACTTTTTGGGACGGATACAGATGCGATTCAGCTACACTAATGCCTGTTTTGTTTATTTATTTGTTTTAATTTTTCCCAATCTGGTTTTATCAAATTACCCGATTGCATTAGGCTTCCTCTGTACTGCTGCTGACCTCCATTTCTGACCGTGGAGAGCCATGAGTAACACACGCCCCCTCCGATACGTGTGCAGTAGCTGACTGCTTTTTTTCCATGCACGAGGCGAGTTCATATAAGGCTCAGTATCGCTTACGGAGAGTCGCACACTGATCTCCATCCACCGTATCTACATAGGTGCCATCGATCAGCCAGCACAGATCATAATTGCATAATTTATGAGGAATCCAGCAATCTAACCCAATGGACCAGCCAATTATTGAGCCTGTAGGCACACAGCCTGCCAGTAGCAGAGCTGAGATTCTAACTCACGAGTTTGAGATGTCAGCTCGTTTGTGCTAGTGTTTTTTTACCACTGCACCACCTGATCACTTTTGTTTGTATTTTCATTTAGTTACTTAAGTCATTGAACTCCTTTTCATATAGTTCTGTTTCTTTTTTCTTTTTTCCTGGGGTGCCAGGGAATCATATAGGGAGTATCAAGATGTAACAAGCAAGTCTGAGTCAGACACTGCTCATGAGTACCAGCAGTCTGAGTGCTTTTATGATGATGATGAGCAACCTATTTGCCAGGAACCTAAGAAGTCACCAAAGAGGAGGCTCCTTCCCTCTACACCTCAGGGTAAGATGGTTCACAGTTTATAATCTATTGTTTGTAGGTTGGCTTCCCTTGGAAACTTGCTATTACACATTCAAACTGAGTTTTTGGCTTTTATCAATAACAACAAACCAGACAAACAAAACTTTTAATCACAGTTTTTATTAAACAATATTATCGTAACCTGTTGATATTAAGAGCAATTGGCAAACTTGGGAAATATAAACTTTTACAGATTTTTTTACTATTCGCATATTACTATTACTATAAGCATATTGTCTAACAAGTACTTAATATATAATGATAAGGATTTTAAAATAGAAAATGGCGTTAAAAATCATATACTGTACACTACTCACAAAAAGTTAGGGATATTTGGCTTTCGGGTGAAATTTCAGGATGAACCTAAAATGCACTCTAACCTTTACAGGTGAACTTAATGTGACCTTCTCTAAACTTTTGAATGCACATGTCCAACTCTTCAATGTTTCAGTACTTTTTGCACAACTTGCTGTTCTCTAACAAGGAGCTTAATGGCAAAATTCACAACAGGTGTTTGATCCATGAATCGACCAATACATTTCCTGGTTCAATTAGAATTGGTATTTAAACAGTCCTCCTCATCATGCTGTTCACATTTTGACATCATGAGACCAAGACAACACCTAACAATTGATCAACAGTACCTCGCCATTGCGAGGCTTCAAACAGGATGTTCTCAGACGGAAGTGGCCACTGAGCTTAGAGTGTCACAGAGTGTCATCAGCAGGTTGCAACAGAGATACAGAGAGACTGGAAAAGTCACAGAAAGGCATAGGAGTGGACGTCCCTTGGCCACATCCCACACTGATGACCGCTTCATTGTGAACAGTGCCCTGCGGAACCGGATGATGAATGCCACACAACTCCAGGCACATTTAAGGGAGGTGAGAGGCACCCAAGTGTCATGTCAGACCATTCGAAACCGTTTACATCAGCGTGGTCTGATTGCTAGACAACCTGCAAGAGTATCTGACCACACCACCAGGCACAGGCGTCATTGTCTTGCATGGGCCAGGGAGCATTTACGCTGGACAAGGGACCAGTGGGCCTTGGTGCTTTTCACTGATGAAAGTCGATTCACGCTGAGCAGAAATGATGGCCGCCAACTATGTTGGAGACGTCAAGGAGAGCGCTATGCATCAGCCACTGTTGTCACCAGGCGAGCCTTTGGTGGTGGTGGTGTTACAGTGTGGGCAGGTGTGTCTAGTCAATACAGAACTGCCCTACACTTTGTGAATGGTACAATGACAAGCCCATACTACTTGAATAACATCATTAATCCAGTCATTGTGCCTCTGCATGAACAACACAGGCCTAATTTCATCTTCATGGACGACAATGCTCCAGCTCATCAAGATCGCATCATTAAGGAACGGCTGCTGGAGACTGGGGTACCTCAAATGGAGTGGCCTGCACTTTCTCCAGACCTGAATCCCATAGAAAACCTATGGGATCAGCTGAGTCGCCGTGTAGAGGCACGTAACTCTGTACCCCAGAACCTCAATGACCTGAGGGCCGTCCTTCAAGAAGAGTGGGATGCCATGCCTCAGCAGACAATAAGTCGACTGGTGAACAGCATGAGACATCATTGTCAAGCTGTAATTGAGGTTCAAGGGCACATGACAAATTATTGAGACATTTAAATTTTTTGTTGGGGTATACCCACCACTGTTGTTGGCTTTTGTTTCAATAAATTGTTTGAGATGCGGAAATCACCATTGCATGCTTCTACTTAAATGCCCGACTTTCATGATATATCACTGTAGCATGAACTTTTTATGTTTTCCATAAATTTCACCCAAAAGCCAAATATCCCTAACTTTTTGTGAGTAGTGTATGTGACGTTAGAAGAAATTGCTACATTTCTCTAGTCCTTTGTATAATTTTTGCTTGCACAGATTGTTTTACTACTTTATTCCCATCTGTGATCCTGCAGAAACTATTGTTAGGCTGAAAATTACAGTTTAGCTTTTGGAGCATTGTAGTTCAGTAAGTCTTAAGTTATTTTCAGATTTATATTTGGGGTTGACGTCTCATTGAAATGTCAAGATTTTTTTAAATGGAGGACACCAGAAAATATGAAATATAAGTAATGTATGTACTCAAAAGTGAGGTAACCTTTTAATCTGTTCCATGTTTTTGCATATTAAAATAGCTTAAATTCATCTGTGTACATTTGTGTATGTTTTGAGGATCAGAATCCTTGTTCCTTGATATTTTATAATAATCTGAATTTAGATAATTATTTAAATATCCTTTTCTGTCTGTTTTACTTCCACACAGCTCATACAAGACGTTCATTCAACTTTGAGTGTCTGTGCAGACAAAGCAGTCAGGATGAGCCTTCACAATCTCGCTTTCATCATCACACCGCTCTACCTCTACAACTAATGCAGCATCAGGTAATGTAAACCTTAGCCCTTAAGCTAAAAGTCTTTCCAGTTAACTGCCATTAAAACAGCCCCTGACCAATTATTTACAGTCCTACAGAACTAGAATCTCCATCTATTTTAATGCGGTGGGACCTCTTTCACCACAACTGCTAAGTCATTCATCTTCAATAAAATAAGACCAATATGAAGTCATTCATATATACATAAACTACTTCATTTGAAACACATGTACACTTGCTCTTTTGTGCAATTATTGCATGAGCTCATACAGACAAGGGTAAAGAGCTTTACTTGATGTTTTTAGTGAAGAAAGAGAAAATTTGATCTATGTGAACTGGCTTATGGTAGACAGGCTGGTTTGAGTAGGTCAGAAGCTGATATTTTCTAGATCTTACACAAAATATTTTAGAAAACAAAGAAACATCCAGTGAGTTGCAGTTGTGTGGCTAGAACCTTATTAACTAAAAAGGAGATTTTTTTAGGACAAAGTCCTGTGGTGATTGGTTTTATATCTCCAGGAGGAAGGCATAGGCTCACTAAAAGTGGACAGTTGAAGATTTGGCTTGTCGGACAAATCTTAAATTTGTGCTGATGGAAGGAGCCTGTGCCTAATGTAGCCTTAGACTCCTGATTTTGGCTGACAGAAGGGAAATCCAACATTGTCTGTTCCAGTTCTAGTCCATCCACCAAGTGTTCTGACAGGCACTCTGGGACGCCCCCTTTTTTAGGTAAACCCCCTTTCTTAGGTAAAGGGGCTTTAGCAATAGCACATCTTCCTTGAAATAGCCTCATTCATTTTTAATTCTGTTTAATTCTAGTCAGCGTTGTGGGGCACCACACACAAACACTTCACTATGGAGCCAGTTGATCACAGAGCATTACACACTACACTCATATATGTATACAATCATATACTTACCCCAGTCTACCTACCAGCACATGTTTGGATGGTGGGAAGAAACGTGAGAACCTGGGCAAAAACACATGCAGACACAAAAAAATTAAAATAACTCTTTAGACAGCGAAGGGCAGCAAGGGGGGAACCCATCACAATAACTCACCACCAGATAACCCAAAAATCATATCACATTTTCTTTTCTTAGGTCATGGCAGTGGCTGGACTAGACTCCAGCCGGGCGCGAATTTCTCCAACTCGCTCAGTCCACTCGTGGGCCACACCACCAGCCACACCTCCATGCTACACTCCTCTCATTCAGGTGGACTGGCACGAAGCTCCACCAAGCACCAGCAGCAGTCCGGCACTGGTTCGCCGCAGTTCATGGTACACACAGCAGAGTCGTGAATGGTCACCCAGATCAGCCACACCCACTTCCTCACACCTACAGATCCCTCCCAGATACTGCAGTCAGTACCTGCAGCAAAAAGGCAGCGCTCATAGCTTGGTGGAAGCAGTGAGTAAAAGCTCATTCATGTCATTGAAAATACTGTGAGGAAACAACAGCTTGGAAAATAAGTTGTAGCCTAGTGGTTAAAGTACTGGACTAGTAATCAGAAGGTCACTGGTTTAAGACCCACCACTGCTAGGTTGCTGCTGTTGGGCCCTTGTCTGTATACTATTACATTATACAAAGTGACTTTGGATAAAGGCATCTGCTAAATGCCAAAAATGAAAACACCATTTCATTCTTTCATCTTTTTTTTCTAGGTGCTGATATCTAAGGGCCTGGGAAAATATGCGAAGGACCCAAAATTTGTTGCAGCAACCAAACAAGAGATTGCAGATGCATGCAAAATCACCATTGATGAAATGGAGAGTGCAGCCAGCAACTTGCTCAATGGAAGTTTGAGCAACGGTGTGGTGTCAGATGGCAGTGGAACGTCCCAGAGTATCATGGACCACAGTATGCATGACTTTAGTGATGAGGAGACAGAGCCAAGCAGCAAATATGAGGAGGACCTTACAGATGAAATGATATGCATCTCAAATTTATAGCATTTGTTTAAAAATAAGTAAAAACTGATGATAGGAGAAATAGTGCCTTCTGGAAGCGAAGAAGAAACTCTCTGGGCTGATCAACCAAGCAAAATTCTTTACACTCTCCAGCTTAATGGATGATAGGATTAGCACAGAAGTAAGACACAGGAAATGTGAGGACTATTCACAAATGTATTTTAGCTTTCCAAAGGTATTTTCCACATGCATTACATATCAACCAAACTGTGTCATTTGCAGTCATCATCCTTTTTAAGAACTAGGAATGCCATTGACCATCTCCCCTTCTAAAAGCTAGCACTGCTGTTAATCTCACCTTCTAAAAGCTAACTAGCACTGCCATTGACTATCTCCCCTTCTAAAAGCTAGCACTGCTGTTTATTTCCCCTTCTAAAAGTTAGCACTACTGTTTATTTCCCCTTCTAAAAGTTAGCACTACTGTTTATTTCCCCTTCTAAAAGCTAGCACTGCTGTTTATTTCCTCTTTTAAAAGTTAGCACTACTGTTTATTTCCTCTTCTAAAAGTTAGCACTACTGTTTATTTCCCCTTCTAAAAGCTAGCACTGCTGTTTATTTCCCCTTCTAAAAGCTAGCACTGCTGTTTATTTCCCCTTCTAAAAGTTAGCACTACTCTTTATTTCCCCTTCTAAAAGTTAGCACTACTGTTTATTTCCCCTTCTAAAAGCTAGCACTGCTGTTTATTTCCTCTTTTAAAAGCTAGCACTACTGTTTATTTCCCCTTCTAAAAGCTAGCACTGCTGTTTATTTCCTCTTCTAAAAGCTAGCACTACTGTTTATTTCCCCTTCTAAAAGCTAGCACTGCTGTTTATTTCCTCTTTTAAAAGCTAGCACTGCTGTTGACTGTCTCCCCTTTTAAAAGCTAGTACTGCTGTTTATTTCTCCTTCTAAAAGCTAGCACTGCTGTTTATCTCCCTGTTCTAAAAGCTAACAAGCACTGCCATTGACTATCTCCCCTTCTAAAATCCAGCACTGCTATCTCCCCTTTTAAAAGTTAGCACTCCTGTTGTCTATGTCCCCATCTAAAAGCTAGCACTGCTCGATTGTTAATTCTAATTTAAACCCTTTTAACATATGCCTGTTTTGCTAGGTATTAATGTGCAGTTTACAGAGTAAGCCATATGTGTAAAAAGCACCTCAAAGTCTAAATGCTGAGAAAACTGACAGCAGTTTACATGGCTGAGTACAATTGCTGGGTAGGTGTGAACTAAGGCCAATAGAAATACAGAGATGAGTAAAGTAAAACATTTGTTTCTTCTGTTTGTTTGTTACTGAGGTAAACAGATCAACATGTACACTATAAGCCAAAAGTATGTGGACACCTAACAATGGGTTTGGACATCCTGAATCAGACTTTAAAACAGGAGCCTACAAAAAATTGTAAACATAACAGTGTCAAATGGGATTATAATATTGAAAAGACCCACATCATCATGCTAAACTAACAACAAACAAAGAATTAAGAAATTAAAGCATTGTTGTTTGATTAGAAATGAAGAATCATTTTCGAGTGAATTCTCGCTGAAAGTTAATAATGGACTACTACATTCTAGAATCCACAAAATCCACCTGATAAGATTACTGAGTAAGACCAGAATGAGTGAATTATAAAGTTGTCATTGCTGGTATAGGCAACCCAGTATTTACATATGGGCACAAAAGAAGGCTTTAAAAAGACACACAAAACAATAATATATGACACCCTCTCTGTAATATAGAATTTATTCTGCTGGGTTGCCAGTTTCTTTCTCCTTCATATACAGTAAGGTCCATTATTGAAAAAAAAGATTTTTTGTTGTTGTTGTTTAATTTGTATATTTTGTTTTAGTCATGCAGAGCGGGTTAAATGTGAAATTTAGATGTTAGTGCATTACAACTTTAAAAGGTTGAAAATGGATCAGTCCTACTGCTGATGGATTTCTGAACTAATTTCCTATAAACTGAAGACAACAGATACATAATTTGTAATAAGTTGTTATAGGTAATAAGATGATATTGAAAGTGTGGGTTGTAGAGGTGCTCTGCCCTATAAAAATGCCCCTGACCATGCGTTTTTAAAAAATTGTAGAGATACAAAGATTGTAAAATACCTCTTTACAAGTGGGGTGCACATCACCATGTTTACCACAACACCCCTGAGACAAAGATCTGTAATTTGTATCTTTAATCAACTGAAAGCCTCTTAGGAGTAGAGAACAGTATCTATATTAAAGGAGTAAAAAACATTTCTATAAAAACCCTTCAGCATCTAAATAAATTCAGGAATTGATCATATACTGTACTGTAAAATAGTTTTTAAATGGCTGTAAATTTTTTATCAACCAGTGACAGGCGAACTTTATAAAGAACTTTATAAACCACACACCTTATCCCAACTGTGAAGTATGGTAATTGAAGCACTAGCACCATCACTAAAAAAACTCCAAGGAGGTCTATCAACTAAAGCCTAAAAGAGGTTGGACACAGTGACCTAAAATGAGTTAAGCAACAAAAGAAAGTTTGTAAAAGCAGAGGTGTGTGTTTTGGAATAGCTAAGTCAAATGTAAATCAGGCTGAAACAATAAAACATGACTTAAGAAATACAAGAATTGTGTAAAATTTCTTGTTATTATTATGGAAATCTAACAGCAAACACTGCTGCTAAAAGAACTGCAACCCGTTGCTAAACCAGTTGGTGCAAATACTTTCTGTGGCCAGGCTGTGAATAAATAATCAGTGTTTAGTATGCATGAAAAGTACAATTACTCTTGTGTTATTTGTTGAGGAAGAATGATATTATGTGCAGTCAGCTTCAGAATAACTAATTAAAATCAAATCAGATTGTTTCAGCAATTAAAACATTTCATTTCAAAAGTTGGGACAGTAGGTCAAACATTTAAAAAGCAGAGATTTTAAAAATCCACTTTAATCCACTTTTTTTAACTATACACTTAATCTGACATTAAGATTGGGTCAAAAATATGCCAGTTAATAATCCATCAGTTAATAAACGTTCCTTAACAAGCATTTGCAAGGATTCTACATTACATAAGATCTAATCTGCCAAAAACTACAAGTTAACACTACTTTTGAAGCTAGTCATGCCAACAACATTAGTTGGGCTTGAGCGCAACTGAACTGGACTGGGGTATAAATGAGTTCTCTTTACTGCTCAGATGTAAAGTTCGAAATCCAGGGTCTGACGTGATATAGTGGTGTAGCAGTGCCTATGACATAGGTAACCTGTACATCTGTCAGGACACCATTCATGATAAGATATCTAGTTTAAAGATATCTATCTTTAAAGGCAACACATGCTGCCTAATGCATCTTGTTTTGAGCCCTCTATGCTGATTATATGATGCTGATGCAAAGCCATATTCTGCATGCTACAAAAGCATGACTTCATAATGAGAAAGTGCAGATGCTGGACTTGCCTGGCTGCAGAACAGACCTGTTTCTCATTTAAAATGTGTAGAACATTATGACAACACTTCTTTTATTAATGGTACATACTGTCTCAAGTTTTTTGTTTTAATTTTAAGGTTTGTATAATGTGTATTTTTTTGTTTTATTTTTCGGAATGAAGCCATTGATTAGTCTGCTTTTGTAAACATTATAAAACATCAGTTGTAATGCATAAATTAACATGATTTATATGCAGATGATTCATTTTCTACTTAGAGAAAAGGTCCATTTAAAAACCACACATTTCCATCATCATGTTTATCTAGAAAAGCACATGCTGGGTATGTTGCAGAAGCATTGTGCTAAAAACTCCCGTAATAGTTGTAGAATTTTTTTCTGTGGATTTACTCTGACTCCTCAGGTGATCAGCCATAAAAAGTTCTACCACCTACACCAGCTGCTAAATCCACAATGCACCTCTGCTACCTCTACCAATCAGGGTCTAATTTCATGTCAGTTAAGAGGAATGGAGCAACATCTAGTACACAGTGGTGAAATAGCTGATGATTGTACGCTCTTTACATCCTGTAGATTTAGTAAAAAACATCAACATCACATCATTACTAGTTTACTGCAATCCCTATGCCGCTTGGCCGAGGAGAGCCTCGGAGTAGCACCTGCTCCTTACAACACGTGCAGTCACCAGCTGTGGATTCTCATAAGTGCCCTATGTGAATCCCCCACTCCTGCAGGCACCTCAAATAGACAGAGATCACATTTTTGCAGCAGCAAAGATAAAAATAATCCAAACTTCCCTCCCTCAGACTCGACCAACTGTGGTCTGTTCGACACCTGCTTCCAAATGGCCCGCAAAGACTGCTCTTTAAATAACAAAATACTCAGAAACTGCATTAAACACAAGTACTTCAATTAAAATATAAAGTGAGTCCCAGGGCAGTGGTAGCTCAGTGTTTAGGGATTGGACTAGTAAACAAAAGGTTGCTGGTTCAAACCCCACCACCACTCAGTTACACTGTTGGGCCCCTGAGCAAGGCTCTTAACCCTCAATTGCTTGAAGAGTATTCAGTTATAGTTGTAAGTTGCTGTAGATAAAAGTGTCTGCTAAATGCTGAAAATGTAAATGTACTGCACTACTTGGCAAGTCATCATTGTTGGAGCCCTGAGCAACGGCATTAACCTTCAGTTGCTTGCACTGTAATTGGTTACAGTTGTAACTTGCTTTGGATAAAAGTGTTTATTAGATTTCGTAAATGTTAAACAAGAGTCTCTTTAAATTGATGGATTAGGTAGAGTGGGGCAACAAAGTGCACACAGCAACAGATGGGCTACAGTCAGTATTTGTATAGTCACAAAGTGCATCTGTGTAGTTGCTGTAGCTTATAAAATGGCCAACATGCAAGGCAGTTAAATATAATAAAGAAGTGTTATATGGCTATAAATAGGTATAATTATGGTTTTAAATTAGGATTTAAACATTTATGAGTTAAAATAGGAGTAAAAATATATGCAAATTTTTTTTAACTATACACTTCATTCTACATAAATAAGTGCATAATTTTGCATAAAGATGAGTTTGGTGTCAAGGGATGTCACTGGCTCACACAGAGCCCTAACCCCAAAGCCATTGATTAATTTTAGGATAAACCAACAAGATGAATGAGAAAGCACAGCTTGCAACTGCCAACATTAGGGGCTGAAATCACGATTGCTCTTTTGACTTAATGGGCACAAATACCCAAAGGCACACTCAAAACTTTGAGCAAAGCCTTTTCCGATAAGTAAAGGTTGCAGCAACAAGTTCTACTAAATAAATAAATGTCATGGAGATTGACTTTAGCAGTACAGGACATATAGTGGATGTCATAATGATGTTGGGGAACCTTAGTACTACTGCCAATTCTTATGTTCAAAGGGTATGAATTTTTTAAGTGTAACCTGTTAGCAGATCCACAGAGCTTTCATTAAAACACTCACCCTTGACTACAGAATTTCCATAGTATGACTTGCTTATTGCACTTTCATGTAACTGCACACAACAGACAATCTTGATGAAACAGCCTGTTACATCTTGGTGAGAACATATCACATATCATTGCTAGGTTGGTTTATAGGCTTCATTTTAAAAAGGCTCATTATCCCTGTAAATGTATTATCTTGTAAAATGACATAATGAACGAGATGTAAAAAAAACGACATTTTAAAATGACTTTTTTAAATGGGTACTTTCAGTACTAATACACTATTCCACCATGCATTTATTACATGGTAAATGATGCATCACATAACCCTAACAATGAATGTCTGAAACTGCTTTGTTACACTCTTCATACTAACACAAGGGCTCTTAAACTTTAGTTTTTCTTGGGGATGTACTCTGCTCTGTCATCAGTGAGCTCACTGCCAGATTTAGTTTCTATTTATTTTAAATGTATTATATTAGACATTCATAGTTGGCAGAGTACAAACCAAGAGGCTGTATCAAATATGCATTTGTTAAGAAAACTCAAGCTCTTGTACAGCCAACAGAGTAAAGAAAGCATGTATGTAAACAGAAAACTCTAAGTAAATTTTAATGCAACACTGGAATTTAAAGTCTATGTGTATTTTTAAACTACTGACTTGCCAAAGGGTTTGTTTACTCTATTCAGGTCCTTTCAGGTTATAGGGCATTAAGTACAATTTCAAAATCTTTGACATTCCACAGAAGTTTATTATAATATGTGTCAAATTCTGTTAAAAGATGATTTGCAAGTGACAATGTAAAATAAAATGAAAACGGTATTTATGTAGTAAATGTATACCATTCATGTTCTAGTTTGAATATTCCTATATCTGCCTGTAGCTACCTGCCCAAAATTGTCAGTTTTGTACAATCTGATGGACAGTCTGTTTTTGTACATCAACTTTTCTCTCTTGTTCTTGGCCTGGATTATTTTCTAATCCAATAAACATTTTTAAAGAGTTGTACTTTTGTGTAAGCTCCAAAAACACACAGATCAGACATCACACATGTAAACGAAAAGTAGTTTTCATGTTCCCGTTTGCACAGCTTATTTCACTTTACCCACATTATCTATATTTTACAATACATAAATAATTAAATTAGTTGTTTCAGTTGTGTAATATGCAAGACTATGTAACAAGTTACAGATCCTTATTGTTACTTTAAACATCATTATGGAACAGCAGCTTGGAATTAAGCATTCGAATTATGAAATTCATTATGTAAAATTAACATTATGCTCCAACTTTGTAGCAACAGTTTGTGGAAGGCCTTTTTCTGTTTAGCATACCTGCGCCCCTGTGCACAAAGTGAGGGCCATAAAAACACTATAGGACAAATTTGGTGTGGTGGAATTCCAGCGGTTTGAACAGAGCCCTGAACTTAACCATATTAAAACACACTGGGGTGAATTGATAGGTCATGCTTGCTCATGGTTTTGGATTATAAATACTACAATCTCAGCTTCTGGCCACAAAGTGTACAAGAACAATGCAAAGAAAAACTGTGGTCTGTGCTGTTAAACACTAAAAAAACAAAATAACTGGGGTTTGTGCCATAAGGCATAAAAACTGTACTGAATATTGAACTATGGCATAATGACTAAAAATGTGCTAATTAAAAACTAAATACTTTAAAGTGACGGTGCAAAATGCAATCAGAAAAGATTAAAAAAAAACGCTTAAAGCATATGGGGCTGCAGAATCACAGGCCAGTTAAAGTGCTCATGCTTACTCCTTAATTCATTCTTGGAAGCACCTACAATGGACAGCTGAACATCAGACCTGAACTGGACATTGGCACAGTGGAGCACTGTTTTCGTTTTTTTCCCTTGATTATGTGAATGACCAGGCATCTACACCCAGTGGAGAGACGAACTGTATGACTATTCACCACACAATGTATAAAAGTTCTGTTTGCTGGCAGGAGAGTGTGCACAATGCAGCTGAGATGCGTCCTGTGAGGGATGATGCAACAACAGACCATGCCATTGACAATGTTGCAAACTGTTGCAAACTCACACACACTGAGTCATTTACAGTTTATTTTAAAGCACTGTTCTTAATATTTCTTAAAATTTAATTCTAAAAAGCAGTACTGCAAAAGTAAAGCACAATTGTGTAGCCCTGTTTAAAATACTAAATTCAGTTATAATTTTAGAATCATGGAATGATGAGACAAAGGACAAACTACTTAAAAAGACAAAATGCTTAATCTTCTTAAATGTATCATTTATGCAGGGTATCACATGGTCATATGTTTAATGTCAACCCTTAGATCAATGGTGCCATAAACATCATCAGTTCAGAAATGTGTAACATCCTGTTGAGTAGGGTGCTCTTTTCCTCTTTTTTTCCAATGTAGTTGCCCATTTGTGATTTCCTCTGTTGCTTGCCCTGACCCAGATCTAGCTGAGGAGAGCCGAAGACTATGCTTTACCCACCATTTATATATATACCAGAAAACTTCCATCCTGAGGCATGGCCAATAGTTCCTGTTAGACTGACCAAGTCAAAAGAACCCGCCAAGACATTGGAAAAAAACTCCAACAGTGCATAGTGGTGCGACCTTTTTTTCGGGTAAATGATGCACACGTGCTTGACCATCCACACGATCTTGAAGAAAACAGGGTTTTGTCTGACCAGTCATCTTTCTTCCATTGCCCCAATGTACAGTTTTGATGGCCGAGTGCATATTGCAGGTGCTTTCCATGGCAGACAGGAGTTAGCATGAGCATTCTGATTTGCTTTTGTCTATGCAGCACTATACAGAGAAGAGTTTGATGAACTTCGTGTTGTGACAGATTCACCTAATATTATCACAATATTACTACAGTTATCTGCAGTAGCTCCTCTGTTGGTCTGTACCAGAGCCCAAAGCATTCCTCTGGCATTAATAAAACCTGGCCATTCCACAAGCTGTTGGAGGTTCATGGCTTGTCCTTCCTTGGACCACTGTTGGTGGGTATTCATGATGGCTCTAAAAGTGAGTACCCTGGCTGTTTTAGAGAAACTTCAAACAAGTCGTATAGACAGAACGTTTTTGCCTATGTCACTCAGTTGTTTATGTTGCTCATATGTGGTAATTCAGCTAACACAGGTAACATACACCGATCAGCCATAACATTAAAACCACCTCCTATTTCTACACTCACTGTCCATTTTATCAGCTCTATTTACCATATAAAAGCACTTTGTAGTTCTACAATTACTGACTGTAGTCCATCTGTTTCTCTGCAGCGCTGATGGAATTTTTAAACACCTCACTGTCACTGCTGGACTGAGAATAATCCACCAACCAAAAATATCCAGCCAACAGCACCCTGTGGGCAGCATCCTGTGACCACTGATGAAGGTCTAGAAGATGACCAACTCAAACAACAGTAATAGATGAGCGATCGTCTCTGACTTTACATCTACAAGGTGGACCAACTAGGTAGGAGTGTCCAATAGAGTGGACAGTGAGTGGACATGGTATTTAAAAACTCCAGCAGCGCTGCTGTGTCTGATCCACTCATACCAGCACAACACACACTAACACACCACCACCTGCTCTGTGGTGGTCCTGACCATTGAAGAACAGGTTGAAAGCAGGCTAAAAAAGTATGTAGATAAACAGATAAACTACAGTCAGTAATTGTAGAACTACAAAGTGCTTCTATATGGTAAGTGGAGCTGATAAAATGGACAGTGAGTGTAGAAACCAGGAGGTGGTTTTAATGTTATGGCTGATCAGTGTATTTATCTTTTTTTAGGTGGCAAATTTTTTAAGAGGAAAATTTTAGTAATTCTGCTAATATCAAGAGCAGCATGTATATCATAAAAAGTCCAAGTTCCATTTTTACTCACTGATATATAAAGCACTTTAAGACTTTTAAGTGTGCACATAGCACAGAAAGTACACGTCATCCCTAATGCCCAGCCTTTGTTTGCAGCTCAACCCTAACAAGCAGAACATCATAAGCTACTAAAATGTACAGGCTGAATATTTGGTTAGGCTGATAAAATAAAAATTTATTTAAATAAAATTAAAAGCCTTTTTTAAAACAGTTAATTAAAAAACAGATCATACGGTATTACCGCGGGGGGGTATTACAATATTACAATAATATTACAATATTACAATATTACAATATTGTAATATTACAATATTGTACAATATTGTAATTGAGTGTAATTACAATATTTCAGTGTTTTACTATAAAAAGATTTAACAATCTGAACGTTAAACATTGCTTATCTTATCTGATCTATAATAAATACGCATAAGTATAAATGCATGTGTATCAATTACACTTTAACACAAACATTAACACACAACATTTTGGCATTGTAATCTCTCTCTGCCCACACAAAACAGAATAATAGCAGGCTAAACACTTCAATATATTTCAAAAGTTAACTGCTTAGTTTATAGTTACAGAAATTTCTTAAAAGTGTATGAACGTGTACGATTAGTTATGCCTGTAATCCAGAATTAAGTTCTATACCGTAACAAAAAATATGAATGTAAATGTTCATGTTGCGATGACGGTGATGTAAAGTAATGTTAAAATAATTCAAAGTCCAAACATTTGAGTGGTTAACGAGAACGCTACTTTACATGTCACACAAGCTCAGTGCAAAACACGAGCACAGAAACGGTACAAATCCGATCTATTCCCTACACACTCGCTCCCTACGCTTAACTTTCTTAAAGGGCCAGACAATAAATTTTATAATTCACATTACACGACAGGTGAGACGTTCTTTTTTCTTAATATAGCGCTTTTATTTAGGAAAAAATAGTTCTTACATAGGCAGGAAAATCTATGGCAGACAAGAGTCAGAACAGCGGATTGGGCGTAACGTTATTATTACTGTTTGCTCCTTTTTCTCAACACTTGTGCTCGATTTACACTGAAGATATATTTAGTAAATAAGTACATGTCCGCGCATGCACGCGCTTGTGTTCATTTCCGGCTGAACTGATAAAAAATGTTGATTTTGAAAAATTAAAAGACGAGCCGTTTTTCAGTTTCTACTTGTTAGCTCACAGCTAACGCTAGCCAGTGTGGCTCTTCACTCGTCTCTCTGTGTTATCACCAGTAAGCACCCCACAGCCAATCAGCGAGCTCCAACCGCCTACCCCTCCCACCCCTCCCTCACTTACTTTTCAAGGTAAACCTGAAGCAGAAATTCGCCGCTTCACATTTAAAATATACCGTCACCATTTTTGAATACCGTCACCATTTTTGAATACGGTAATATCGTCATACCGCCCAACCCTACCCAATATCCTCCCGCTTTCTTTGCAAGCTCACTCATCTCTGTGTCTCAAGACTTTTTGGCTGGTAAACAGGGACTCCTTGGTCTCGAAGTGAAGGAATCCCTTTGATTGCATCAGCAGCTTTCTCAGCAAGCATGATAGTGGGGGCATTCAGGTTGCCACTGACTATGCTGGGCATAATGGATGCATCCACAACTCTAATGCCCTGTAGGCCATGCACACGAGTCTCTGGGTCCACGACAGCCATGGGGTCCGAGGCTCGGCCCATCTTGCAGGTGCAGGAGGGGTGGTAGGCGCTGTCGGCTTTCTGTCGCACGAAAGCGTCGATCTCAGCGTCAGTGTTGACAGAGGGGCCAGGCTGAAGCTCCTTACCACGGAACGGCTCAAAGGCTGGCAGAGCAAAGATTTCCCGAGACAGCTTCACACACTGTCTGAACTCCCATACATCAATGTCTGGATCAAACAGAAAAGGTGAACTTTAATAACATTTTTAATCCCAAGTACAAAATGTCAACCAAATACTTTTTCTAGTGAACAGTAAATCTCATTTTGTATTATAAACTGTTCCATAATCACGCTACTGTAAAACTCTTAGTCAAGAGCTAACAGTGGCTCTCTGACAGCTTAAAACCTGTTAAGCTACTGCTGTCAAATAAGATTTAGTATTTGTATAACTAAATGACTGAGGTCTTAGCTATATGGGTGGGTCCCAAGCCTGGGTAAATAGGAGGGTTGCGTTACAAACACACCATAAAAACTGTACCAAACTAAATATGTGGGTGAATGATCAGTTGTGGCAACCCCTTAATACGGGATGAGTCAAAAGGAATACTGACATTTTCAGCAGATGCTCTAATCCTTACAACTTACAGAAGTGCTCAGATGTTCGAACAGACAGGGGAAGTTCTGACGGGTGCTAGAACAGAGTACAGCCTTGATGCTCGTGTACCTGGTTGAAAACCAGACAGGCAGCTGCATTTCTCCAGTAATATAGACCAGCTTCATCTTGCTTGGGTTTAGTTTTAGGTGAAGAGCTGACATCCATAGTGAGATGTCTGCCAGACATGCTGAGATGCAGGCTAAGACTTACATTAAGGTTTTTTTGAGTTGTGAAATGTTTTCCCATCAGGGTCATTCCAGCTCCACTCATTGAATGGTACCCAAGTGAAGGTGGCTTTTTTTTACTTTTTTTATTCATTTTCTACCAGTGGCTATACAACCTGGTACAAGCTGCAGACTTATTTCTTACAGCTTATGAGTTATTGGACCTAGAATATAACATCAAAAAAATGCATTTTTGCAAAAGTCTCCAATGTTAGATTTAAGAGCAAATGGCATACGAGTTAAATATATAGACTTATCTACACTTGGGACTTAATACACAGAAAATTCAGCCCTGTAGCTCTTCTCTTTTCTGAGATAGTAACCTGACAATTTCATGAATCATGAATCATGCATTTTTGGAGTAAAGTCATGGCAAAAGCTGCAAATCTGAAACTATTCAACAGATTTGCAAAATACGCTGGATCTTTCGATGAATGGGTCCCCTCTACATATGGAAAACATTCAAGAGATTCTAAGATAAAGGTGGGGACCTTTCTGAATTTTTTATTTTATTAGTTGAGCTAGAATGACCAAACAGTCCTGACCAGACTGCCTGTTCATGCTGCTGAAAATCTTGTACATAATATTATGCTATCATCACAGTGTTATCACCACCACTGATGACTGCACATGTGTCAGCAAAAGTATGGAGGTAGGAACATTTTAATATGAGGGTGCCTCTCTGTAAACAGTACTGGAGAATTACACAGCATCAAAAAAACTAGTGAAGCACTGTACCAGGACATATTAGAAAAGAATCAAATCTCATCTGCCAAAAATTGCATCTGGATATTTTATCAAATTAAAGGCAAATAAAGAATGTGAAGGGGGGCGCTGTTGGGAGAGGAACATGTAAGACGTGTCTAAAGTAGCTCCTTCGAAATGTGATACTTTTAAATACTTTACTTGCACTAAATATATATTTTTTTGTCGATAGTGAACGTTTGAACTACGAGTGATTCATTCCGTTTAATTTATTTTAATTTTGAACTCATTGCAATGGCGGGCCGAGGTAAATCCGAGGTGGCTAAAGTAGGCCGCGCTAAACCAAGGCTTTCACCTGAGCCTAAACTTAAACAGCCGCCGGACGCTAATGAAACTTTGTTGTCCAGCTTGAAGCAAATGATGGACGAAATGCGTGCGGACATTATTAGTAAATTTGAAGATACCATCTCGACAGCTGTAAAGAGAGAGATAGCTGCAGCCCTGACATAGTTCGAAAATAAGATTGCATCGCATGCCGAAACCATCGCAAACTAACCAATCTCCAAACGCAGGTTACCACACTAACTACAACGAGGCTGAAGTTAGTTACTTATTTGCGGCTTCCGATTCGTTTGGTTACTTATTCGCAGCTTCTTATTTAGCGGCTGAAGTTGGTTCCTTATTCATAAAGGGAGCGTTCGCCATGGATATTTGCTGCACACTTTATATTTTACCGACATAAATCAACTAAATGAAGACGTGAACATAATTTTTTTGGCTGATTCTCATCGTGATATTGTCAATGTAAAAATGTGATTCAAATATAATTCAAATATTTACTTTGTAAAATATTTTTTCAATTCATTCTTTCAGGCTGCATTTCCACTGTAAGGAAAACCTATTTTTATTCAGAAGCATACTGGTGGCATAATTCATGTCGGGCCAGACAAATAACAAATCCATCATACAGAACTGGTCCCTCTCTGTAAGAAAAAGTTGATTTTAGACTGGCCCAAGTTCATTCTATACCTAAAATCTAACTGCCAACATGGCACACTCAGCAATGGTGCACATGAAAATTGATTCAAAGGGGCAATTTCAGAAGCATACTGGTGGCAAAATTCAAGTCGGGCAAGGCAAATAACAAATCCATTATACAGAACTGGTCCCTCTCTGTAAGAAAAAGTTGATTTTAGACTGGCCCAAGTTCATTTTATACCTAAAATATATAGCCAACATGGCACACTCAGCAATGGTGCACATGAAAATTGATTCAAAGGGGCAATTTCAGAAGCATACTGGTGGCATAATTCAAGTCAGGCCAGACAAATAACAAATCCATTATACAGAACTGGTCCCTCTTTGTAAGAAAAAGTTGATTTTAGACTGGCCCAAGTTCATTTTATACCTAAAATCTAACTGCCAACATGGCACACTCAGCAATGGTGCACATGAAAATTGATTCAAATTAACTGGCAACATGCTACATCTAGTGCAAGTTAAGATTGTATTTTAAAGACGTTTAAAAGCTATACTGAAGGCATTATTCATGCATAGACAGACAAACAATAAGTCCGTCACGATCAGGTTTTTCCCTGTACAAAAATCTTGTTTTACACTGACCTGCCAATTGTGATTCCATTCATCAAAAATGTATTCCTCAAACTCAATTTCCATTGGTATTTTCAAAGCCTATTTCAGCATCTAGCCAGATCTAGTCCTCTTCTCTCAGGAAGGACAACTAATTTCATACCTCCAAATCAGATATCTTGTGCAGAGGAATATTTTTTTTAATTCTCTTTGTAGGTTGAAACAAATGTGAAATATTTAATACATTGTTTATGTATCCTCTTTAATCATCTTGTTTTAGACAGACCGCTGTACCTCAACATGTTCTTACCTAGCATTGGGAAATTGTCTGGTAGTTATGGCTATTCTTTTTGATCGTTTTCTTCCCCTATACAACAATAGAACTAGCAAATGACTACCAATATTTCTTCTAAAGCAGGCTTTACACAGTTCAACTTTCCAGTAATTCTGGTTGCTTGAAATGTACCTTAAATTAAATTGCACTTTAATTTAAGACTGTAAAGCGCAATGTCAAGTTGCACAGAAATTATGCTACATGCAAGTAGTTGCATGAAAGTTTCACCATCCAAGAAACGTCTAACCATCTTTGCTCTTCACTCAAGTTCACTTCCTAAGTTACTACTGAATAAGAATATTTAGGGTACAGCAAGACAACAGTATACTTTAACTGTTCATCAGCAATCATTTTTAAAATTCTAATTCTAAAATATACACTGTTGGTAAATAAAACAGTAAATAAAAGTATTAACTGTCAATACTGTACAAAGAGGCATAACTCCCCTTTTTTTCTCTTTTCGATCCATGGTACGTATGGTTCGACTGGTTTATGTTTTGGACACGGTTATTACAGGTTTATTATTATAAATATAAATAGAAGAAATTAAAGATGTGATGCTTCAGGCCAGCATGTGGAAGAGTCCTAAAAGAGTTCATCTGTTGATGACCCTATACACATGGACTGAACCAAACATTAGGGTAACATCTCCCGATTTGAGATTTGTTTTAATATATATATATATATATATATATATATATATATATATATATATATATATATATACAGTGTATCACAAAAGTGAGTACACCCCTCACATTTCTGCAAATATTTCATTATATCTTTTCATGGGACAACACTATAGACATGAAACTTGAATATAACTTAGAGTAGTCAGTGTACAGCTTGTTTAGCAGTGTAGATTTACTGTCTTCTGAAAATAACTCAACACACAGCCATTAATGTCTAAATAGCTGGCAACATAAGTGAGTACACCCCACAGTGAACATGTCCAAATTGTGCCCAAATGTGTCGTTGTCCCTCCCTGGTGTCATGTGTCAAGGTCCCAGGTGTAAATGGGGAGCAGGGCTGTTAAATTTGGTGTTTTGGGTACAATTCTCTCATACTGGCCACTGGATATTTAACATGGCACCTCATGGCAAAGAACTCTCTGAGGATGTGAGAAATAGAATTGTTGCTCTCCACAAAGATGGCCTGGGCTATAAGAAGATTGCTAACACCCTGAAACTGAGCTACAGCATGGTGGCCAAGGTCATACAGCGGTTTTCCAGGACAGGTTCCACTCGGAACAGGCTTCGCCAGGGTCGACCAAAGAAGTTGAGTCCACGTGTTCGGCGTCATATCCAGAGGTTGGCTTTAAAAAATAGACACATGAGTGCTGCCAGCATTGCTGCAGAGGTTGAAGACGTGGGAGGTCAGCCTGTCAGTGCTCAGACCATACGCCGCACACTGCATCAACTCGGTCTGCATGGTCGTCATTCCAGAAGGAAGCTGACGCACAAGAAAGCCCGCAAACAGTTTGCTGAAGACAAGCAGTCCAAGAACATGGATTACTGGAATGCCCTGTGGTCTGACGAGACCAAGATAAACTTGTTTGGCTCAGATGGTGTCCAGCATGTGTGGCGGCACCCTGGTGAGAAGTACCAAGACAACTGTATCTTGTCTACAGTCAAGCATGGTGGTGGTAGCATCATGGTCTTGGGCTGCATGAGTGTTGCTGGCACTGGGGAGCTGCAGTTCATTGAGGGAAACATGAATTCCAACATGTACTGTGACATTCTGAAACAGAGCATGATCCCCTCCCTTCGAAAACTGGGCCTCATGGCAGTTTTCCAACAGGATAACGACCCCAAACACAACCTCCAAGATGACAACTGCCTTGCTGAGGAAGCTGAAGGTAAAGGTGATGGACTAAACCCAATTGAGCACCTGTGGCGCATCCTCAAGTGGAAGGTGGAGGAGTTCAAGGTGTCTAACATCCACCAGCTCCGTGATGTCATCATGGAGGAGTGGAAGAGGATTCCAGTAGCAACCTGTGCAGCTCTGGTGAATTCCATGCCCAGGAGGGTTAAGGCAGTGCTGGATAATAATGGTGGTCACACAAAATATTGACACTTTGGGCACAATTTGGACATGTTCACTGTGGGGTGTACTCACTTATGTTGCCAGCCATTAAGACATTAATGGCTGTGTGTTGAGTTATTTTCAGAAGACAGTAAATCTACACTGCTATACAAGCTGTACACTGACTACTCTAAGTTATATCCAAGTTTTATTTCTATAGTGCTGTCCCATGAATAGATATAATAAAATATTTGCAGAAATGTGAGGGGTGTACTCACTTTTGTGATACACTGTATATATATATATATATATATATATATATATATATATATATATTAAGTTACTGTAAGTCGTGAATGAAAGTAAAAAAAAAAAGAATGAAAATGAAAATAAATTATATATTTTTATATACTGTATATTTAGTTAAAAAAGATTAAAACACACTTTGAAAGGAGGTGAGATCTCCTTCATCTCACTCAAAGGGGTGTTACCAACCATAGTTGTCATGACAACCTGTGACCTTTGTGACCTGACTTGAACAGTTCTGAACTAATGTAAGAGACTTAATAGACTTAAACTTAAACCATAGACATGCTTCAAATTAACATATAAGAACATCGCTATACATAATACATAAAACATAAACAAGTTTCATTCACTGAAAATCAGTACAATCATTTAATAGTAATACTATGCTAGTAATTTTACTTACTAAAAAAATAGTGTCTGAACAATGTCCAAATCAAACAACATGCAGTAGATGTTGTGAAACATACCTGTTTACAAATTTTTATACAACAATGAACAATCAGTATATTCTGTTCTATAAATTCTACAGTACTGTTTAAAATACAAATTTGTGCTGACATTATCTGAAATGTATGAATTAACATGAATTTTGTACATGTTAAGTAATGTACATTGTGTTATTTTAAATGTGTTTTAAATGCATTTTGAAAGTTGCATGGATTAAAGTAAGAATATTTTTAAGGAAATTCTGTATTTTTGCGCGTTTTTGTTGAAGTGCTTGAAGCATTTGCAGTGCTTTAAATGAACAATTTGATATCTTGCAACAATTGTGTCTGTGTGGATTAAATAGTAGTATTGTGTAAGATATAATTAAAATAAGTATAATTTACTGTTTCTAAAATTTGAATTAAATAATAAGAATTTAACAAATAATTACAGTACTGTACAGTTAACCTAAGTTTTTACTGTGATGTTACTGTAAATGCAATTACAGTAAGATCAAGTTACTGAAAAAGTAAAATACAGTTATGGTACTATAAATTTGAACTACAGTAACTTACTGGCAACACTGTTTGAAATGTCTAAAAGTGCACAAGACTTTATATTTTTGCTTTCTTCTGCCAGTATGTCACCGTGTGCTGTGTGGTTACACTCTGTTGCCCTCGTTGCCACGCCCCGTTGTTAGCGCTCTTCACTTTACCTGTGTGTCCAAATAGGCCTACTCCTCTATCCTGTTTTTTCTTTTGCTACTTACTGTGGTGGTTTCCGTTTGTGTTTGTTTGTACTGGTTATTGTTGTGGTCTACATTTGTGCCTATTTTTAAATTACTGCTAGTCAGTGTTCACTAGTCCATGTTTGTTCGTGGTTCTGCTCATTAAAAGCTGTTTAACGCATATGCGACTTGCGTTCGTCACATGAACAAGTAGGCTGTATAGTGAAGGGCCCCCAGGAGACAGTGGCAAAGATTGCAACTTCTTAATATGATTGCCATGTTCTCTCAAGTAATAAAATTTAAAAATAGCTTACAGGGAGAGAATTCTTCTTTTGGGTTAACTTGGTTGTCTAATTTGTTTTCTCTTTGAATAAATTTACATGTGCACCATTACTGAGTGTGCCATGTTGCCAGTTCGATTTTAGTTAGAAGATGATCCTGGGCCAGGCTAAAATCAACTTTTTCTTACAGAGAGGGACCAGTTCTGTATGATGGATTTGTTATTTGTCTGGCCCGACTTGAATTATGCCACCAGTATGCTTCTGAAATTGCCCCTTTGAATAAATTTTCATGTGCACCATTGCTAAGTGTGCCATGTTGGCAGTTAGATTTTAGGTATAAAATGAACTTGGGCCAGTCTAAAATCAACTTTTTCTTACAGAGGGGGACCAGTTCTATATAATGAATTTGTTATTTGTCTGGCCCGACTTGAATTATGCCACCAGTATGCTTCTGAAATTGCCTCTTTGAATCAATTTTCATGTGCACCATTGCTGAGTGTGCCATGTTGGCAGTTAGATTTTAGGTATAAAATGAACTTGGGCCAGTCTAAAATCAACTTTTTCTTACAGAGAGGGACCAGTTCTGTATAATGGATTTGTTATTTGCCTGGCCCGACTTGAATTATGCCACCAGTAAGCTTCTGAAATTGCCCCTTTGAATCAATTTTCATGTGCACCATTGCTGAGTGTGCCATGTTGGCTATAGATTTTAGGTATAAAATGAACTTGGGCCAGTCTAAAATCAACTTTTTCTTACAAAGAGGGACAAGTTCTGTATAATGGATTTGTTATTTGTCTGGCCCGACTTGAATTATGCCACCAGTATGCTTCTGAAATTGCCCCTTTGAATCAATTTTCATGTGCACCATTGCTGAGTGTGCCATGTTGGCTATAGATTTTAGGTATAAAATGAACTTGGGCCAGTCTAAAATCAACTTTTTCTTACAGAGAGGGACCAGTTCTGTATAATGGATTTGTTATTTGTCTGGCCTGACTTGAATTATGCCACCAGTATGCTTCTGAAATTGCCCCTTTGAATCAATTTTCATGTGCACCATTGCTGAGTGTGCCATGTTGGCTATAGATTTTAGGTATAAAATGAACTTGGGCCAGTCTAAAATCAACTTTTTCTTACAAAGAGGGACCAGTTCTGTATAATGAATTTGTTATTTGCCTGGCCCGACTTGAATTATGCCACCAGTATGCTTCTGAAATTGCCCCTTTGAATCAATTTTCATGTGCACCATTGCTGAGTGTGCCATGTTGGCAGTTAGATTTTAGGTATAGAATGAACTTGGGCCAGTCTAAAATCAACTTTTTCTTACAGAGAGGGACCAGTTCTGTATGATGGATTTGTTATTTGTCTGGCCCGACATGAATTATGCCACCAGTATGCTTCTGAATAAAAGTAGGTTTTCCTTACAGTGGAAATGCAGCCTGAAAGAATGAATTGAAAAAATATTTTATAAAGTAAATATTTGAATTATATTTCAATCACATTTTTACATTGACAATATCACGATGAGAATCAGCCAAAAAAATTATGTTCACGTCTTCATTTAGTTGATTTATGTCGGTAAAATATAAAGTGTGCAGCAAATATCCATGGCGAACGCTCCCTTTATGAATAAGGAACCAACTTCAGCCACTAAATAAGAAGCTGCGAATAAGTAACCAAACGATTTGGAAGCCGCGAATAAGTAACTAACTTCAGCCTCGTCTAACTACACTGGTCGATTCCCTCTCTAAGAAATGCGATGACTTAGAAGGATGCTCGAGGTGGAATAATGTCCGTCTGGTTGGCTTGCCCGAGGGCACAGAGGGTCCTCGCCCTACCGAATTCATGGCCCAGTTCCTTCAAAATCTATTTGAGTTTGACGAGGTGCCTGTGTTGGACCGGGCTCACCGCACTCTTAGCGCTAAACCTAAAGATGGAGAACGTCCACGGCCACTTGTTATTCGAGTTAACCAGTTCCAAGTTCGGAACCAAATCCTGCGCAAAGCTGCTGAAAAATCTCCGCTCTCCTATATGGGTAAGAGGATTTCCATTTTCCCGGACTTTTCCCCGGCAGTGGCTAAGAAACGGGCAGCTTTTGGTAAAGTGAAAAAGGTGCTTCATTCTTGCGCGAACGTTAAATTTGGACTTATGTTCCCCGCAACCTTACGCATCACTTTGCCTGATGGACAAATTTGTACATTCGAGGACCCGACATTGGCACTGGACTTTGTGGAACAGAACCTAAATAAGTAGTTTTTCTTCTTTTTGGACAATGCTTTAGGGTCGTGTAGGCGGCTGTGTTTGAGTGGCGCTGCTATCAAAGACCAGATTGGTCCCTTTTTTTTCAGCAGACGGTCTGATCACCGTCGCAAGTTCACGTTGTTTATTCGGACTGATTATTGACGTATGTTTTATATCATTTTACAACTTTGGTCCCTTTTCTGTGTGCAGGTATTTTTAGGTGCATTGTTTATTAAATACATATGTCACGTTTCATTGGAACGCCGAGTTGGTAGAGCTAGTTGTTTGGTTAAGCAACGTAGAGGCGTTATGGTTCATTGTGTAATTGAGAGGTGGGAGGGGGGGGTATATAATGTGGTGGGTTTTTTTTTGTTTGTTTGTTTTTTTTTTTTTCCTTCTCTTCTTTTCTCTTTACCTTTTCCCTTTGGTCAGCTATCCATGCAGAGGGCATTCAAGGTCCATAAGATCTAGTCATGACTCAACCTAGCTTCATAGCACCAACCACAGGGGGTGACATTAAATTTATTAGCTTTAACTGTAGGGGGCTTAATAATCAAGCAAAACGTGACAGGGTGTTGAATTATCTTCGTCATCTGGGAGCTCATGTCATCTTTCTACAGGAAACCCATCTTAAAGCGGCGGACCATCTAAAATTGAAGAGGGGATGGGTTGGTCAGATCTTTCATTCTCCTTTTCTGGGTAGAGCGAGAGGAGTAGCTATCCTGTTGCATAAGTCGGTCTCCTTTTTGCAGCCAAAGGTAATATCTGATCCCAAGGGTAGATTCATTATAGTCACTGGCGAGATGTATAACACTCGGGTGGTCTTGGCTAATGTGTATGCTCCTAACTGGGATGATGATGCCTTTTTTAAACGTTTTCTTTCAACACTTCCTGATTTGTCTGCACACTATTTGCTAATGGGAGGGGATTTCAATTGTTGGCTTGACCCTCACTTAGATCGCTCTTCTTTAGATACTCGAGCAGTTTCAAAATCAGCAAAAGTAATTCACTCCTTTATGCAAGATCTTGCCGTTTCAGATGTATGGCGTTTTTTGAATCCTTCCAAAAGGGAATACTCTTTTTTTTCCCCAAGTCCACCATACTTTTACCAGCATTGATTACTTTCTGATTGACAATAGATTACTCCCACGTGTGTCAGCTTGTAAATATGATGCTATTGTCATCTCTGACCACGCCCCAATTTCTTTAAATGTTCATTTTAAAAATTTGGTCAATACTCGTGCCCCATGGCGTCTTAATTCCAGCCAACTGTTAAATGAGGACTTTGTTATCTTTGTGTCCCAACAAATCGACCTCTTTTTTGAGTCTGAACAAAACACCGGGGGTTTCCGCTTCATTATTATGGGAAACCTTAAAGGCATATATTAGGGGGATGATCATGTCATACACGCGTCATGATAGAAAATCTAGAGAGGACCAATTGGACAAGTTAATGCGGCGTATCTCTCAACTAGATGATGCATATGCATCAACCCGATCCCTGTCAATATACAAGGAGCGTCTAGCCTTACAAGCTGAGTTTGACGTCCTTATGACTCATCGCACCACTGAACTGTTGCTCCAAACAAAATCTCAATTTTATGAACATGGTGATAAGGCTAGCAAACTATTAGCACATCAGCTACGCCAAAGTTCATCTTCTCATCAAATTTCCCAAATTCAAACTAGCTCAGGTAATACTGTTGACCCTCTGGAAATTAATAAAGCATTTAGAGATTTTTATGCATCTCTTTATTTATCTGATCAAACTACCAATCCATCTGATCGCGATAAATTCTTTGATAAATTGGATATTCCCACTATCGACCTGTCTGTTGCTGCAGAATTAGAGAAACCAATCACTTTATCAGAACTTAAAACTGCTGCATTTTCTTTGCAAAGTGGGAAATGTCCTGGGCCAGATGGTTACCCATCTGAGTTCTACAAAAAGTTTTGGGATAAACTAGCCCCCCTATTATTTGACATGTTCAATGAATCTCTAGAACTTGGACACCTTCCCCAAACTCTCTCTCAGGCTTCTATCTCCCTCTTGTTAAAGAAGGGTAAAGACCCTTTGGCTTGCTCCTCTTACCGTCCAATAAGCTTGCTGAATGTTGATTTTAAAATACTGTCAAAATTGTTGGCCCAGCGTATGGAGTCTGTTCTCCCAACTATAATTTCTACAGATCAGACAGGGTTTATACAAAACAGGCATTCATTTTCCAACCTTAGATGCTTGTTTAACACAATATACAACATCCCCTCCTCTAACACCCATGAAGCCCTGATTTCTCTGGATGCAGAGAAAGCATTTGATAGAGTGGAGTGGGACTACCTTTTTCATGCATTGGAGAGATTTGGCTTTGGGAATGGTTTTATCAATTGGATAAAACTTCTCTATTCCTCTCCGCAAACCTCAGTTAGGACGAATAGTGTTCAGTCTGAATATTTTCGCCTTCACCGATCCACGAGACAGGGGTGCCCCCTGAGCCCCCTGCTTTTTGCAATTAGCATTGAACCCCTATCCATAGCCCTCAGACTAAATTGTAATATTACTGGCATACTTAGAAATAATGTTGAACTGAGGGTTTCACTCTATGCAGATGACCTCCTTTTATACGTTTCCAATTTGCCTATATCCATTTCTGCTGCTCTGGATACTCTTCAGTCTTTTGGATCACTTTCAGGATATAAATTAAACTTAAATAAAAGTGAAATATTCCCTATTAATAAAGCTGCTAGGACCTTTACTTTACATACTTTTCCCTTTAGAATAGCTCAAAATGGCTTTACTTATCTGGGCGTCCATGTTACACGTAAATTTGGTGATCTTTAAACAGCCAATTTTGCCCCTTTGTTGACCCGTATTCGGGAGGACTGTGAACGTTGGTCTACACTCAATTTATCTCTGGCTGCTCGAGTCAACTCAGTTAAGATGAACATTCTTCCTCGGTTCTCCTATCTTTTTCAATGCATTCCATATACCCTTCCTCAGACCTTCTTCCGTAAGGTGGATAGCCTAATTACTGAATTTATTTGGAATAAGAAAATTCCCAGGTTGCGTAAACAGTACCTGCAAAGACCTAGACCTCTTGGTGGACTAGGACTACCAAATTTCAGATTTTACCACTGGGCGGCTAACATTAGAATTTGCAAATACTGGCTTTTTCATGAAAACTTTGGACCCCCTCCTGCCTGGCTGGCTATAGAATCAAACTCTGTTAAACCGGTATCCTTGAAAGCACTGGTCTATTCTCCTATTCATTCTTCCACTTCACTTTATACAAAAAATTTAATTGTCAAAACTTCTCTCAAGATTTGGACCCAAGTTAAACGTTACTTTGGCTTGCAATCATTCTCAATTTATGCTCCTCTGGCTGCTAATCACTTTTTTCCTCCCTCCCTGGTGGATGGTGCCTTTTCCAGATGGGCGAACCTTGGTATAAACTCCTTTAAAGACTTGTATTTTGATAATGTCTTTGCTTCGTTTCAGCAACATTCAGATAGATTTTCTATACCCAGATATCACTTTTTCAGATATCTACAGGTTCGTAGCTTTGTTAACAATACGTTCCCCACATTCCCCAACTCACCTGGAGACTCAACAGTAGATGGTCTCCTCACACTAAGTACAACTCTTAAGGGTCTGATTTCCAAAATTTATAATCAAATCTATGCCTTACGGTCAGAGTCGTTAAATACCATTAAATCCCTCTGGGAAGAGGACCTGGGGATAGTGATAACGGAGCCAGTTTGGGAGGAGATTTTACAACGTATACATAAGTCTTCCATTTGTGCAAGGCATGGACTTATCCAATTTAAGCTGGTTCATCGCACATACTATACCAAAGTCCGGTTGTCTAAATTCTATGAAAATGTATCTCCATTGTGTGATATGTATAAGATTGGCAGGAGCCTGTTGACACCTATGTTCTGGCTTTGCCCTTCCCTCTTTGCTTACTGGACGGAGATTTTTGGCACCCTGTCAAAGATAACTGGAGAGGAGATCGAACCAAATGCCTTGTGTGCGCTGTTTGGGGTTACTCTGTCACAATCTCTCCCAACACCCAAAAAGAATGTAATAGCATTTGTCACTCTATTAGCTAGGAGATTAATTGTGATTAATTGGAAATCCAAAACTCCTCCTTCCTACACTCTTAGTGGCTTTTCAAACAAATTTGAGAGGATATGGGCCCCATTTTTCCAATTTGTGGGGGGGACAGATCTTCCACTCACTCCAGACTAATCCTACTTGTTGGTTGGTCGCTTGGTTTACTGGTTATCGCTGAATGTTGCTGTTTCTGTCTGGGTATTAATGTTTGTATATGTGTTTTGCGTGGTGGGCTGGCCAATAGGGGTTTTCTTTCTTTTCTTTTAGAATTTGAATCGTATTTTTTTTCTTGCTATTTATTTATTTATCTGTTTTTCCCCTTGTTTTTTTTTTTTTTTCTAATTATATGTATGTGTGTATGTATATGTGTATGTATGTGTATGTGTGTATATATATATATATATATATATATATATATATATATATATTTGTATTTTTCTTTAATGTTTTGCGTAGTGCTTAATATGTTATTGCTTAAGTATTTGTTATGAATACCTGTAAGACATTTGTATGTTGTCTTTGATTCAAAAAATTCAATAAATAAAGTTGGGAAAAATAAAGAATGTGAAGGTGTTTGCGTGACCTATAAAATTCCCTGATTTGAAAATTTAAAGGTATAAAGAAATGTTACAGTATATTAGTCAATGAAAGGGACTAGTAACCTTGATTAATTAAAAGACAACTATGTAAGAGTAATGGGTCAACACTAAACCACAATAATAAAAAATTGTATTTTGGACTGCTAAAGGATTCATTTGGTGGATTCAAAGTGCTAACAGGATTCATTTTCTAATATTAATATAACACACCTGTCTGTGCAAAGTTAAGCAAAGTTGTGAGCTGAAAACACTGTTTGAATTGGTCTTACCAGTGGAGAGATACTTGGGTTCAATCAAAGGATGATCAAGGGGGTTCCTGCTCTTCAGTTTTAACCACCCTACACTTGTACTCCTCATTGGTCCAACATGAACCTGCCACAAATAAAAGAATGAGACTCCAAAAACTGCTAAAAACTAAACGTCTTACACTGCTCGAGTTGTGAAAAATGATTCCTTATTCTCAGTGTTTTTTTTTACATATTTATGACCCACATTTTAAATAAGTAAAGACAAACTACATAAACATCACCAATACATTTTTACATTTACATTTTTGGCATTTGGCAGCAGCTTTATCCAAAGTGACTTACATTACAGTTACACTATACAGTCTGAGCAATTGAGGGTTAAGGGCCTTGCTATAGGAGCCAATAGCAGCAGGCTGGCAGTAGTGGGGCTTGAACTAGCAACCTTCTGATTACTAGTCTTGTACCTTAACCACTAGGCTACGGCTTGCCCTAACATACAATACATACACACACAATTAATTGCAATTTTAAAAAGATATTAAACATAAGAGTTACAAAAATAAAAGAAATCTGCAAGGTGCATACTTTTCACTGTACACTGTACGTCTACCCACTACAATAATTTCATTTTTTATGTTATTTTCATCAACAACTTTATTCTGGTCAGGGTCGCAGCAGGTCTGGTTTTACTGGGAAACACTAGGCCCAGGGCAGGAATACCCTGAACAAGGCCCCAATCAATTTTCTGGGCTTCACCAATCCACCTTTTCCTAGCACAAACATATCACTGTTTAGACGCCCAGGTGGATGATAGCACCTCTGAAATTTGAACCCAGATCTCAGCAGTGATGGGCTAGAGTTTTAATATTGACGAAAGAATAAGGTATTGTTTCCTTATTTACTATGATGTTATAAATGTGCTTTCAGTCTTTCAGTGTCTTTTAATGTTTTGAACATTTGTAGTCTTTGTCTTTCTCTGCTGTATTCAGCCAGGATTATTGTAGGGGGTTCAAATGTGGGCGTCTTGAATGCCTAAAGACATGCTTTGGAGTCTGTACACATTAGGATATTGTGTTAATGCATTGATTTAGGATATTCTGGTGCCACAAGAATGGTATAAACTTCTGCTGAGAAGATAAGAGGTGAGGAAAGGTAAGTTTGTTTTGGCCTTGTGTTGGTCTGTAATTATCTCAGCCGATTTCTGGGTTGCACCATAAATGATGCTTCTGAAATCCAACTTTTTTCTTATAAATGTCCGACATAGGTGGATTGGCGGGAGAAGGTCGGCACCCTTTTTCATAGTGGCAAGGATTTTTATGTTAAGCATTTTGAGACATTTGTTTTTTACTGCCATAATGTGAGCGATGAAGAAGGGAATGAAGACAAGTTCTAATGTTAATCCCAGGTGTTTTTGCTTTGTACAGTTTTAATTAATTCACCAACTAGGCAGAGTTCTGGGTTAGGATGTTCCTCCAGATGCTGCCAATATTTGGTCCTGGGTTGTGGTATGTGGTATATCCTCTTAGCGTTATATTGTTGTTAGGTGTTAGTTGGGTTACCTGTAAGCAGATTGTTGTACTGCATTGCAAGTCTTTAGAACTCGATATAGTGTGTTCTATGGTCACCACAACCCCACAATCCATATGGGGTAATTTGTCACTTTGATTTAGATGGGCTTTACAGAGTTCTATTTCTGTTTTCGATTTTTCGTTGATCCCTCTTTTCTCATTTTTGTGTCCTTAAGTGTACGTTGTGTGTGCATTCTGGTCAGTGGAAATTGGTTTTGAATGGGGTCTGTCTTTGGTGTTTTGGCAGTTTATGTATTTGGTGTTTCTTGTGCTTTGCTTGCATGTCACGGTTGGACTATCTGTGAAAGAACTCTTGTTTTTTTTTACTGGGGTTTGCTCATTGGTTGTGTTGACGTGTTGTGACAATAGCACACAGGTATAGTATGGATAGTGCTAGATTTGGATAATGCTGGATTTGGACATGTATTGCATTGTACGACAGGGTCCTGTACAAAGATGCATTACTTATCTACATACACAACTGTAAATCTCTTTAAAACTGACCTGATAGGCCTCTATTGTGGGGCTGACACGGCCGTGATCAATAACCTGAGATGGCAAGAAGTGGAACTGAATGTCGGGATGAGTGACGCCAGGGCGACTGCGAATAAAACCACCACTCTCCAGGTGAGCCGTGGCACCATAGCCTGTAAAATAGATTATGTTAAGGGTAAAATATTATCAAACCAAACAAAGGAACATAAAGCTAACATTAAAACTAAATGTCAGATATAGTGAATTGAAAAAAGTGTTGCAAGAAAGTACCAACACTCCACAATCATCCTGTGTTAACCGAAATTCAAGCACTTGGCTCCTGAATGAGATCAGCTGATAGCCATCTAATTGTGTTTGTGAAGAAACTGAAGAAGCAGGATGTGACATACAGTGGTCACAGGCTTCAATTCTACTAGAACTTATCAGTTGAAGTCCGAAGACGACGAGGACTTAATAAGGTTAGTAACGCATTTGAAGAGCACCAGATGCTTATCCAGCAAAACCGCAATGCCCACAACAAGGAGGTCCTCCTGTTTTCGACACCAGTGAGGGCAAAAGATTATATTCTTAGAGAGATGTGTACTGACTAAGGCTTGGTTAATACTGGGAGTGAGCTAAATTTAAATAGTAAAGCAGTTGCCTGGCTGCTTAGTGGCACTTGAGAAATGCTGTAAGGGCCAGCTGTAGCCTAGTGGTTAAGGTACTGGACCAGTGAACAGAGGGTTGTTGGTTCAAGCCCCACCACTGCCAGGTTGCTGCTGTTGGGCCTTTGAGCAAGGCCCTTAACCCCCAATTGCTCAAAACTGTATACTGTAACTGTAATGTAAGCCGCTTTGGATAAAGGTGTCTGCTAAATGCTGAAAATGTAAATGTATACATTGATACTTGTTACTAATATTTTCTCCACTTTCTATATATATTACAAATAAGTGTTATACTGACGGTCTTTACTTTTAGTGTTGAAACTATTTAGCTGAGCTTTTTATTGCACGCAAAAATTTTACATTTTATTGTTTCGCTACCTGTGAAGCGCAGCAGCCATTCGAGGCCGATCTTAACCATGTGAAATGGTTCCTGGGCTTTAAGCAGAGTGATAGGCTGGAGACACTGCTGCTGGACATAAAGTTCCAAATGATCCTGAAGATTGCTGCCCACACCTACATACACAAAACAAAAAATATATAATAATCAGGAGTCCAATCATACATTATTACACATAGATCAAAAGTTTTCTGCAGTCCATCCGTCCAGTCAACCATCCAAAAACTGAGAAGATTAATCGCTAGGGTGACGCAGTGGTAAAACACACTAGCCTGCCAGTGCTGTAATCTCGAGCTCTTAAGTTTGAATCTCAGTTTTGCTATCTGCTATGGGAGGGGACAATGGCTGAAACAGGATTTCATGTTGCTGGTGTAAGTGCAGCTACTGCTGACTGTTCAAGGTGCCTGCACCTGGGGGATTCTTTTGATCACGGATAGCGGTGCGTAGCTCTCTGCAATGTGCTCTTTGAGACCCCGTCCCTGGATCGGGGGTAGGGGTGGTGTCAGCGGCAAGAGAGAGAGGTATGTTCAAATTGGGCACTGCTAAATTAGGTGCAAAAGGGGGGAAAATTGAAAAGATTCATCATGAATATTTTTTCCTTTCTAATAAACACTGATCAGCCATAACATTAAAACCACCTCCTTGTTTCTACACTCACTGTCCATTTTATCAGCTCCACTTACCATACATAAGCACTTTGTAGTTCTACAATTACTGACTGTAGTCCATCTGTTTCTCTACATACTTGTTTAGCCTCCTGAACCCCCACAGGACCACCACAGAGTAGGTATTATTTGGGTAAATCATTCTCAGCACTGCAGTGACACTGACATGGTGGTGGTGTGTTAGTGTGTGTTGTGCTGGTATAAGTGGATCAGACACAGCAGCGCTGCTTGAGTTTTTAAATACCATGTCCACTCACTGTCCACTCTATTAGACACTCCTACCTAGTTGGTCCACCTTGTAGATGTAAAGTCAGAGACGATCGCTCATTTATTGCTGCTGTTTGAGTTGGTCATCATCTAGACCTTCATCAGTGGTCACAGGACACTGCCCACGGGGTGCTGTTGGCTGGATATTTTTGGTTGGTGGACTATTCACAGGTCAGCAGTGACAGTGAGGTGTTTAAAAACTCCATCAGCGCTGTTGTGTCTTATCCATTCATACCAGCACAACACACACTAACAAACCACCACCATGTCAGTGTCACTGCAGTGCTGAGAATGATCCACCACCTAAATAATACTTACTCTGTAGTGGTCCTGGGAGAGTCCTGACCATTAAAGATTAGCATGAAAGGGGGCTAACAAAGCATGCAGAGAAACAGATGGACTACAGTCAGTAATTGTAAAACTATGAAGTGCTCCTATATGGTAAGTGGAGCTGAAAACAAGGCGGTGGTTTTAATGTTATGGCTGATCAGTGTAATCTTACGCTGTCATAGTCTTCATAGCCCATAAAAAGGTCATAAGTATATTTTTATTACATGAAGAACAGGGCTTTGTAGGTCAAAGTACAAATCACGAGAAAAGTCAATAAAACTGAATAAATAAAACAAAACTAAATAGGTGCCACAGCTGAGACAACAACCTATTATGAATCAAATTTATGTTATAATGCTCCTTTTAATATTTAGCACTGAGCAGTATTGAAACATGATTATATAGAATGCTTAAGTATTTTAAAAAGACTGTGTTGTCACATTTATTATTTTATTAATTATTATTTTTATTATTTTAAGTAAATATTTAAGTATACTTAGCCTAAAGTATATAGGAAAAAACAAGCACAATATCAGTGTAAATGTTCACATAAACTTTCTCCTCACACAGCAGCTCTTTTTCCTATGATGCTCCACAGAGAAATTACAGAAATAGAGACGGGTTCACACAAGGATCTCATATGAAGAGTCGTACACACTGATATCTGTCTTATTCTCTGTCTTTGTGCAGGCACCATCAACCAGACAGCAGAGGCTGCAATTACAGCAGCGATAAGGAATCCCTTTAGCCGGCCCTCCCTTAGAGGGCCAATCTTGTCTGTGTAGACGACCGGTGACACTGCACCACCTCAGCGCCCTAATCTGTTTTTCTGTATCACATACGCAATAATGGAGCCAATGTGTGTAAAATAAGCTGAAATATCATCGGTTAAAAACATCATCTACACAATTTGCTGGGTAAGGGTAGATCCATGGTAGAACAGGTTTCTGTACAACATTTTACTCAAAAATTGGCCTTAATTCATTTTCTGCAGGAAAGTCTTAAGATTTAACAGCATACCTGGTAGATGCTGAACGATGGGGATTTCTAATTTGCGCAAGTCATCAGCATTTCCCACTCCAGAGAGCATGAGTAGTTGTGGGGAATTAATAGCCCCACCACTAAGAATGACCTCTTTTTCAGCATATACCTAAAACAATAATGCAAACACACACACACACACACACGTTTATATTTCAATAAATGAGCAATTCTTTGTTATTCAAATAACTTAACAACAATACAACAAACAATAAACATATACATAAACAGTGATATGTATTACTTGTTCACTATATGGCCAAAAACAGGTGTACACCTGACCATGAGCTTGTTGAAAATCCCAAAACAATGAGCATTTATATACAGTGCACCATTATTTCCAATGCAGCTATAACAACCTCCCCTTTTCTAGAAGGGTATTACAAAAATGCTGTGGGTATTTGTGCATCTAGACAACAGAGCATTTGTTAGGTGAAGCACTGATGTTGAATAAAAAAAACCTGGTTTACCAAGTTAATTACATGTGATTAGGTCAGGGCTGTGTGTATGCCACTTGAAAACCTTAATAAGGAGTAGTGTCCACATACGTTTGTCCATATAGTGTTTCTGGCCTCTGTGATAAAGTGTGATAAATTTAGCCAAAGACAAAGACCAAGATAATATAGTAAAAATCTGCTTTATTTTTTTTTTCTATCAGGTTTCTAATAAGCTTTACTTATTTTAAGTAACCTACTTCATGTTTCCATTGCTTGCATATTAATCTGAACTAAAGCAGTTTTTAGCCCTCTGCTATCATCAAAGCCCTATAATAGAAGAGTGGGTAAAATTGTGTTGTTCTCTAGTCACATACATAAAAAGGTCACTGCTGCAGCTGAAGACCACACAGCTCATTACATTAAACACCAAAAAGTATAACCCAGTAAAGGTCAAATGTGGCAGAGACAGAAAGAAATCATACAAACTACACAGGCCTCTGCAACACATGCAGAAACATTTACCTTTAGTACAGTCAACCAAAATACACATAAAAAAGTTAGATAACCGCACTATAAAATCATCACACAATGGTAACTGGAAAGAAATGCAGATAGATCTTAAAGATGCAAGCATTACTCAGTAAGTTTAAAAACTGGGTCCAATTATTGGTTTCTGGACACTTTCATTGTAAGGGTATCATAGCACTTATTTTGTACCAAAGCTCAGCCTCAGCTGTGTAACTTTAAGATACTTGTGCTACACATGAATCTTGAAAATCAAGACATAAAAGCAGCATCTTTGTTTTTATTAAAGTTAGCTGCTCACTTGCATAATAAAAATAATAAAATAATAATATAATTTTATTTATAAGCACCTTTTAAGGTACCCAAGTACACTATACAGTTATATAAAAGCAAATTAAATACATCAAGAATAAATATAAAATAGAATTAAATTTAGGATTAAAAGATAAAAATAATATAAAAGAAGGAATAAAAGATAAATTCAAATGTTGTATGAATATGATTAATTAAAATGTTTAATTAATTAAAATGAGTGATGTGTTCCCTCTGTCTAGTGTTGGTAAGAACCCTAACAGCAGAGTTCTGCTCATATTACAACCTGTTCAGACTGAGCCGGGAGTCTGTGAAGAACAACATTGCAATAGTCAGATCTACATGTGGCAAACATGTGGACAAGCATCTTTGCTGCAGAGTGTGTAAGGAAGGGGTAAAGTCTGGTAATGTCCTTGAGGTAAAAGAAAGCTGTTTTGGGAGTGTTTAATGTGAGAATGCAATGTGCTGAGTTGAAGGCTGGGATGGTCAAGAATTGATGTTGTATTTTCTTTCATCTGGCTGGGGATGCATTTATTAACGCCTCAGTCTTATTATTGTTTGGTCTAGAACTGAGCCTTGAAGAACATCATAAGACGAGAGATAAATCTGACCTAAACCTACCTAACCTGACCACTTTCTATTAAGACACAATGCGGCCTGTCTGAGAGATACTATATGACTAAGAGCAGGACAGAACAGTACCAGATATGCCAACAACTTTTTGCAAGTCAGTGCTTATGCTGTATCAAAAGCAGCGGTAAGGAAGGTGTCGCAACAGTCAAAAAAGTGCTTCAGGATTGCCCTGACCATTACTTATGACATTGGTGTAATGGCCAGACTTGGTTTTCTTAATTGGCTTCTTGTAATGCAAAATATAATCTTTGCAGGCAAGACCAGGCTTTTTTTTCAGGCACTCTAGCTGGCAACCAGTAGATTTCATATGGCAAAGCTCGGGAGAAAACCAATGTGTAAAGGTCACAGGACATTCTAAGGGAAGAGAGGAAGTTATGCAAAAGCTTTTAGTTATAATGGCTGACCAGGGCCTCCGGCATTAACATTGTAATTTTGTGAAAGGGAAACTGGTCAAGCGGGTTCATTTAAATAGCAAGGCTGATTTTTTTCTTATGTTTCTAAAAGTGAAGCTACATTGAATAGGGTGTGTGAGAAAAAATAGGTCTATCAAACAACCTTATGATTCGAGATTCCAACATATATTCTGAAGAGGTTGACAGCTGGTAAACAGAGAGAACAAACAACATCCAACATATTTCCTTTAGTATAGGTCAAATTACATGCTGAATAAAATCAAAGCACCGCAGGAGATTAAAAAAAGTCAGCAGCAAAAGCACATTTTGTGGTGCTAACTTTAAAATATAAAATGTTCTAGGAGCACCACAGCAAAATACAGAGCCAAAGACATGCATAGCTCAGATGGCTCATTGACAAAAACAGGGGTCAGCGCAGTGATAGCTCAGTAGTTAAAGTACAGGACTAGTAACTGAAAGGTCACTGGTTCAAGCCCCACATCTACCCGGCTGCTACTGTTGGGCCCCTGAGCAAGGCCCTTAACCCTCAATTGTCTGCAATGTATAGCAGTTGTAGTCTAGCAGTTAAAGTACTGGAATAGTAATCATACGTTTGCTGGTTTGAGCCCCAGTACTGCCAGGTTGCCACTGCTAGGTCCCAAAGCAAGGCCCTTAACCCTCAATTGCTTAGACTGTATAATTATTACGGCAAACTTAGTACTTGCATAGTTAAACATAGTTAAGTCAGGCTTAAGTTGATGCTTTCTGACAGTTCAGAGCCAAGATTTATTTATTTATTCATTAGGATTTAAGGTCATGTTTTATACACTTTGGTTACCTTCATGTCATAAAAGGTTACACAAGATTTATCAGTTCAAGTTTAATGTCAAGGACAATTTTGTATCCTTAATTCACCTCACTTGCATGTCTTTGGACTGTGGGAGGAAACCAGAGCTCCAGGAGGAAACCCACGCAGACACAGGAAGAACATGCAAACTCCACACAGAAAGGACCCGGGACCAAGGACTTTCTTGCTCTGAGGCGACAATGCTACCCACCGAGCCACCCTAACGAGCCAAGATAAACCCCCTGACATGCTTGAAAATGAAAATGACAGTGATCCACACTCCAGATGCATGGAATACTTTTTACTGCTAAGTATGGCAAACTATGTCCAGTACAGCCCAGAGATTAAAGGAATCAGAAGTAAGCTGGGTGATACAGTTCACGTTCAGAAGTAAAAGTTCAGAAGGAGTACAACAGGTAAGCAAGAGGCAAGTGGAATACCAGGCTAGACAATTTTCCAGTTCTACAGCGAGGAAGGAGCGACTGGCACCAAGTTTATATCACAAACACAACTACCTAACCTTGATAAACCACTGATATCGACATTCGACAGCAGAAAGCAGTTCTGCTGTTATTCTGCTCTCAAACTATTATTCAGTGTGACAATCCCGCTTACAAGTAGAAACTAGCTTGATAAAAATGTGAAATAGTTGACATAGCAGCAGATAAAGTCCAAAAATCCAGAGGTTGCACAATGAGAGTAAAAACCAGGATGGAGGTAAATCTGTTTAAGGCTTACTCAGCAGTTACAGAGAACTGACCAAAGTGATTAGTGACAAGTATATAACATGACAAATAATAACAAAGGGGAATATTATAACAGACTGATAACTGGTACCAGAAAATTCTAAAATATTTATTTACCAGTTTAAGTAGTAGTTGCTCATATTTAATGCTTTAATTCTTCAAAGCACCACCCTGATCCACAAACTATCATATGTCCCCTCCGACACACGCACACACGCACGCACGCACGCACGCACGCACGCACTATTGTGGAACTTTAACAGAAAGTAGCATGAAACGTTCAGCCAGTCACATCATTTAATGCCTGGCTATGGGAAAAACTGAATTCTCAGAGTTCACTTTAAGCCTAGCATAGATCTCAGTTAGACCAGAGACCAATATTCTAGAATGAAAACTGCTCTTAAATGTATCATGTTACATGTTAAACCAAGTAACCTCAACATATTCAGGTCAACAAGTGTAATTAAAAAAAAAAATACAAATAAAGATTAAACAAAATAAAGCAATTTCCAAAAATGTAACACACACCTAGGAGAAGGACTAGGGTGCTGGTAGTGGAGCTTTTGGTGATTTAGATTTAGTATATATTAGCTATAGGGTGAAATTTTTGCATTTATCTAGATACGATTGATAACACCCTGCTGTAACAATCACACAGCAATAATACATACATACACAGTGCCATACATTTTCAATACAAGACAGATATTGACTGCAGGCAGGCAAGTCAAGCACACATACTCTATGTCTACAAAGCCAAACTGTTATAACTCATGCAGAATGAAGCCTGGCATTGTCCTGCTGAAACAGACATATAGTTCCTGGGAAAAGGCCTTGTCTTAATGGCAGCATTTGTCCCTGACTCCCTGAATCTTTTCATAATATTACGACCTATAGATTGCGAGAGACCTAAATTCATTGCAATATTGGTTTGTAATGTAACTGCAAAATAAAGTTCTCAGGGTTCTGACCTGTGACTTACCTTTTTCGTCTCCCCGTTCTGCTGGTATTCAATTCCTACAGCTCGAGTCCCGTCGAACAGTATGCGTGTGACAAGGCATCGGACCTCTGCCTTCAGGTTGTTTCTGGACAAAGCAGGCCTTAGGTATGCACTTGCTGTGCTCCATCTCTTGCCTATGGAAGAGTTAGGGTTTGACTCAGGTTAATTATGGACATATGAGTACATTTTATTTTAGATTTTTTAGATAAGCATAGGTCTAGAATCTTCAATAATAAGTTACTGTATTTATTTTAACAAAAACTAAGGCAGCATTAAATCTGATGAAGCTGATCTTTTTAAAAGAACAGTAAGTGTTTCATCAGTAAAACTAAAACTGCAGGAGGACATTTACATAAATATGCTTTTTGAGTTTAGCAGCAAGCGCTGTTTTTGCAATAGTCTTAATTTCCTCAATCACTAACTAATACATCAGTAAATGTGTTTGAAAGTTGTGGCAGGATCATTTTGAGTATGTTTTACATTTACATTTCACTAACCTCATGATTTAGTAAAAGGTAAGTTTATTACATTACATCAAAAGTACATTTTGATATTGATTTGTTCATTCTCTTAATTTACCTATATTTACGGAGAAAAATACATAAGATATTAAATACAACTTAATTGTATTTTGTAAACTGAAACAAATTTTTAATTTAATGCCTGCAAACAAAGGTGGGTTGTAGCAATGCAATATTTTAAATAAGATCATTCCCCATCTACCATACATAATATTGCATAAAGATTCAAAAAGGGCAGGGGCAGAAACTTGAATGCCCATGACTTTCAAGCATGCAGGTGGCACTGCATGAAAACCATCATGCTACTATACATCACTTAACAGTCTGACACATTAAGAATTGCAACCTGAAAGCCCATGCTTTTTTCAGAAAGACCAAAATGAGGCTGCGCTTAGCTTGTTTTTTGGGGGAAAAAGTGTCTCATTCTCCATGCCAAATACAAAAAGGACCACACTGTTATCAGCAAAAGGTGGAAAAGCCAACGTCTGTCATGGTATGAAGGTCCATAAGTGGCCATGGCACGGGTGACTTGCATATGTGTGAGTACTATTAAAGCAGAGGTTTATATTGCAAATTTTGCGATCCTTTCCTAGGAAGTTCATGAATATTCATATTCATTAAAAATAAATATTCTATAATATTCTATAAATGGTCTATAAATATTTCAGCAAATGGTCTAACCTACCTTAGTTAATGATATAGAAAAAATAATAAATGTCCATCTATTTAACCTGACAAGGAGGAGTAGAGCAGAGCAGCGTGTAAAAGAAGCTTGTATGGTAGCCTAAGCTAAGTATTGCTTGTTACCTTATAAAACATTTCATTTCTATTAAAATAAAATTTTAATTAATGCACTCAAAACATTTAGATCAACTCTTTTACAATGAAAAAGGTAGAAAATCACCTTTGTGAATGGTCATATCCATCCAGCCAACGCCGTCCTGCTGGTATCCATTCATGTCATTAGTAAAGGGGTACCCAGCTTGTTGAGCAGCCTCAATAAATGCATGATGCAAAGGGTGATCTGTTTTGCCACGGGAAACATGCAGGGGTCCACTGCCACCCCGATACCTGTCTGCTCCCAATTCATGGGTCTGTGCTTTACGAAAATATGGGAGACAGTGCTCATAGTCCCAGCCCTCAGCACCCTCCATGTGCCAGCGGTTGTAGTCCTCGGCATGTCCACGGATGTAGACCATGGCATTTAGTGAGGACGAGCCACCCCAGACACGTCCTCGAGGCCAGTACATTACCCGTTCGTTCATTCCTGCCTGGGGCAACGTGTGATAATACCAGTTGTACTTATCATTGCACAGATTGTAGGTGAGTGCCGCTGGCATATGGATCTTCCATGACAGACGGGTACACCCAAGCAGCATGTCCTTGGGGCCTGCCTCAATAAGGAGAACAGACTCAGATGAGTTCTCTGATAAGCGGTTGGCCAGTACGCATCCTGCTGAGCCCGCTCCCACGATTACATAACTGTAACTGGGGTCCTTCTGACTGACTGAGGTAGTGCTATAGCAGGCAACTGGGCTGCATTGGGAATGTGGTAAGGCTGCCTTGCTGGCATACTTGCCAAGGCGTAGAGCATGCCTTGCAAACAAGAGGGGACGAACCATGTTGAGGAAGCTAACAGAATCCTTTATGACCTAAACATCCAAGATGATTGCTTTGTTACTAGGCCGTTTCAGCCCCCCTTTACATCTAAAACATCCAAAAGCAGCTTAGTTACACCAAGCAGCAATTGTGTTTCAATGACAGCCCTGCAAAATAATAGAACGAGATTTCAGTTTAGTTTGATAAAGCATTTTTTCCTTAATTTGTCATTCGAACAACACCGATTAAAGTAAACAGTTTGTCGTTTCATGCTTTTTAACAATGACTATCAGTATTAAAATTAAATTAATTGGGTTTCTTTACACTAATGAGCCAAAAAATCAATTTGCATAATAGTTGTCAAAAGATCTTCCACCCACAGAGACAGGACTCCACTAGAAATCTGAATGAGAGCTGTGGTAGCTGTTACCAGGAACTTTATTGGGGAAAACCATTAACCATTTTTATAAACCTTGGCTATCACTCAAGCTGTCCACTGCTGGTGGGTACTCACTATGGCTGGCTGTTAGAAGCGCAAGATGTTTTGCAAAGATACTTATACAGAGTCATTTGTCAACAACAATGTATTCATTGTCAAAGTTACTCAGGTCTATAGGGCGGCATGGAGGCTCGGTGGGTAGCACTGTCGCCTCACAGCAAAAAGGTCCTAGGTGGGGCGGTCCGGGTCCTTTCTGTGTGGAGTTCGCATGTTCTCCCCCTTGTCCGCGTGGGTTTCCTCCGGGAGCTCCGGTTTCCTCCCACAGTCCAAAGACATGCAAGTGAGGTGAATTGGAGATACTAAATTGTCCAGGACTGTGTTCGATATAACCTTGTGAACTGAAGAACCTTGTGTAGTGACTAACTACCGTTCCTGTCATGAATGTAACCAAAGTGTAAAACATGACATTAAAATTCTAATAAACAAACAAACAAACAAACTCAGGTTTATATAATGCCTTAACTTCATATTATATTGTAGACCGTGACTTGCACAGTTGCTATGAAATAAGCATTGCCATGCACAATTTGAGGGTATGTATGTGTATGTATGTATAAGTATGTATGTGTATTGCCCTGATCCTGATCACAGAGATACATAGGCAGTTCCTTAACCTTACGACTTGTTTTTTGTCCTAACAACACCATGTAAATTTTGGGCCATTACAGACCCAGGTGTGCGTACCTATTCAAACTAATCCAAATCCATTCAAATTGGTCCAGGTGCAAAAGGGTCCAATTTAAATTTCAAATTTATTTGTGTAGCAGTTTTTACAATAGACACTTTACAGACCAAAAACCCCTGAATACCATGAATGAAAACTTATGTGAAAAAGATTTGTAGAAGTCCAAAAACATTTTTAATTTATTTAAGAAAAATATCTAATCTAACTATCTACTTAATGAGTTAAGTATAAACTTCATGCTCTAAAATTCCAAATAAAGTGACCTACCATTCCCTAGATGTAATAAAAACATACAGTTTATTCAGGACCTGATAATAGGTCTGTGGAGTTTAAGGTTAGAGTCTAAAATGTTGATAGAATCATTTACAATAATAAGGCTGACAATGCATTAGGTTTGTTTTGTTACTGTGTTCTTTCTGATCTATGTTATCACTAAACAAGCATTTAAAGTCCTTTTTCTGCAGCAGGTCAATAGATAACGTCTTTTACTTTTACTGATGGAATCAGCAGAAAAAAAACATTTTTTACTGGACAAATCATGTTTTTGATTTTAAAAAGGCTTTAAAAGCACACAGATGTAACAAAGACTTTGTATTGATGCAGAAGCTGGACTAATGGGTTCAGTCACTAGAGTATTATCTTAATTACTTTTTTAGTTATACCAGTAAGTTTAAAATACAAGCCAATGCATGACTTGTTGCCTGACAGACCGAGTCAGAATCATTAACATTCAACCCATTCGTTACAGATATGGTGCCGCTTACACTGGCATGTATTGTTTAAGCGCAATTACAGTGATTAATATCAAACGTGTGCAACACTCAGACCGTACGGAATATTTTACGCTTGCTATATACGCTTATGGACTATCACACAAAACCGTACACAAACGCACAATGTTGTGTCAACAGTGGCCCATTCATTCTGTATGGTGTCTTCGCATTTAAGTTTTTCCATTACGTTTTTTATTACAAAAAACTAAACATAATTAATTAGACTTAGACTCTGGTAATCCTATTCAAATACTGCAAACTGGTACAGAATCTAAGTTTGAGCCCGTGACTGAACTAAAAACGCAGGCGCTATTCACAACCTTAAAGCCTAAATAATTTTGTTAAAATTCAAAAACCTCAAATATAAATAACCTCGACAGCTGGACTGACTTATTTGGTCTTATGAAGTGTGTGTCAAAAATAAAATAAAACAATAACACAAACAAACTACAGCTTACCGAATGGCACGCTCACATCAGCCACCGTTCCCTGTAGGATTTGCTTTTGCAGGGAATAGGGGGGCGGAGTCAGTCCATATTTCACTCAAAGTGATAGAAACGCCCACTAACATCCACTGAGCCCAGTTTAACCCTCACATCTCACATACACCCACTGAGCCCAGTTTAACCCTCACATCCAACACAAACCCAATGCCCAGTTTAACCCTTACATCCAACACAAACCCACTAAGCCCAGTTTAACCCTCACATCCAACACAAACCCACTAAGCCCAGTTTAACCCTCACATCTCACATAAAACACGCTAAGCTCAGTTTAACACTCACATCTCACATAAAACACGCTGAGCTCAGTTTAACCCTCACATCCAACACAAACCCACTAAGCCCAGTTTAACCCTCACATCTCACATGAACACACTGAGCCTAGTTTAACCCTCACATCTCACATAAACCCACTGAGACCAGTTTAACCCTCACATCCAACACAAACCCACTAAGCCCAGTTTAACACTCACATCCAACACAAACCCACTAAGCCCAGTTTAACCCTCAAAGCACACATACGCCCACTGAGCCCAGTTTAACCCTCACATCCAACACAAACCCACTAAGCCCAGTTTAACCCTCACATCTCACATAAACCCTTTGAGCCCAGTTTAACCCTCACATCCAAAAAAAACCCCACTGAGCCCAGTTTAACCCTCACATCCAACACAAACCCACTGAGCCCAGTTTAACCCTCACATCTCAAATAAAGCCCACTGAGCCCAGTTTAACCCTCAAATCTCACATAAAATCATATGAGCACAGTTTAACCCTCACATCTCACATAAACCCACTGAGCCCAGTTTAACCCTCACATCCAACACAAACCCACTAAGCCCAGTTTACCACCTCACATCCAACACAAACCCACTAAGCCCAGTTTAACCCTCACATCCAACACAAACCCACTAAGCCCAGTTTAACCCTCACATCTCACATAAAACCTACTGAGCCCAGTTTAACCCTCACATCCAACACAAACCCACTAAGCCCAGTTTAACCCTCAAATCCAACACAAACCCACTAAGCCCAGGTTAACCCTCACATCCAACACAAACCCACTAAGCCCAGTTTAACCCTCACATCTCACATAAAACCTACTGAGCCCAGTTTAACCCTCACATCCAACACAAAACCACTGAGCCCAGTTTAACCCTCACATCCAACACAAATTCATTAAGCCCAGTTTAACCCTCAAGTATAACATGAAATCAAATGAGCCGAGTTTAACCTTCACAGTTTACATAAAACCACTGAGCCCAGTTTAACCCTCACATCTCACATAAACCCACTGAGACCACTTTAACCCTCAAATCTCACATGAACCCACTGAGCCCAGTTTAACCCTCACATCTCACATTAACCCACTGAGACCAGTTTAACCCTCCCGTCTCACATGAAACACTCTGAGCTCAGTTTAACCCTCACATCTCACATAAAACCCACTGAGCCCAGTTTAACCCTCACATCTCACATAAACCCACTGAGCCCAGTTTAAACCTCACATCTCACATAAACCTACTGAGCCCAGTTTAACCCTCACATCCAACCTAAACCCACTTAGGCCCAGTTTAACCCTCACATCTCACATAAAACCCACTGAGTCCAATTTAACCCTCACATCCAAAACAAACCAACTGAGCACAGGGTAACCCTCACATCCAACACAAACCCACTGAGCCCAGTTTAACCCTCACATCTCATATAAAACCCACTGAGCCCAGTTTAACCCTCAAATCTCCCATAAAATCATATGAGCACAGTTTAACCCTCACATCTCACGTAAACCCACTGAGCCCAGTCTAACCCTCACATCTCACATAAACCCACTGAGCCCAGTTTAACCCTCACATCCAACACAAACCCACTAAGCCCAGTTTACCCCCTTACATCCAACACAAACCCACTAAGCCCAGTTTAACCCTCACATCCAACACAAACCCACTAAGCCCAGTTTAACCCTCACATCTCACATAAAACACGCTGAGCTCAGTTTAACCCTCACATCCAACACAAACCCACTAAGCCCAGTTTAACCCTCACATCTCACATAAACCCACTGAGCCTAGTTTAACCCTCACATCTCACATAAACCCACTGAGCCCAGTTTAACCCTCACATCCAACACAAACCCACTAAGCCCAGTTTAACCCTCACATCCAACACAAACCCACTAAGCCCAGTTTAACCCTCACATCTCACATAAAACCTACTGAGCCCAGTGTAACCCTCACATCCAACACAAACCCACTAAGCCCAGTTTAAACCTCACATCAAACACAAACCCACTGAGCCCAGTTTAACCCTCACATCCAACACAAATTCACTAAGCCCAGTTTAACCCTCAAGTCTCACATAAAATCAAATGAGCCGAGTTTAACCTTCACAGTTTACATAAAACCACTGAGCCCAGTTTAACCCTCACATCTCACATAAACCCACTGAGACCAGTTTAACCCTCACATCTCACATAAACCCACTGAGCCCAGTTTAACCCTCACATCTCACATAAACCCACTGAGACCAGTTTAACCCTTACGTCTCACATAAAACACGCTGAGCTCAGTTTAACCCTCACATCTCACATAAAACCCACTGAGCCCAGTTTAACCCTCACGTCTCACATAAACCCACTGAGCCCAGTTTAAACCTCACATCTCACATAAACCTACTGAGCCCAGTTTAACCCTCACATCCAACACAAACCCACTAAGCCCAGTTTAACCCTCACATCTCACATAAAACCCACTGAGCCCAGTATAACCCTCACATCCAAAACAAACCCACTGAGCCCAGTTTAACCCTCACATCCAACACAAACCCACTACGCCCAGTTTAACCCTCACATCTCATATAAAACCCACTGAGTCCAGTTTAACCCTCAAATCTCACATAAAATCATATGAGCACAGTTTAACCCTCACATCTCACATAAACCCACTGAGCTCAGTCTAACCCTCACATCTAACATAAACCCACTGAGCCCAGTTTAACCCTCACATCCAACACAAACCCACTAAGCCCAGTATAACCCTCACATCCAATACAAACCCACTGAGCCCAGTTTAACCCTCACATCCAACACAAACCCACTACACCCAGTTTAACCCTCACATCTCATATAAAACCCACTGAGCCCAGTTTAACCTTCAAATCTCACATAAAATCATATGAGCACAGTTTAATCCTCACATCTCACATAAACCCACTGAGCTCAGTTTAACCCTCACATCTCACATTAAACACGCTGAGTTCAGTTTAACCCTCACATCTCACATAAAACACGCTGAGCTCAGTTTAACCCTCACATCTCACATAAACCCACTGAGCCTAGTTTAACCCTCACATCTCACATAAACCCACTGAGCCCAGTTTAACCCTCACATCCAACACAAACCCACTAAGCCCAGTTTAACCCTCACATCCAACACAAACCCACTAAGCCCAGTTTACCCCCTTACATCCAACACAAACCCACTAAGCCCAGTTTAACCCTCACATCCAACACAAACCCACTAAGCCCAGTTTAACCCTCACATCTCACATAAAACCTACTGAGCCCAGTTTAACCCTCACATCCAACACAAACCCACTAAGCCCAGTTTAACCCTCACATCCAACACAAACCCACTAAGCCCAGGTTAACCCTCACATCAAACACAAACCCACTGAGCCCAGTCTAACTCTCACATCCAACACAAATTCACTAAGCCCATTTTAACCCTCAAGTCTCACATAAAATCAAATGAGCCGAGTTTAACCTTCACAGTTTACATAAAACCACTGAGCCCAGTTTAACCCTCACATCTCACATAAACCCACTGAGACCAGTTTAACCCTCACATCTCACATAAACCCACTGAGCCCAGTTTAACCCTCACATCTCACATAAACCCACTGAGACCAGTTTAACCCTCACGTCTCACATAAAACACGCTGAGCTCAGTTTAACCCTCACATCTCACAAAAAACCCACTGAGCCCAGTTTAACCCTCACGTCTCACATAAACCCACTGAGCCCAGTTTAAACCTCACATCTCACATAAACCTATTGAGCCCAGTTTAACTTTCACATCTCACATAAAACCCACTGAGTCCAGTTTAACCCTCACATCCAAAAGAAACCCACTGAGCCCAGTTTAACCCTCACATCCAACACAAACCCACCACGCCCAGTTTAACCCTCACATCTCATATAAAACCCACTGAGCCCAGTTTAACCCTCAAATCTCACATAAAATCATATGAGCACAGTTTAACCCTCACATCTCACATAAACCCACTGAGCTCAGTATAACCCTCACATCTAACATAAACCCACTGAGCCCAGTTTAACCCTCACATCCAACACAAACCCACTAAGCCCAGTTTACCCCATTACATCCAACACAAACCCACTAAGCCCAGTTTAACCCTCACATCCAACACAATCCCACTAAGCCCAGTTTAACCCTCACATCTCACATTAAACACGCTGAGTTCAGTTTAACCCTCACATCTCACATAAAACACGCTGAGCTCAGTTTAACCCTCACATCCAACACAAACACACTAAGCCCAGTTTAACCCTCACATCTCACATAAACCCACTGAGCCTAGTTTAACCCTCACATCTCACATAAACCCACTGAGCCCAGTTTAACCCTCACATCCAACACAAACCCACTAAGCCCAGTTTAACCCTCACATCCAACACAAACCCACTAAGCCCAGTTTAACCCTCAAAGCACACATACGCCCACTGAGCCCAGTTTAACCCTCAAATCTCCCATAAAACACGCTGAGCTCAGTTTAACCCTCACATCTCAGATAAAACACGCTGAGCTCAGTTTAACCCTCACATCCAACACAAACCCACTAAGCCCAGTTTAACCCTCACATCTCACATAAACCCACTGAGCCCAGTTTAACCCTCACATCTCACATGAACGCACTGAGCCCAGTTTAACCCTCACATCCAACACAAACCCGCTGAGCCCAGTTTAACCCTCACATCCAACACAAACCCACTAAACCCAGTTTAACCCTCAAATCTAACATAAAATCAAATGAGCCCAGTTTAACCCTCACATCTCACATAAAACACGCTGAGCTCAGTTTAACCCTCACATAAACCCACTGAGCCTAGTTTAACCCTCACATCTCACATAAACCCACTGAGCCCAGTTTAACCGTCACATCCAACACAAATTCACTAAGCCCAGTTTAACCCTCACATCCAACTCAAACCCACTAAGCCCAGTTTAACCCTCACAGCACACATACGCCCACTTAGCCCAGTTTAACCCTCACATCCAATACAAACCCACTAAGCCCAGTTTAACCCTCATGAAATCAAATCACATAAAATCAAATAAGCCGAGTTTAACCTTCACAGTTTACATAAAACAACTGAGCCCAGTTTAACCCTCACATTTCACATAAACCCAACACAAACCCACTGAGCCCAGTTTAACCCTCACATCCAACACAAACCCACTAAGCCCAGTTTAACCCTCACATCTCATATAAAACCAACTGAGCCCAGTTTAACTCTCAAATCTCACATAAAATCATATGAGCCCAGTTTAACCCTCAAATCTCACAAAAACCCACTTAGCCTAGTTTAACCCTCACATCTCACATAAACCCACTGAGCCCAGTTTAACCCTCACATCCAACACAAACCCACTTAGCCCAGTTTAACCCTCACATCCAACACAACCCCACTAAGCCCAGTTAACCCCTCACAGCACACATACGCCCACTGAGCCCAGTTTAACCCTCACATCCAACACAAACCCACTAAGCCCAGTTTAACCCTAACATCCAACACAAACCCACTAAGCCCAGTTTAACCCTCACATCCAACACAAACCCACTAAGCCCAGTTTAACCCTCACATCCAACACAAACCCACTAAGCCCAGTTTAACCCTCACATCTCATATAAAACCCACTGAGCCCAGTTTAACCCTCACATCCAAAACAAACCCACTGAGCCCAGTTTAACCCTCACCTTAAATCTCACATAAAATCATATGAGCCCAGTTTAACCCTCACATCTCACAAAAACCCACTGAGCCTAGTTTAACCCTCACCTCTCACATAAACCCACTGAGCCCAGTTTAACCCTCACATCCAAAACAAACCCACTAAGCCCAGTTTAACCCTAACAGCACACATACGCCCACTGAGCCCAGTTTAACCCTCACATCCAACACAAACCCACTAAGCCCAGTTTAACCCTCACATCTCACATAAACCCTTTGAGCCCAGTTTAATCCTCACATCTCAGATAAAACACGCTGAGCTCAGTTTAACCCTGACATCCAACACAAACACACTAAGCCCAGTTTAACCCTCACATCTCACATAAACCCACTGAGCCCAGTTTAACCCTCACATCTCACATAAACCCACTGAGCCCAGTTTAACCCTGACATCCAACACAAACCCACTAAGCCCAGTTTAACCCTCACATCTCACATAAACCCACTGAGCCCAGTTTAACCCTCACATCTCACATAAACCCACTGAGCCCAGTTTAACCCTCACATCCAACACAAACCCACTAAGCCCAGTTTAACCCTCACATCCAACACAAACCCACTAAGCCCAGTTTAACCCTCACAGCACACATACGCCCACTGAGCCCAGTTTAACCCTCACATCCAACACAAACCCACTGAGCCCAGTTTAACCCTCACATCTCACATAAAACCTACTGAGCCCAGTTTAACCCTCAAATCTAACATAAAATCATATGAGCACAGTTTAACCCTCACATCTCACATAAACTCACTGAGCCCAGTTAAACCCTCACATCTAACATAAACCCACTGAGCCCAGTTTAACCCTCACATCCAACACAAACCCACTAAACCCAGTTTACCCCCTTACATCCAACACAAACCCACGAAGCCCAGTTTAACCCTCACATCCAACACAAACTCACTAAGCCCAGTTTAACCCTCAAATCTCACATAAAACACGCTGAGCTCAGTTTAACCCTCACATCCAACACAAACTCACTAAGCCCAGTTTAACCCTCACATCCAACACAAACCCACTAAGCCCAGTTTAACCCTCAAATCTCACATAAAACACGCTGAGCTCAGTTTAACCCTCACATCTCACATAAAACACGCTGAGCTCAGTTTAACCCTCACATCCAACACAAACCCACTAAGCCCAGTTTAACCCTCACATCTCACATAAACCCACTGAGCCCATTTTAACCCTCACATCTCACATAAACCCACTGAGCCCAGTTTAACCCTCACATCCAACACAAACCCACTAAGCCCAGTTTAACCCTCACATCCAACACAAACCCACTAAGCCCAGTTTAACCTTCAAAGCACACATACGCCCACTGAGCCCAGTTTAACCCTCACATCCAACACAAACCCACTAAGCCCAGTTTAACCCTCACATCCAACACAACCCCACTAAGCCCAGTTTAACCCTCACAGCACACATACGCCCACTGAGCCAAGTTTAACCCTCACATCCAACACAAACCCACTAAGCCCAGTTTAACCCTCACATCCAACACAAACTCACTAAGCCCAGTTTAACCCTCACATCCAACACAAACACACTAAGCCCAGTTTAACCCTCAAATCTAACATAAAACCCACTGAGCCCAGTTTAACTCTCAAATCTCAAATAAAATCATATGAGCCCAGTGAGCCAAGTTTAACCCTCACATCCAACACAAACCCACTAAGCCCAGTTTAACCCTCACATCCAACACAAACTCACTAAGCCCAGTTTAACCCTCACATCCAACACAAACACACTAAGCCCAGTTTAACCCTCAAATCTAACATAAAACCCACTGAGCCCAGTTTAACTCTCAAATCTCAAATAAAATCATATGAGCCCAGTTTAACCCTCAAATCTCACAAAAACCCACTGAGCCTAGTTTAACCCTCACATCTCACATAAACCCACTAAGCCCAGTTTAACCCTCACATCCAACACAAACCCACTGAGCCCAGTTTAACCCTCACAGCACACATACGCCAACTGAGCCCAGTTTAACCCTCACATCCAACGCAAACCCACAAAGCCCAGTTTAACCCTCAAATCTAACATAAAATCAAATGAGCCTAGTTTAACCCTCACATCTCACATAAAAAACGATAAGCTCAGTTTAACCCTCACATAAACCCACTGAGCCTAGTTTAACCCTCACATCCAACACAAACCCACTAAGCCCAGTTTAACCCTCACATCCAACACAAACCCACTAAGCCCAGTTTAACCCTCACATCCAAAACAAACACACTAAGCCCAGTTTAACCCTCACATCCAACACAAACCCACTAAGCCCAGTTCAACCCTCACATCCAACACAAACCCACTAAGCCCAGTTTAACCCTCACCTCTCATATAAAACCCACTGAGCCCAGTTTAACTCTCAAATCTAACATAAAATCATATGAGCCCAGTTTAACCCTCACATCTCACAAAAACCCACTTAGCCTAGTTTAACCCTCACATCTCACATAAACCCATTGAGCCCAGTTTAACCCTCACATCTCACATAAACCCACTGAGCCCAGTTTAACCCTCACAGCACACATACGCCAACTGAGCCCAGTTTAACCCTCACATCCAACACAAACCCACTAAGCCCAGTTTAACCCTCAAATCTAACATAAAATCAAATGAGCCTAGTTTAACCCTCACATCTCACATAAAAAACGATGAGCTCAGTTTAACCCTCACATAAACCCACTGAGCCTAGTTTAACCCTCACAGCACACATACGCCCACTGAGCCCAGTTTAACCCTCACATCCAACACAAACCCACTAAGCCCAGTTTAACCCTCACATCCAACACAAACCCACTAAGCCCAGTTTAACCTTCACAGCACACATACGCCCACTGAGCCCAGTTTAATCCTCACATCCAACACAAACCCACTAAGCCCAGTTTCACCCTCACATCCAATACAAACCAACTAAGCCCAGTTTAACCCTCATGAAAATCAAATCACATAAAATCAAATAAGCCGAGTTTAACCTTCACAGTTTACATAAAACCACTGAGCCAAGTTTAACCCTCACATTTCACATAAACCCACTGAGACCAGTTTAACCCTCACATCTCACATGAACCCACTGAGCCCAGTTTAACCCTCACATCTCACATAAACCCACTGAGCCCACTTTAACCCTCACATCTCACATAAAACACGCTGAGCTCAGTTTAACCCTCACATCTCACATAAAACCCACTGAGCCCAGTTTAAGCCTCACGTCTCACATAAACCCACTGAGCCCAGTTTAACCTTCACATCTCACATAAACCTACTGAGCCCAGTTTGACCCTCTCATCCAACACAAACCCACTAAGCTCAGTTTAACCCTCACATCTCACATAAAACCCACTGAGCCCAGTTTAACCCTCACATCCAACACAAACCCACTAAACCCAGTTTAACCCTCACATCCAACACAAACCCACTGAGCCCAGGTTAACCCTCACATCCAACACAAACCCACTAAGCCCAGTTTAACCCTCACATCTCATATAAAACCCACTGAGCCCAGTTTAACTCTCAAATCTCAAATAAAATCATATGAGCCCAGTTTAACCCTCAAATCTCACAAAAACCCACTGAGCCTAGTTTAACCCTTACATCTCACATAAACCCACTAAGCCCAGTTTAACCCTCACATCCAACACAAACCCACTAAGCCCAGTTTAACCCTCACAGCACTTATATGCCCACTGAGCCCAGTTTAACCCTCACATCCAACACAAACCCACTAAGCCCAGTTTAACCCTCACATCTCAAATAAACCCTTTTAGCCCAGTTTAACCCTCACATCTCAGATAAAAAAACGCTGAGCTCAGTTTAACCCTGACATCTCACATAAACCCACTGAGCCCAGTTTAACCCTCACATCTCACATGAACCCACTGAGCCCAGTTTAACCCTCACATATCACATAAACCCACTGAACCCAGTTTAACCCTCACATCCAACACAAACCCACTATGCCTAGTTTAACCCTTACATCCAACACAAACCCAATAAGCCCAGTTTAACCCTCACATCCAACACAAACCCACTATGCCCAGTTTAACCCTCAAATCTAACATAAAATCAAATGAGCCTAGTTTAACCCTCACATCTCACATAAAACACGATGAGCTCAGTTTAACCCTCACATAAACCCACTGAGAATAGTTTAACCCTCACATCTCACATAAACCCACTGAGCCCAGTTTAACCCTCACATCCAACACAAATTCACTAAGCCCAGTTTAACCCTCACATCCAACACAAACCCACTAAGCCCAGTTTAACCCTCACAGCACACATACGCCCACTGAGCCCAGTTTAACCCTCACATCCAACACAAACCCACTAAGCCCAGTTTAACCCTCACATCCAACACAAACCCACTAAGCCCAGTTTAACCCTCACATCTCACATAAAACCTACTGAGCCCAGTTTAACCCTCACATCCAACACAAACCCACTAAGCCCAGTTTAACCCTCACATCCAACACAAACCCTCTAAGCCCAGTTTAACCCTCACATCCAACACAAACCCACTAAGCCCAGATTAACCCTCACATCTCACATAAAACCTACTGAGCCCAGTTTAACCCTCACATCCAACACAAACCCACTGAGCCCAGTTAAACCTTCACATCCAATACAATCCCAATAAGCCCAGTTTAACCCTCATGAAATCAAATCACATAAAATCAAATAAGCTGAGTTTAACTTTCACAGTTTACACAAAACCTCTGAGCCCAGTTTAACCCTCACATTTCACATAAACCCACTGAGACCAGTTTAACCCTCAAATCTCACATGAACCCACTGAGCCCAGTTTAACCCTCACATCTCATATAAACCCACTGAGCCCACTTTAACCCTCACATCTCACATAAAACACGCTGAGCTCAGTTTAACCCTCACATCTCACATAAAACCCACTGAGCCCAGTTTAACCCTCACGTATCACATAAACCCACTGAGCCCAGTTTAACCCTCACATCTCACATAAACCTACTGAGCCCGGTTTAACCCTCACATCCAACACAAACCCACTAAGCCCAGTTTAACCCTCACATCTAACATAAAACCCACTGAGCCCAGTTTAACCCTCACATCCAACACAAACCCACTGAGCCCAGTTTAACCCTCACATCCAACACAAACCCAATGAGCCCAGTTTAACACTCACATCCAACACAAACCCACTAAGCCCAGTTTAACCCTCACATCTCATATAAAACCCACTGAGCCCAGTTTAACTCTCAAATCTCACATAAAATCATATGAGCCAAGTTTAACCCTCACATCTCACAAAAACCCACTGAGCCTAGTTTAACCCTTACATCTCATATAAACCCACTGAGCCCAGTTTAACCCTCACATCCAACACAAACCCACTAAGCCCAGTTTAACCCTCACATCTCAAATAAACCCTTTGAGCCCAGTTTAACCCTCACATCTCAGATAAAAAAACGCTGAGCTCAGTTTAACCCTGACATCTCACATAAACCCACTGAGCCCAGTTTAACCCTCACATCTCACATGAACCCACTGAGCCCAGTTTAACCCTCACATCTCAAATAAACCCACTGAACCCAGTTTAACCCTCACATCCAACACAAACCCACTATGCCTAGTTTAACCCTCACATCCAACACAAACCCAATAAGCCCAGTTTAACCCTCACATCCAACACAAACCCACTATGCCCAGTTTAACCCTCAAATCTAACATAAAATCAAATGAGCCTAGTTTAACCCTCACATCTCACATAAAACACGATGAGCTCAGTTTAACCCTCACATAAACCCACTGAGAATAGTTTAACCCTCACATCTCACATAAACCCACTGAGCCCAGTTTAACCCTCACATCCAACACAAATTCACTAAGCCCAGTTTAACCCTCACATCCAACACAAACCCACTAAGCCCAGTTTAACCCTCACAGCACACATACGCCCACTGAGCCCAGTTTAACCCTCACATCCAACACAAACCCACTAAGCCCAGTTTAACCCTCACATCCAACACAAACCCACTAAGCCCAGTTTAACCCTCACATCTCACATAAAACCTACTGAGCCCAGTTTAACCCTCACATCCAACACAAACCCACTAAGCCCAGTTTAACCCTCACATCCAACACAAACCCTCTAAGCCCAGTTTAACCCTCACATCCAACACAAACCCACTAAGCCCAGATTAACCCTCACATCTCACATAAAACCTACTGAGCCCAGTTTAACCCTCACATCCAACACAAACCCACTGAGCCCAGTTAAACCTTCACATATAATTCAATCCCAATAAGCCCAGTTTAACCCTCATGAAATCAAATCACATAAAATCAAATAAGCTGAGTTTAACTTTCACAGTTTACATAAAACCTCTGAGCCCAGTTTAACCCTCACATTTCACATAAACCCACTGAGACCAGTTTAACCCTCAAATCTCACATGAACCCACTGAGCCCAGTTTAACCCTCACATCTCATATAAACCCACTGAGCCCACTTTAACCCTCACATCTCACATAAAACACGCTGAGCTCAGTTTAACCCTCACATCTCACATAAAACCCACTGAGCCCAGTTTAACCCTCACGTCTCACATAAACCCACTGAGCCCAGTTTAACCCTCACATCTCACATAAACCTACTGAGCCCGGTTTAACCCTCACATCCAACACAAACCCACTAAGCCCAGTTTAACCCTCACATCTAACATAAAACCCACTGAGCCCAGTTTAACCCTCACATCCAAAACAAACCCACTGAGCCCAGTTTAACCCTCACATCCAACACAAACCCAATGAGCCCAGTTTAACACTCACATCCAACACAAACCCACTAAGCCCAGTTTAACCCTCACATCTCATATAAAACCCACTGAGCCCAGTTTAACTCTCAAATCTCACATAAAATCATATGAGCCAAGTTTAACCCTCACATCTCACAAAAACCCACTGAGCCTAGTTTAACCTTCACAGCTTACATAAAACCACGGAGCCCAGTTTAACCCTCACATCTCACATAAACCCACTGAGACCAGTTTAACCCTCACATCTCACATAAACCCACTGAGCCCAGTTTAACCCTCACATTTCACATAAACCCACTGAGCCCACTTTAACCCTCACATCTCACATAAAACACGCTGAGCTCAGTTTAACCCTCACATCTCACATAAAACCCACTGAGCCCAGTTTAACCCTCACGTCTCACATAAACCCACTGAGCCCAGTTTAACCCTTACATCTCACATAAACCTACTGAGCCCAGTTTAACCCTCACATCCAACACAAACCCACTAAGCCCAGTTTAACCCTCACATCTCACATAAAACCCACTGAGCCCAGTTTAACCCTCACATCCAACACAAACCCACTGAGCCCAGTCTAACCCTCACATCCAAGACAAACCCACTGAGCCCAGTTGAACCCTCACATCCAACACAAACCCACTAAGCCCAGTTTAACCCTCACATCCAACACAAACCCACTAAGCCAAGTTTAACCCTCACAGCACACATACGCCCACTGAGCCCAGTTTAACCCTCACATCCAACACAAACCCACTAAGCCAAGTTTAACCCTCACATCCAACACAAACCCACTAAGCCCAGTTTAACCCTCACATCCAACACAAACCCACTAAGCCCAGTTTAACCCTCACATCCAACACAAACCCACTAAGCCCAGTTTAACCCTCACATCCAACACAAACCCACTAAGCCCAGTTTAACCCTCACATCCAACACAAACCCACTAAGCCCAGTTTAACCCTCACACCTCACATAAAACCCACTGAGCCCAGTTTAACCCTCACATCCAACACAAGCCCACTAAGCCCAGTTTAACCCTCACATCCAACACAAACCCACTAAGCCCAGATTAACCCTCACAGCACACATACACCCACTGAGCCCAGTTTAACCCTCACATCCAACACAAACCCACTAAGCCCAGTTTAACCCTCACGTCTCACATAAAACCCACTGAGCCCAGTTTAACCCTCAAATCTCACATAAAATCAAATGAGCCGAGTTTAACCTTCACAGCTTACATAAAACCACTGAGCCCATTTTAACCCTCACATCTCACATAAACCCACTAAGACCAGTTTAACCCTCACATCTCACATAAACCCACTGAGCCCAGTTTAACCCTCACATTTCACATAAACCTACTGAGCCCAGTTTAACCCTCACATCTCATATAAACCCTATGAGACCAGTTTAACCCTCATGTCTTACAAAAAACCCACTCAGCCCAGTTTAACCCTCACGTCTCACATACACCTATTGAGACCAGTTTAACCCTCACGTCTCACAAAAAACCCACTCAGCCCAGTTTAACCCTCACGTCTCACATACACCTACTGAGACCAGTTTAACCCTCACATCTCACATAAACCCACTGAGCCCAGTTTAACCCTCACATCTCACATAAAACCCACTGAGCCCAGTTCAACCCTCACGTCTCACACAAACCCACTGAGCCCAGTTTAACCCTCACATCTCACATAAAACCCACTGAGCCCAGTTTAACCCTCACATCCAACACAAACCCACTAAGCCCAGTTTAACCCTCACATCTCATATAAAACCCACTGAGCCCAGTTTAACTCTCAAATCTCACATAAAATCATATGAGCCAAGTTTAACCCTCACATCTCACAAAAACCCACTGAGCCTAGTTTAACCCTCACATCTCATATAAACCCACTGAGCCCAGTTTAACCCTCACATCCAACACAAACCCACTAAGCCCAGTTTAACCCTCACATCCAAAACAAACCCACTACGCCAAGTTTAACCCTCACAGCACACATACGCCCACTGAGCCCAGTTTAACCCTCACATCCAACACAAACCCACTAAGCCAAGTTTAACCCTCACATCCAACACAAACCCACTAAGCCCAGTTTAACCCTCACATCCAACACAAACGCACTAAGCCCAGTTTAACCCTCACATCCAACACAAACCCACTAAGCCCAGTTTAACCCTCACATCCAACACAAACCCACTAAGCCCAGTTTAACCCTCACATCCAACACAAACCCACTAAGCCCAGTTTAACCCTCACATCTCACATAAACCCTTTGAGCCCAGTTTAACCCTCACATCTCAGATAAACCCAATGAGCCCAGATTAACCCTCACATCCAACACAAATCCACTAAGCCCAGTTTAACCCTCACATCCAACACAAACCCACTAAGCCCAGTTTAACCCTCACATCCAACACAAACCCACTAAGCCCAGTTTAACCCTCACGTCTCACATAAAACCCACTGAGCCCAGTTAAACCCTCAAATCTCACATAAAATCAAATGAGCCGAGTTTAACCTTCACAGCTTACATAAAACCACTGAGCCCATTTTAACCCTCACATCTCACATAAACCCACTGAGACCAGTTTAACCCTCACATCTCACATAAACCCACTGAGCCCAGTTTAACCCTCACATTTCACATAAACCTACTGAGCCCAGTTTAACCCTCACATCTCACATAAAACACGCTGAGCTCAGTTTAACCCTCACATCTCATATAAAACTCAATGAGCCCAGTTTAACCCTCACATCCAACACAAACCCACTAAGCCCAGTTTAACCCTCATGTCTCACATGAAACCCACTGAGCCCAGTTTAACCTTTGCATCTCACATAAATCCCACTGAGCCCAGTTTAACCCTCACATCTCACATAAACCCTATGAGACCAGTTTAACCCTCATGTCTTACAAAAAACCCACTCAGCCCAGTTTAACCCTCACGTCTCACATACACCTATTGAGACCAGTTTAACCCTCACGTCTCACAAAAATCCCACTCAGCCCAGTTTAACCCTCACGTCTCACATACACCTACTGAGACCAGTTTAACCCTCACATCTCACATAAACCCACTGAGCCCAGTTTAACCCTCACATCTCACATAAAACCCACTGAGCCCAGTTCAACCCTCACGTCTCACACAAACCCACTGAGCCCAGTTTAACCCTCACATCTCACATAAAACCCACTGAGCCCAGTTTAACCCTCACATCCAACACAAACCCACTAAGCCCAGTTTAACCCTCACATCTCATATAAAACCCACTGAGCCCAGTTTAACTCTCGAATATCACATAAAATCATATGAGCCAAGTTTAACCCTCACATCTCACAAAAACCCACTGAGCCTAGTTTAACCCTCACATCTCATATAAACCCACTGTGCCCAGTTTAACCCTCACATCCAACACAAACCCACTAAGCCCAGTTTAACCCTCACATCCAAAACAAACCCACTACGCCAAGTTTAACCCTCACAGCACACATACGCCCACTGAGCCCAGTTTAACCCTCACATCCAACACAAACCCACTAAGCCAAGTTTAACCCTCACATCCAACACAAACCCACTAAGCCCAGTTTAACCCTCACATCCAACACAAACCCACTAAGCCCAGTTTAACCCTCACATCCAACACAAACCCACTAAGCCCAGTTTAACCCTCACATCCAACACAAACCCACTAAGCCCAGTTTAACCCTCACATCCAACACAAACCCACTAAGCCCAGTTTAACCCTCACATCTCACATAAAACCCACTGAGCCCAGTTTAACCCTCACATCCAACACAAGCCCACTAAGCCCAGTTTAACCCTCACATCCAATACAAACCCACTAAGCCCAGTTTAACCCTCACAGCACACATACACCCACTGAGCCCAGTTTAACCCTCACATCCAACACAAACCCACTAAGCCCAGTTTAACCCTCACATCTCACATAAACCCTTTGATCCCAGTTTAACCCTCACATCTCAGATAAACCCAATGAGCCCAGATTAACCCTCACATCCAACACAAACCCACTAAGCCCAGTTTAACCCTCACATCCAACACAAACCCACTAAGCCCAGTTTAACCCTCACATCCAACACAAACCCACTAAGCCCAGTTTAACCCTCACATCTCACATAAAACCCACTGAGCCCAGTTTAACCCTCAAATCTCACATAAAATCAAATGAGCCGAGTTTAACCTTCACAGCTTACATAAAACCACTGAGCCCAGTTTAACCCTCACATCTCACATAAACCCACTGAGACCAGTTTAACCCTCACATCTCACATAAACCCACTGAGCCCAGTTTAACCCTCACATTTCACATAAACCCACTGAGCCCACTTTAACCCTCACATCTCACATAAAACACGCTGAGCTCAGTTTAAACCTCACATCTCACATAAAACCCACTGAGCCCAGTTTAACCCTCACGTCTCACATAAACCCACTGAGCCCAGTTTAACCCTCACATCTCACATAAACCTACTGAGCCCAGTTTAACCCTCACATCCAACACAAACGCACTAAGCCCAGTTTAACCCTCACATCTCACATAAAACCCACTGAGCCCAGTTTAACCCTCACATCCAACACAAACCCACTGAGCCCAGTTTAACCCTCACATACAACACAAACCCACTGAGCCCAGTTTAACCCTCACATCCAACACAAACCCACTAAGCCCAGTTTAACCCTCACATCCAACACAAACCCACTAAGCCAAGTTTAACCCTCACAGCACACATACGCCCACTGAGCCCAGTTTAACCCTCACATACAACACAAACCCACTGAGCCCAGTTTAACCCTCACATCCAACACAAACCCACTAAGCCCAGTTTAACCCTCACATCCAACACAAACCCACTAAGCCAAGTTTAACCCTCACAGCACACATACGCCCACTGAGCCCAGTTTAACCCTCACATCCAACACAAACCCACTAAGCCAAGTTTAACCCTCACATCCAACACAAACCCACTAAGCCCAGTTTAACCCTCACATCCAACACAAACCCACTAAGCCCAGTTTAACCCTTACATCCAACACAAACCCACTAAGCCCAGTTTAACCCTCACATCCAACACAAACCCACTAAGCCCAGTTTAACCCTCACATCCAACACAAACCCACTAAGCCCAGTTTAACCCTCACACCTCACATAAAACCCACTGAGCCCAGTTTAACCCTCACATCCAACACAAGCCCACTAAGCCCAGTTTAACCCTCACATCCAACACAAACCCACTAAGCCCAGTTTAACCCTCACAGCACACATACACCCACTGAGCCCAGTTTAACCCTCACATCCAACACAAACCCACTAAGCCCAGTTTAACCCTCACATCTCACATAAACCCTTTGAGCCCAGTTTAACCCTCACATCTCAGATAAACCCACTAAGCCCAGTTTAACCCTCACATCCAACACAAACCCACTAAGCCCAGTTTAACCCTCACATCCAACACAAACCCACTAAGCCCAGTTTAACCCTCACATCTCACATAAAACCCACTGAGCCCAGTTTAACCCTCAAATCTCACATAAAATCAAATGAGCCGAGTTTAACCTTCACAGCTTACTTAAAACCACTGAGCCCATTTTAACCCTCACATCTCACATAAACCCACTGAGACCAGTTTAACCCTCACATCTCACATAAACCCACTGAGCCCAGTTTAACCCTCACATTTCACATAAACCTACTGAGCCCAGTTTAACCCTCACATCTCACATAAAACACGCTGAGCTCAGTTTAACCCTCACATCTCATATAAAACTCAAGGAGCCCAGTTTAACCCTCACATCCAACACAAACCCACTAAGCCCAGTTAAACCCTCACACCTCACATAAAACACGCTGAGCCCAGTTTAACCCTCATGTCTCACATGAAACCCACTGAGCCCAGTTTAACCTTTGCATCTCACATAAATCCCACTGAGCCCAGTTTAACCCTCACATCCAACACAAACCCACTAAGCCCAGTTTAACCCTCACATCTCACATAAACCCTTTGATCCCAGTTTAACCCTCACATCTCAGATAAACCCAATGAGCCCAGATTAACCCTCACATCCAACACAAACCCACTAAGCCCAGTTTAACCCTCACATCCAACACAAACCCACTAAGCCCAGTTTAACCCTCACATCCAACACAAACCCACTAAGCCCAGTTTAACCCTCACATCTCACATAAAACCCACTGAGCCCAGTTTAACCCTCAAATCTCACATAAAATCAAATGAGCCGAGTTTAACCTTCACAGCTTACATAAAACCACTGAGCCCAGTTTAACCCTCACATCTCACATAAACCCACTGAGACCAGTTTAACCCTCACATCTCACATAAACCCACTGAGCCCAGTTTAACCCTCACATTTCACATAAACCCACTGAGCCCACTTTAACCCTCACATCTCACATAAAACACGCTGAGCTCAGTTTAAACCTCACATCTCACATAAAACCCACTGAGCCCAGTTTAACCCTCACGTCTCACATAAACCCACTGAGCCCAGTTTAACCCTCACATCTCACATAAACCTACTGAGCCCAGTTTAACCCTCACATCCAACACAAACGCACTAAGCCCAGTTTAACCCTCACATCTCACATAAAACCCACTGAGCCCAGTTTAACCCTCACATCCAACACAAACCCACTGAGCCCAGTTTAACCCTCACATACAACACAAACCCACTGAGCCCAGTTTAACCCTCACATCCAACACAAACCCACTAAGCCCAGTTTAACCCTCACATCCAACACAAACCCACTAAGCCAAGTTTAACCCTCACAGCACACATACGCCCACTGAGCCCAGTTTAACCCTCACATACAACACAAACCCACTGAGCCCAGTTTAACCCTCACATCCAACACAAACCCACTAAGCCCAGTTTAACCCTCACATCCAACACAAACCCACTAAGCCAAGTTTAACCCTCACAGCACACATACGCCCACTGAGCCCAGTTTAACCCTCACATCCAACACAAACCCACTAAGCCAAGTTTAACCCTCACATCCAACACAAACCCACTAAGCCCAGTTTAACCCTCACATCCAACACAAACCCACTAAGCCCAGTTTAACCCTTACATCCAACACAAACCCACTAAGCCCAGTTTAACCCTCACATCCAACACAAACCCACTAAGCCCAGTTTAACCCTCACATCCAACACAAACCCACTAAGCCCAGTTTAACCCTCACACCTCACATAAAACCCACTGAGCCCAGTTTAACCCTCACATCCAACACAAGCCCACTAAGCCCAGTTTAACCCTCACATCCAACACAAACCCACTAAGCCCAGTTTAACCCTCACAGCACACATACACCCACTGAGCCCAGTTTAACCCTCACATCCAACACAAACCCACTAAGCCCAGTTTAACCCTCACATCTCACATAAACCCTTTGAGCCCAGTTTAACCCTCACATCTCAGATAAACCCACTAAGCCCAGTTTAACCCTCACATCCAACACAAACCCACTAAGCCCAGTTTAACCCTCACATCCAACACAAACCCACTAAGCCCAGTTTAACCCTCACATCTCACATAAAACCCACTGAGCCCAGTTTAACCCTCAAATCTCACATAAAATCAAATGAGCCGAGTTTAACCTTCACAGCTTACTTAAAACCACTGAGCCCATTTTAACCCTCACATCTCACATAAACCCACTGAGACCAGTTTAACCCTCACATCTCACATAAACCCACTGAGCCCAGTTTAACCCTCACATTTCACATAAACCTACTGAGCCCAGTTTAACCCTCACATCTCACATAAAACACGCTGAGCTCAGTTTAACCCTCACATCTCATATAAAACTCAAGGAGCCCAGTTTAACCCTCACATCCAACACAAACCCACTAAGCCCAGTTAAACCCTCACACCTCACATAAAACACGCTGAGCCCAGTTTAACCCTCATGTCTCACATGAAACCCACTGAGCCCAGTTTAACCTTTGCATCTCACATAAATCCCACTGAGCCCAGTTTAACCCTCACATCTCACATAAACCCTATGAGACCAGTTTAACCCTCATGTCTTACAAAAAACCCACTCAGCCCAGTTTAACCCTCACGTCTCACATACACCTATTGAGACCAGTTTAACCCTCACGTCTCACAAAAAACCCACTCAGCCCAGTTTAACCCTCACGTCTCACATACACCTACTGAGACCAGTTTAACCCTCACATCTCACATAAACCCACTGAGCCCAGTTTAACCCTCACATCTCACATAAAACCCACTGAGCCCAGTTTAACACTCACGTCTCACACAAACCCACTAAGCCCAGTTTAATCCTCAAATCTCACATAAACCCACTGAGCCCAGTTTAACCCTCACATCTCACATAAAACCACTGAGCCCAGTTTAACCCTCACGTCTCACATATACCCACTGAGCCCAGTTTAACCCTCACATCCAACACAAACCCACTAAGCCCAGTTTAACCGTCACATCTCATATAAAACCCACTGAGCCCAGTTTAACTCTCAAATCTCACATAAAATCATATGAGCCCAGTTTAACCCTCACATCTCACAAAAACCCAATGAGCCTAGTTTAACCCTCACATCTCACATAAACCCACTGAGCCCAGTTTAACCCTCACATCCAACACAAACCCACTAAGCCCAGTTTAACCCTCACATCCAACACAACCCCACTAAGCCCAGTTTAACCCTCACAGCACACATACGCCCACTGAGCCCAGTTTAACCCTCACATCCAACACAAACCCACTAAGCCCAGTTTAACCCTCACATCCAACACAAACCCAGTAAGCCCAGTTTAACCCTCACATCCAACACAAACCCACTAAGCCCAGTTCAACCCTCACATCCAACACAAACCCACTAAGCCCAGTTTAACCCTCACATCTCATATAAAACCCACTGAGCCCAGTTTAACACTCACGTCTCACACAAACCCACTAAGCCCAGTTTAATCCTCAAATCTCACATAAACCCACTGAGCCCAGTTTAACCCTCACATCTCACATAAAACCACTGAGCCCAGTTTAACCCTCACGTCTCACATATACCCACTGAGCCCAGTTTAACCCTCACATCCAACACAAACCCACTAAGCCCAGTTTAACCGTCACATCTCATATAAAACCCACTGAGCCCAGTTTAACTCTCAAATCTCACATAAAATCATATGAGCCCAGTTTAACCCTCACATCTCACAAAAACCCAATGAGCCTAGTTTAACCCTCACATCTCACATAAACCCACTGAGCCCAGTTTAACCCTCACATCCAACACAAACCCACTAAGCCCAGTTTAACCCTCACATCCAACACAACCCCACTAAGCCCAGTTTAACCCTCACAGCACACATACGCCCACTGAGCCCAGTTTAACCCTCACATCCAACACAAACCCACTAAGCCCAGTTTAACCCTCACATCCAACACAAACCCAGTAAGCCCAGTTTAACCCTCACATCCAACACAAACCCACTAAGCCCAGTTTAACCCTCACATCCAACACAAACCCACTAAGCCCAGATTAACCCTCACATCTCACATAAAACCTACTGAGCCCAGTTTAACCCTCACATCCAACACAAACCCACTGAGCCCAGTTAAACCTTCACATCCAATACAAACCCACTGAGCAAAGTTTAACCCTCAAATCTCACATAAAATCAAATGAGCCGAGTTTAACCTTCACAGCTTACATAAAACCACTGAGCCCAGTTTAACCCTCACATCTCACATAAACCCACTGAGACCAGTTTAACCCTCACATCTCACATAAACCCACTGAGCCCAGTTTAACCCTCACATTTCACATAAATCCACTGAGCCCACTTTAACCTTCACATCTCACATAAAACACGCTGAGCTCAGTTTAACCCTCACATCTCACATAAAACCCACTGAGCCCAGTTTAACCCTCACATCTCACATAAACCCACTGAGCCCAGTTTAACCCTCACATCTTACATAAACCTACTGAGCCCAGTTTAACCCTCACATCCAACACAAACCCACTAAGCCCAGTTTAACCCTCACATCTCACATAAAACCCACTGAGCCCAGTTTAACCCTCACATCCAACACAAACCCACTGAGCCCAGTTTAACCCTCACATCCAACACAAACCCACTGAGCCCAGTTTAACCCTCACATCCAACACAAACCCACTGAGCCCAGTTTAACCCTCACATCTCATATAAAACCCACTGAGCCCAGTTTAACTCTCAAATCTCACATAAAAATCACATGAGCCAAGTTTAACCCTCACATCTCACAAAAACCCACTGAGCCTAGTTTAACCCTCACATCTCACATAAACCCACTGAGCCCAGTTTAACCCTCACATCCAACACAAACCCACTAAGCCAAGTTTAACCCTCACATCCAACACAAACCCACTAAGCCAAGTTTAACCCTCACAGCACACATACGCCCACTGAGCCCAGTTTAACCCTCACATCCAACACAAACCCACTAAGCCAAGTATAACCCTCACATCCAACACAAACCCACTAAGCCCAGTTTAACCCTCACATCCATCACAAACCCACTAAGCCCAGTTTAACCCTCACATCCAACACAAACCCACTAAGCCCAGTTTAACCCTCACATCCAACACAAACCCACTAAGCCCAGTTTAACCCTCACATCCAACACAAACCCACTAAGCCCAGTTTAACCCTCACATCTCACATAAAACCCACTGAGCCCAGTTTAACCCTCACATCCAACACAAGCCCACTGAGCCCAGTTTAACCCTCACATCCAACACAAGCCCACTAAGCCCAGTTTAACCCTCACAGCACACATACACCCACTGAGCCCAGTTTAACCCTCACATCCAACACAAACCCTTTAAGCCCAGTTTAACCCTCACATCTCACATAAACCCTTTGAGCCCAGTTTAACCCTCACATCTCAGATAAACCCACTGAGCCCAGATTAACCCTCACATCCAACACAAACCCAGTAAGCCCAGTTTAACCCTCACATCCAACACAAACCCTCTAAGCCCAGTTTAACCCTCACATCCAACACAAACCCACTAAGACCAGTTTAACCCTCACATCTCACATAAAACCCACTGAGCCCAGTTTAACCCTCAAATCTCACATAAAATCAAATGAGCCGAGTTTAACCTTCAGAGCTTACATAAAACCACTGAGCCCATTTTAACCCTCACATCTCACATAAACCCACTGAGACCAGTTTAACCCTCACATCTTACATAAACCCACTGAGCCCAGTTTAACCCTCACATTTCACATAAACCTACTGAGCCCAGTTTAACCCTCACATCTCACATAAAACACGCTGAGCTCAGTTTAACCCTCACATCTCATATAAAACTCACTGAGCCCAGTTTAACCCTCACATCCAACACAAACCCACTAAGCCCAGTTTAACCCTCACATCTCACATAAAACACGCTGAGCCCAGTTTAACCCTCATGTCTCACATGAAACCCACTGAGCCCAGTTTAACTTTTGCATCTCACATAAATCCCACTGAGCCCAGTTTAACCCTCACATCTCACATAAACCCTATGAGACCAGTTTAACCCTCATGTCTTACAAAAAACCCACTCAGCCCAGTTTAACCCTCACGTCTCACATACACCTATTGAGACCAGTTTAACCCTCACGTCTCACAAAAAACCCACTCAGCCCAGTTTAACCCTCACGTCTCACATACACCTACTGAGACCAGTTTAACCCTCACATCTCACATAAACCCACTGAGCCCAGTGTAACCCTCACATCTCACATAAAACCCATTGAGCCCAGTTTAACCCTCACGTCTCACACAAACCCACTAAGCCCAGTTTAATCCTCAAATCTCACATAAACCCACTGAGCCCAGTTTAACCCTCACATCTCACATAAAACCACTGAGCCCAGTTTAACCCTCACATTAAACTGCAAAGCAAGATGAGACTTGGTTTGATTACCTGGCCAGAAGGAGTTGTGCAATTAGTAAATTGTACAAACTCAAATCAGAAAAAGTTGGGACAGTATGGAAAATGCAAATAATTAAAAAACACAGAGTTTCTTACATTTACTTTGACATTTATTTGATTGCAGACAGGATGAACCTGAGATACAGTGTATCACAAAAGTGAGTACACCCCTCACATTTCTGCAAATATTTCATTATATCTTTTCATGGGACAACACTATAGACATGAAACTTGGATATAATTTAGAGTAGTCAGTGTACAGCTTGTATAGCAGTGTAGATTTACTGTCTTCTGAAAATAACTCAACACACAGCCATTAATGTCTAAATGGCTGGCAACATAAGTGAGTACACCCCACAGTGAACATGTCCAAATTGTGCCCAAATGTGTCGTTGTTCCTCCCTGGTGTCATGTGTCAAGGTCCCAGGTGTAAATGGGGAGCAGGGCTGTTAAATTTGGTGTTTTGGGTACAATTCTCTCATACTGGCCACTGGATATTCAACATGGCACCTCATGGCAAAGAACTCTCTGAGGATGTGAGAAATAGAATTGTTGCTCTCCACAAAGATGGCCTGGGCTATAAGAAGATTGCTAACACCCCGAAACTGAGCTACAGCATGGTGGCCAAGGTCATACAGCGGTTTTCCAGGACAGGTTCCACTCGGAACAGGCTTCGATACCTGCCAATAGCCCTTGCACAAGTCCAGTGTTGTGATATATTTTGCCGTTCCGATCCTTTCGAGTAGTTCGTCAACTCTAGGCATCGGATATGCATCAAACTGTGAGATGGCATTCAGTTTTCGAAAGTCCAGACATACCTCTAATGATCCATCCTTTTTTGGAACCACCACAATTGGACTACTCCACTCACTGGATGATGGCTCTATGACTCCCAGCTCCTTTATGGCACACACCTCCTCCTTTAGAGCACCCACCAACCTTTCAGGCACTCGGTAAGGTGGTTGTCAGACTGGTGAGTGACCTGGCCTAAGGTGGATGGTGTGCTGTACGAGGGTGGTTGTACCTGGCCTTTTTCGGAAGAGGTCAGGAAACTCATTCAGCACACACTTCAGGTCCTTCTGTCTACTCTCGCTTAATTGAGAGAGCTCGACCTTTCTCTCCCCAGTCCATGCTGCATGAATCTCCTCCGGTTCCTCCTCCACTTCCAGTTGACGGGCAAACAGAACATGTGCTAACTTCTGGTCTGGTTTTTCTTTCCAGGCCCTGAGAAGATTCACATGGTAGGTTTGTTTATCTTTGCCTTTGTCTGGGTGCCATATCTCATATGTTGTTGGTCCCATCTTGCGCTCTACTGTATAGGGGCCTTGCCATTTAGCCCGTAACTTGCTCGCCGTGGTTGGCAACAGGAGTAGCACTTTGTCCCCTGCCTGGAATTCTCTGTTCCGGGCCTGTTGGTCATACCATCGCTTCTGTTTCTGTTGTGCCTGGTTCAGATTCTCCTCCGCTGCCCGACGATACCTCTCCAACCGCTCTCTCATCTGCAACACATACTCCACCACACTGATGTTTGATGTCTTGGCGGCTTCTCCCTCCCAGGTCAACTTCAACAGGTCCAATGGGCCTCTGACTGGCCACCCATATAATAGTTCAAATGGAGAAAAGCCAGTGGATGCTTGGGGCACTTCACGGTATGCAAACAGCAAGAATGGTAACCACTTGTCCCAGTCTCTTCCTGTATCTGCAACAAATTTACGTAGCATTGACTTGAGGGTTTGGTTGAACCGCTCTACCAGGCCATCAGTCTGTGGGTGATAAGGTGTGGTCTTGAGAGCTTTGATTCCCAGCTGTTTATGTAGCTGTTTCATCAGGGTGGATGTAAAGTTGGTCCCCTGGTCTGTGAGGATCTCAGTATCCCCACTCTAGAGAATACTTGTACCAGAGCACTTATAATTCTGGGTGTGGTTATGGTCCGTAGTGGTACTGCCTCAGGGAACCGGGTGGCATAGTCGCAGATGACCAGTATGTATTGGTATCCAGTACTGCTTTTCTCCAACGGGCCCACAATGTCCATTGCAATTCTCTGAAATGGTATACTGATCACTGGAAGAGGATGCAACGGCACACGCTCAGATCGCCGCAGTGGTGACACTTTCTGACACACAGCACAGGTCTTGCAGAAATTCTGTGTGTCCATATACATGGAGGGCCAGAAGAACCTGCTTCCCAAACGTAGGTATGTTTTCTGGCATCCCAGGTGTCCAGCCCAAGGAACAGTATGTGCCAAATGTAGCACCAGCTGTCTGCAGCAGGATGGCACAACCAGTCTTTTAGTCCCTGAGTCAGAGAGGTTGTACAGCAGGTTGTTCCTCACCAGCCATCTTTCTTCACTGGCCCCCTTCTGCTCTCCAATTTCAGCCTTCTCAAACCCGTGTTTTAGTGTTTCATCCTTCCGTTGTAATGTCTCCATATTCTCTGGCACCTCCCAGTCCACTACCAAATCTTTAGTGTCCATTTTTGGTTCCGGGCCTCCCATCATTTTCTCCAGACGTCTTCTGTGCCGTGTTTTCCTTGGTCCCTTTTTAGCCTCCACTATGATGTCATCTGCCAGATCAGGTAATGGCTCCAGCCCTTTCTGAGACCGTGTGATGACTGGCCCAGACACTGAGACACCTGACTTGTCATTTTCCATTGCAGGATGGGAGATCAGTCTTCCCTGGCTGTCAGACCCCTTTATCAGGTCTAGTAACGTGGGTATGTCTCGTCCAAGGATCACATCATATGGCAGTTTGGCTACGACTACTGCCGTTATTAAATACTTTTGGCCTTGTACTTCCACAGACAGTTCACTTTGTGGATAACTCCTCTGGTCTCCATGCACACATTGGACCTTTTTCAGGTGTCCATAATCTACAATGTTCCATGGGACGTGGCACCCTTTTATTAGGGTTACAGCACTGCCAGAGTCCAGCATGGCCTGCAGAATCTTGCCATTAATCCGCACCTGCTGTTGCATCACATCAATACCTGGGGATTTGTCCCTTTCTTCCCGCGGCACATAACAATATCCCGTGATCTTGGGTTTCTTTATGGGGCATACTGCTGCTTTGTGCCCCTGCTGCTGGCAGTAGAAGCATCGGACGTTCTTGTCCTCGCGCTTGCTTGCATCTCGTTCACGGGTCCATGTACCTCCCCTGGGAATTACGTCAGTGTTTTCTCTACTGGCATGGTATAATGGTGCTTTAAATTTCACAAAACCTCCTTTGTGAGCATTCATGTACTGAAGTGCAAGTTTTGAGGCTGCCAGTCCATCCTCCGGTTCATGTTCCCTCACCCAGGTTCTAACCTCTGTTGGAAGAATCTGCAGCAACTGCTCTAGGATGATCAGTTCTCCAATCTGTTCCTTGGTTCGTTGCTCCGGCCGTACCCAGCGTCGATACAATCCACGCAGACGGTGGTAGGCCTCTGTCGGCGACTCTCCAGTAGGTGTTATCGGTGAGCGAAATCGTTGTCTGTAGGTCTCAGTTGAAATATCAAATTTTTGTAACAGTGCTTCCTTGAGGTCCCAGTAGTTATGCGAGCTGTCCTCATCCATTGCTGTATATGCATCCAAGGCTTTACTTGTTAGCAGTGGTACTAATCGACAGGCCCACTCTTCCTCAGGCCACCTCCAAGTCTTGGCCATGCGCTCAAACCTCAGGAGAAAGTTTTCAATGTCCTCTCCATGCTCAAAACGAGGAATCTTTGGCTCTCTGCTTTAAATGGTTGGTACATTTTCGGTCTCAATTGGCAGATGTCTACTAGTTTCCCGGAGTCCTTCTGCTTGGCTCTCCTGGACTGTACGCATCCGGCTTGGCTGTTGTGGCGGCCGTGGGGTCGGCAGACCCCATCTGGGACTTTCTCCCTCACTTCCACTGAAGTTTATTGCAGTTGGTGCTTGAGCTATCCTCTCCTTACCCAAGGCTACCGTCAATGCCCGGAGTTCATGTCGTAGGTCATCGTCTCGCTTTTCCTGACTTGCCAGAAACTCCTTAAAGCAAGACAATAATTCTGTCTCCGGTGCGGTGGTTCCAGCTCTGGGTCGTGTTGGCTGTGCCTTGATAGCTACTCTCACTGGACTGGGTCCCTTTGGCATGAACATTTCCCCCTCTTCTTCCATCTCCTCAGCCGTGTCCGCTGTATCCCACTTCATCAGCTCTGGTGACCCGGGCCTGTGAACGAAGGCCCATCCTCTTCCTTACCACACGTCCTCCTTTACGAGTAGCCATCCCACTTCTGACACCAATTGTCACGTAGGTTCTCACACCGGTCCCGTACAAGTCACAATCAACAAAACAAAATGATGGCAAACTCACAAGGAAGTCTTTTTCAATCCTTTAAGGATTATTTATTAAACCACGGCCCTTAATCCACGGTGAGATGTGTAGTCCCAGGTGAGAAATTAATCCAGTGAAAAAAACACAACACTCATAACAAAAATACATACAAGAATCAACTGCTTACAACCAACGATTAGCTCCACTTAACTCCAACTAATCAACCCCAACTCCTAGGTTGGTGGCCCTTTTATATCCTCTCCCCTCCCCTGGAAGAGTCCAAAAGTCCAACAATTAATTAACCTTAAACTTAACAGGCCTAATCTCATTTATCACATAAACATATAATCATATGCAAAATATACTTATTGAGTGTGGTATTTACATCATACAGCCATTTATACATCAAAAAACAGTCTTTTAATATGGGCATAAAATTTCCCCCTCCAAATGGAATTGCCCAAACTCCTATTTCCAGTCAGGCACTTATTAATAGGGCCCAGCTCCCCAGCTCGGGTCCTTTAGTTGCCTGCACAGATGGGGAGTGTAACAACCAAACAACTGGCATCACAATGACAGGATAAGTAAAATAAACAGTTTATTTGTTAACAACATGTGTGGTGTGGTTTCTTTATGTCTATAATGTTTATTGTTGGTACTGCTGTAATGTTATCACTGATGTAGCCTTTAGCCGCTAGTCCATGTGTGCACCCATGCTACTGCTAATGCTAAAGGCCAATTTGTTTGGCAGTCACTGTGATAGCCTTTCTGTCACAATTGCCTTTGTCAGAAAATGTACTTAAAGATGTATTTCAGAAACATGGTCTCGCAAATGAGAAGTCTAAATTTGACACTACTCCTAGCACATCTAATCCTGTGCTTAAAGCCATAGGGAAAGGAGGTCCCCTGAGTACAGCTTACCTTCGCAAGTGCTACTACAAAGAAAATTTTAACATTGTTGATTCTGTTGAATATATCCTTGATGCCAAAGAAAAGAGAAGTTACCAGTATGTGCCAGTTTTAAAGCTGTTGCAGAATCTTTTTTATAGAAGAGATATTGTGGACACGGTGGTTAATTTCCACAGATCACACAATATCAATAGAGAGACAGATGAGCAGCAAACTTACAGATCTTTTTATGATAGTTCAAACTTCATGGAAAACAGCTTTTTGGTAGGCACAGAGTTAAGAATTTTGTTAACTCTGTATGTAGATGAATTTGAGGTATGCAATCCTCTAGGAACCTCACGCACAAAAGATAAACTTTCTGCAATCTACTGGGTTTTGGGTAACTTGCCTCCGGGTTCACATTCAGCACTGACCTCAATTTATTTAGCAGTCCTGTGTAAAAGTCAGGATGTGAAGACATATGGTTATGACACTGTCTTGGATCCTCTTCTTCAGGATTTGAAAACTCTTGAGCAAGATGGAGTTTTTGTTTCATTGCTTGGTCGAACTCTCAAAGGCACAATTCAGGCAGTGGTGGCAGATAACCTTGGCGCTCATGGTATGGCGGGTTTTATTGAGAGCTTTTCTGGCGAGTACTTTTGTAGATTTTGCACAGCAACAAGATCTGAAGTTCAAACGAAGGAGGTTAAGTCAGGTGCCTTCAGCATCAGGACATTGGATTTACATGATTCACATGGGAAAACAGCACTAGAAAATGGTCAGAGTTGTTTTGGGGTAAACAAACCTTGTGTTTTCACAAAACATCTTTCCCACTTCAGTGTTACCACAGGCTATCCCCCAGATATTGTACATGATTTGTTTGAGGGCATAGTACCTGTAGAGCTAGCTCAGTGCTTAATGTTGCTGATTTCCAAGAAATTCTTCACTCTTGACCAGCTCAACAAAGCCATCCTCTCTTTCCCATATAAGTTTGGGGACAAGAAAAATAAACCACATGTGATCCCACGCACATTTTTTGTTAAGAAAACAATTGGTGGGAATGCCCATGAAAACTGGGCCATCATAAGGCTACTCCCATTCATAATTGGGCTTATGGTTCCAGAGGGAGAAATGGCATGGCAGGTGATTCTTGACTTAAAAGACATTGTTGAGCTTGTGGTTGCTCCAACACACACTGATGAGTCCATTGCCTATCTTGAAGGTAAAATTTCAGAGCACAGACAAAAGTATCAAGAACTCTTTCCTGAGGTGAAACTGCTGCCAAAACATCACTATTTGGAGCACTATCCCCAGATGATAAGATTGTTTGGCCCTCTTGTAGGGGTATGGACTATGCGATTTGAGGCTAAGCACAGTTTTTTTAAGCAGGTTGTGCGACACACCAATTGCTTTAAAAATGTGCCACTGTCACTGGCAAGGAAACATCAGATCATGATTTCATATCACTTAAAATCTTCTAGTCTCACAAAACCTGCCCTTGATGTGACTGATGTCTCAACTGTGCCTGTTGAAGTTTTGAAAGAAGAGATAATAATAATAATGTTGTTGAAAAATTCCCTGGTACATCTGAAGTTCACTTTGCCAAAGCTGTGTCAAGCAATGGTGTAGTTTTCAAAGAGGGTATGACAGTTGTCCACGGATCAACAAGTGGACTTCCTGACTTTGGGCAAATCTTTCAGATTTGTGTAGTACAGGAACGACTGTGTTTCATTGTGAAAAGATTTTGTGGGTGGTACAGGGAACATTTCCGTGCCTTTGAACTAAGTGCTTGTCCAGCTAGAGAAACCATTTTAATTGAGCATGGTGATTTGGCAGATGACTACCCCTTAGCAGACTATTTAGTTGGGTCTCTGCGAATGGTAACATTGAAAAGACACATACAGTTTTAAGGTTGCTGTGATTGAATTTAGTAGTGAGTGTTATGCTCAATAATGTCATTTTGGAAGGTTTCGGTATCACTTTACATTAGCCATAACATTAAAACTGCCACTGCCCTGAAGGGGTGTACTTGGTATAAACTAATGCTTGGGTACGTGGTATGTGTACGAGTAACACCAGGAGTCCAAGCAAAACATCGACCAGAGAATCACACGTCTCTTCTGTAGTTACCCATGCAACTGACCTTCCACATGATTTAAAAGACAATATGAATCATATTATCATATGGGCATGCCACCTTCTTTCATTCCTCTGTTGTAGGCACCTTCAATGGTGGCAGTAAAGCCCCATATGCACAAAGCTGTGAGAAAACTTTGTATTTTTACACTTTTCTATCATTTTTTTTTTCAGCAATTGGTGCTACAGCTCTTCTGGGGGATCAGACCAGATGAGCTAGCCTTCATTTCACATACACACGTGTGTGCCCATGACACTGTCATCAATTCACTGGTTGTCCTTTCCTCTGGCCACTTTTGGTAGGTACTAACCAGTGCATACTGGTAAAACTCCATAACACCTGCTTTTTTGGGGGAGATGCTCAGACCCAGTGACCTTGCTGGGTCACTAAGATCATTACGTTTGTCAGTTTTTACTGCTTCTAACACATCAAATTCAAGAACTGACTGTTCACATTCTGCTTGATATATTATGACCCTTTACAGGTGCCATTGAAACAAGATAATTAGTATTTTTTACTTCACCCTTGTCTGCAGTTTTAAGTGTTATGGCTTATCAGTCTATTTATTTTTTGGATGCTTAAGTAAACCTATTTTTGTAGGTTGAATGGCTTATTTTCCATGATCATACCATCTCTCATTTGTAACAATTAAAGTAACCCTGAAGTGCTATCATGCAAAATAGAAAAAAAACCAGACTGCTATTTAGAAAGACCATTGTCATAATTGCTTTCTTACACTAGTTCCAATTGAAAAATAAATAGAAACATTTTCACCAGTGGTCTCAGAATTCTGGTTGCTAATGTAAGCCTGGGAAAGTGAATTGGAACAGGTGCAATGGAGAGGACAGATGAAGATGATGATTAAGGATCACTGCTTTATTTGTTTCTTCAAATATTGTTTGAACATAATACATCCTTAGCTCATCCACTCAACTAATGAGGCCAGCCTAATTAGAGTTTGCACTGTTTGTGTCTTGTTATCTGTGTATATTTGTTAGTGGCATGACAGCTCATGCCAAAGGGGAAGAATTTGGATGAGAGGAATACAACCCATCACTATTCAAAGCTAAATATGCCTAGTAATTTTAGTTCTAAAAATTTTTTAAATGCATTTTCTCCCCTTTTTCTCCCTCTTCAGCATGCCCAATTGCATCATGCTTCCTCTCCACCAATGCTGATCCCTGCTCTGATCGAGGAGATCGAAGCTAACCCACGCCCCCTCCGACATGTGGGCAGCAAGCCGTATGCATCTTATCACTCACACATTGACAAGTGTTGTGCCACCTAGCGTTGTGTATGGAGAGACACACCCTGACAGCACTCTTACCTCATCTCTCGCCTCTAATCAGCCAGCAGAGGTCGTAATTGCACCAGTCTGACAGAGAGAGACCCCATCTGGCTTAGTCCCGCCCATCTGAACAACAGGCCAATCGTTGTTCATGTGGCTGCTCATCCTCAGCCGGCAAGGCAGAGCTGAGATTCGATACGATGTATTCGAGATCCAGCTCTGGTTGCAGCGTGTGTTTTTACTGCTGCGCCACCTGAGCGGCTATCACTCCTAAGATTTTTGAAATATCTCAAAATCTCAGCACAGCTCTTTTGGCTAATTTAGCTGGATACATTTCTATACAATTTGTAGTAAGTTTCAGACTTAACACTACTAAAGCATGTAATTTCTTCTTACTCATTTGCAGACGCACATGTACAATGGCTGCTTCAGCAAAGCTCAGGGTAGTTCTTGGAGAGAACAACTCACAAAAGTTAGTCCTCCCATGTGGTATTCCGGACTCTGTAAGTGAACTGACACAGGAAGTAAAACGGCAGTGTGGAATAGATGGAGACTTTAGACTTCAGTACATGGATACTGATTTTGGGAATGAATTCTTGAACTTAGTTTCCATATCAGATGTACAGGACAAGGGTACCCTCAAGGTAATTTTCCCAACAACACCCACTTGCTCTGATAGTAATGTTCAGCCTGGTCAGTCAGTTCCTTATCCAGATGTCACCCATCCTTTAGACATCTCTCCAAACCTTTCTGAATGTAATACAGAAATATTGTCTTCTCCTGAATCTACCACCTCATCAAGATCCACATCCTCATCAAGGACCTCTGGCTGGCCTAGTGTTTTCCTTGTACCTTGCTTTTCGTATGATGCAGAACTGCAGCTAGAAAAGGCTAACACTGCATTTAAAGAAAATGGCACTTGGCTCAACCCTGATCCTAAACTTAAATCTGCCATTCTTGATGGCTTGGCAGAACAGATTATCCAGTACAAAATGTACCCAAATGATTCAGAGTTTAGTGATGTTGCACAAGCCCTTGTTTCAGCACACCCATGCTTAAGAGAACCAGCTTCAGTCACTGGATTCAGTGGATGGAAGACAAGCCTAAAATACAAACTTGGTAACTACCGAACAAAACTTAGGCAGCTTGGATGCCCAGAGGTCACAGTGAATGCTCTAAAACACAAACCCATTGACAAATGCAGTCCTGCCTATGGTATAAAGAAGCCCAGGAAAGCAGAGGTCAATTACTGCCCAACATATCCATCAGGTGAAACACAGGCTACACTGGAGAAGACCAGAGTGGCCTTACTTTCTGAAGTAAAGAAAAAAAATAATGAGGACACAGTGAGAACACTGATGGACAAGACCTTTGCTCAACGACGGCAAGAGGTAGTACAAGACTCACCAATGATTGCAGATTTCAAAATGAGGTGGCCAGCACTCTTTCAAGTGAGTGAGGTGAGTTAATTTCTTTGTGAAAAACATCCTTTCCAGTTGAAGAATCCTTTTTTTTTTTTTTTTCACTGACATGGAGGGGGTGCATGCCAGAGTATTTCTAACTCATTGAGATGCAGATTTATAATTCAAATTTCTAGAAATTCTAATTCAGTTGTGTTTTTACTAGGGGTGTAATGTTACAATTCACATTTGGATCACATAACGGTTTGGATATCACAGTTCGGTACAATTTCAGTACAAGGGGAAAAGCAACCCCCCAATACACTTGGCTTGGTTCCTGTATAGGCACATCTGGGTGATGCTGTGGCACATCTAGGTGCTGGCTGTCTAACATGCATTAGTATGTTTTAATATGTTTCACATACTATACCTCACACACTATGCCCCTAGTATTTACCACTGCTTTTTTCCATGTGATGTGCATTATTCAAACATACTACAAATTTAAATGCAAAATGTCCGTTTGTATTTGCATTTCTGTGCATAATGGCTTTTAAAGTTAATATAGAAAAGCAAGATTTTTTTTACATTTTATTTCATTTGTCTTATAGGTCTGACTTTGTCATGTTAAAAAAGGAAAAACAATAGCAATTGCATTTCTTCATTGTTGCACTACAGCTCTGGTAAAGAGAAAATGCAGTTTGCAGCATTTTCACTGTCAGCAAGGCACTTCTGATAATCCAGTGCTGTGGATAGGAAGTTGGTGAGGATTTTTGAGTGTGGGGCATATGTTAAGAGGAAGTGATGAAAAAGTTAAAACCTTGGCAATACTGGAGCATTAGGAACAGCTTCTAATAACATTTTAACATTGGACAATCAGGCAAATGATACTTTTTTTAAAAAGCAATTTACTTTTTTTGTACAAAAGTGAATTTTGACTGATTACGATAGCTTGTGAATGCTCAACACTAGAGAAACAGACAGATGCTCACATAACTATAGGCTGTTTCCAAACCGGGTTTTCAAATATAATTTTATTTCCACCAGGACAAGGGTTAGGAAACACTGGGCTAACTCACAGTGGTCCTGTGTGTGCACTGCATATTTTAAGCAGGAATATCTATCATTGGCTGTCCAGGTCCTCAGACAGTCTTATGAGCCTCTGACAAAAGCTAATCATGTCACTAACAATAGTGCTTTTGCAGCCACAAGCTGTCCTAGTCAGTCAAGAATCACTTGCAGACCAAAACAACAATTCAAACAATTGAACAGGGTTTTCTGAGTTAATGAGTATTAAATGCATCATGAGTGGTTTTAAGTTTATACTTTTTCATTACTTCCTCTTAAAACATGTCCCGCACTCAAAAGTTTCTTTTGTAATTCAACTGTATGGGGGCAGAGCCTTTTTTCACATAAAAAATAAATGCATTTTAGTCTTGATATTGTTTTCTGTTATTTTTATTGTGACATGTTGATAGACAGCACATTAAAAAAGATTATTCACGAACTTACATTTGTCCTTCATGTATGCTTGACCTTTGTCATGATCTTTGTTTTTTTTTCTCTTATTGTTTCTTTTCTTTAGTTTAGATAGTATAATATAATTTTTTCATTTAACAAGTAATTGGCAAAGTGTTAAAAATAAAAAAAAGAATAGAGTTTGTGTATCACTGTCTTTCTTTGACTGATGTGCTTTTATAGGTGAATGCAGAGTTTAAGCGTATCACCACGATCCATTTGCAGTCAAAGTTCTTCTCAAGGCTAGACTCTCTCTCTGAAAACCTGAAGAGGGTGTACGCTAAGAAAGGTGGAGTTCTAGGACAAAAGATCAGAAGCATCATGGCACGTATGACCCAGGTATAGCCAGATTAAGTTTAGTTGCTTTTTAGTTTTGTCATCCAAAATGATTTTATATATATTATTTTATATTATCATTTGGCTCCAAGTGTATTTGAGATAATTGTGTAAATTAAACTTTTCTGTTGTGTTTATTTACTTGAGACAGTTTTACTAATGTTTTTCATTTTCTTTATGAACTGCCCTGTGTAGAATGACAGCATTGATGTCAAGCGCGAATGCATCCTTCGAAGTCTTTGTGTTTACATGAACGAAGACCCAGCCAATCTGATTAAGGAGTACGTGGTATGTTTAACTTATTTTGTATGATGTTATTTGGTGACCTTAACCCCCAAGAGCCCACAGTAACATATGTAATAAACCCTTTAAAATACTTAAAACACATTTTTTTCACTGTCACACATGGAGTCACTATTGCATCACATGACAGTTTGTAAATTTGTGTACATGTAACTTCTAAAAAGGTGGTTTAGTTCATTCAACATTTCATAGGTTCAATAACATGTCATAAATAAAATATAATCAGTTCTGATCCTGTTACGCAAACAAAGCATCACAAAAACAAAGTGTCAAAAATGATTATTGTAATATCCTATATACTGGATGTTATATTGGGATTTTAACCTTACAACAGTCGTGATCTAAATGTGATTTGTTAAAATAAGAGAAATGCTAATGAACTAACTTATCCTCTCATACTTTTCTTTTAAGGTTAATTGGGCTCTAATGAGTTAATATTTGCTTATTAACTTAGCCATATCTCATGGTTTTGTTGATTCCCTGTATCCTAATGACCAGACAAAAATTGTGTTTCATGGAATTCCTGTAAAGTTACTATTTAACTAGCTGTAACTTTTGAAAAACTCCTTTCCCAATTTAGTGTGGGAAAGGGGTGGAACTACAGGATGGGGTAACTGATTTAAAGACATATTTAGTTCATATTTAGTACTTGGAAATAAGAATTTTAGAAAATTTAAATACGAAGCATGTAACATAATTGGCAGAGAAGCCACTGTAAAAGTAAATGTAAAAGCAACTGTAAAAGTAAATGAATATTTAAAATTCTCTGCAACTATTGATGTGATAATTATGTAACATTCTGCCACAGGACATCGATGGAAATGATTGCCAGAAAGAGATGTCAGAGATGGTACTTGGGATCTACGTTGTGAAACATGAAGGTGCAGAGCCTACAGATAACCCAGAGGACATTGGAATTATCCTAGAGGGAGTGGAAGTGTTAAATGAGCTGAACGGTGTGGCATTTGCAGTGGCAATGTTGTTGGGTCTTATATATTCCCTCAACTTCAGCTACCCAAAAGAACTCAGATACACATTCGAAGCTCTTCAAAAGATTTTCATGGAACTTGACACAAACAGACTATCGGTCAAAGTGCAAGCACTTAAAACAAAACTTTTTGGTGAGTTGCAACACTGAAAAGGACACATGCTGTGACAAGGATTTTTTTTATTTTTATTTAATTCTATTTAATTTTTGACAGCAAGCCCATAGAAGTCTTGTGGGGTTTTTTTTGACAGAGATGTGAAATGCTTGTTGGCATATATTCACTTGGTTGTTTTGAAGTTTTTTTTTCCTTTCTTTATTTGAAAACAGTAGTCCTATGGTCATAATTTGCTTTTGTTAAGAAACAAAGAATCTAGAAAGCAGTGTTGCTTTTTTGCTTTTTATTTTAATGCATTTTCTCCCCTTTCTCAATTTCTTTAGCGCGTCCAATTGCCCAATTGCATCATGCTTCCTCTCCGCCTATGCCGATCCCTGCTCTGACCGAGGAGATCGAAGCTAACCCACGCCCCCTCCCGACACGTGGGCAGCAAGCCGTATGCATCTTATCACCCACACATTGACGAGTGTTGTGCCACCTAGCGTTGTGTATGGAGAGACACACCCTGACAGCACTCTTTCCTCATCTCTGTGTAGGCGCCTACTATCAGCCAGCAGAGGTCGTAATTGCACCAGTCTGACCGAGAGAGACCCCATCTGGCTTAGTTCCGCCCATCTGAACAACAGGCCAATAATTGTACAATTGGCCGCTCATCCTCAGCCGGCAAGGCAGAGCCGAGATTCATATTGGATATTTGATCCAAGATGGCGCCGCAGATGGCGACACTGGTTAGGAGCTCCGTAGTGCTTTGTTTGTTTTTGTTTGTTTGTTATGGCATGTGTGATCCAAACACACTCCAATACAGCGCAGAAGATCTGCTGAACATTAGGCAGCTCATGCCACCAGGTATATTTCCTGATTTTTCATTTTCGGACAGTTTTTTGGACATTTTGGTCAGCGGAGCGGCTGCGCTCCTGAGCAGACGCAGGCGGATGCGCAGACGTGGGAAGCGCGCCGGAGCGCTCGTCAAACTCCGACAGCGCGGACTTCGTACACCGCTACCCAGCATCCACATTTTACATTTTTTACATTTTTAGCATTTAGCAGACGCTCTTATCCAGAGCGACTTACAGAAGTGCTTCTATAGTGAACATTTCATTTCTCAAGTTTAGGAAAACAACAGTCAAAGAACACAAATCTGCTAAAACCTGTTAGAACCAAAGTGCTGCTTTTTTTTTTTTTTTTTTTTTTTTTTTTTTTTTTTTAAATGGAAAAGAGTGGAACAAAATGTTAGTAAATAAGTACAAGTCAGCCTAAGTGTTTAGTAAAAAGGTGGGTTTTTAATAGTTTTTTAAAGTCAGCAAGAGACTCAGATGTTCGGACAGACAGAGGAAGTTCGTTCCACCATTTGGGCGCTAGAACAGAGAACAGCCTTGATGATGGTCTTCCTTTAGTCCTGGATGGAGGCTCAAGTCGAGATAGACTAGAGGCTCGGAGGTTGCGTGGTACAGAGCGGGGTTTGATAAGGCCACGAAGGTAGCTTGGGGCTGGTCCATTTTTGGCTTTGTAGGCGAGCGTCAGTGTTTTAAACTGAATGCGTGCAGCTACAGGAAGCCAGTGAAGAGAACGCAGCAGTGGGGTGATGTGGCAGTGTTTAGGTTGGTTAAAAACCAGACGGGCAGCTGCATTTTGAATGAGCTGTAAGGGTTTAATCGTGGACATGGGAGCTCCAGCCAGAAGGGAGTTGCAGTAGTCCAACCGTGAGATTACAAGTGATTGCACCAGAATCTGGGTAGCTTCCCTGGAGAGAAATGGACGAATCTTCCTGATGTTGTACAAGAGGAACCGGCATGATCTTGTCATGTTGGCTATATGAGGAGAGAATGTCAGCTGGTTATCAAGGACAACACCAAGACTTCTTGCCTTATCAGATGGTCTGATCTGGGAGTCATCCAGAGAAATGACTAGGTCCTGGGTTGGAGACTGATCTCCAGGAATGAGCAACATCTCTGTCTTACTGGGATTAAGTTTCAGATGATGAGCTGACATCCATTGTGAGATATCTCGCAGACATGCTGAGATGCGAGCTGAGACTTGCGTGTCTGAAGGAGGAAATGATAGAATGAGCTGAGTGTCATCTGCATAGGAGTGGTAGGAGAAGCCATGGGAGGCTATGACCTTGCCCAGAGAGCGGGTGTAGATAGAGAAAAGAAGTGGGCCAAGTACAGAGCCCTGAGGAACACCGGTTGAGAGAGTGCATGGTGGAGATATGGATCCCCTCCATGACACTTGGTAGGAGCGCCCTTCCAGGTAGGAGGCCATCCATTGCCATGCTGAACCTGTTACTCCAAGGTTGGAGAGAGTGGTCAGGAGAATGCTGTGATTCACTGTGTCGAAGGCTGCAGTGAGGTCAAGAAGAATAAGGACAGATGACAGTTTGGCTGCTTTGGCTGCATGAAGCTTCTCAGTAACTGCTACAAGAGCTGTTTCCGTAGAATGCGCTGCCTTGAAGCCAGACTGGTACGGATCGTGGAGGTCATTCTGAGTGAGAAAGGCAGATAGTTGGTTATAGACAGCACGTTCAAGAATTTTGGATAGAAAAGAGAGGAGTGAGACAGGTCTGTAGTTGTTAATGTCTGTAGTGTCTAGTGTAGGTTTCTTAAGAAGGGGGATGACCTGAGCCTTCTTAAATGCAGTAGGGACAACACCTGATGTCAGGGAGTTGTTGATGATGGGTGTGATGAAGGGGATTAGGTCCTGCGAGAGGTCTTTGAGGATGGTGGATGGTATAGGGTCAAGTGTGCATGTAGTGGGATTGCTGGATGAGAGGAGCCGTGTAACCTCATCCATGGTGAGTGGGGTGAAGCTGGTGAGTGTGTTGGTGGGTTGAGGGTCAGTTGAAAGTGGGTCAGTCGGAGAGAAGGATTGATTGATTTTGTCGATCTTGTCCTGAAAGAATGTTGAATCCACATGACAAACCTTCGCTCTTTAGGAAATAAAATGGACGAACTTTCACTCTTAAACCGTACCAACAAGGACTTTTCTCTCTCTGCTGTACTGTGCTTCACTGAGACCTGGCTCACCGATTCCGTCCCGGACAGCGCGCTCCACCTGCACGGCTTTCATCTCCACCGAGCGGACCGCAACGCGGAGCTTTCCGGCAAGAAAAAAGGCGGCGGAATTTGCTTTTATATCAACCAAGGCTGGTGTACAGATGTCACAGTGTTAATGAGAACATGCAGCCCTAATCTGGAATCACTTTTCTTGAACTGTAGACCGTTTTATTGTCCGCGGGAGTTTTCATCAGTTGTGCTTGTTGCTGTTTACATTCCACCTCAAGCGTGCGCGCGCGAGGCACTGAGCGCACTCGCTGATCAGATCCTCAGCGTGGAGCACAAACACACAGACTCTGTTTTCATCATCTTAGGGGACTTTAACAGAGCAAAACTTAACAACGAACTACCTAAATACAGACAGCATGTTACCTGCCCCACCAGGGAGAGCAACATTTTAGATCACTGCTATACTGTATTTAAAGGTGCGTACCGCTCTGTCCCTCGTGCAGCACTGGGACTATCTGACCACTGCTTAGTTCATCTTCTCCCGACCTACAGACAGAAGCTCAAGTGTGCCAAACCTGTGGTCAGCACGGTGAAGAAATGGACTAATGAGGCTAAAGAAAGGCTTCAGGACTGCATGGAATTAACAGACTGGTGTGTGTTTGATCCCAGCTAGCAAAATTGTATCGGCCCACAAGCGGCCCGAATCGCGCATGCCGGAAAAAAACCAGTCGGCCCGATGCCGGCGCGCCGAGTCGGCGTTGTCTCGGTTGTGAATCACGGCCGCAGCGCGGCCCGATATTTCTGGCCCGAGTCTGGGAATAACTCGGCCCGGACTCGGCCGAGTGTTACGGCTGAGATACGGCTCAAATGAGTCGGCCCTCGACCGGCAAGCCATAATACGGCCTAGTTTGAGCCAGATGTATGCCGTAAGTACCTGACTCGGCCCAGTTTCGGCTTATTACCAGTATCCCCCCATCCTATCCCACCCTGTCTGCCAATCCTTCCCTCAGAAAACAGAATCAGGTTACATGGAAAATGACTGCTTTTATTAAATAACGATTTACATACATTACAATACAATGTCTCTATAAAAAAATGGCAACTGCAGTATACACAAACCTAAATCACGATATATATATATTTATATGTATATATATATATATATATATATATATATATATACATATATATATACATATATATATATATACATATATATATATATACACACACACACACATATATATACATATACAAATAGATAGAGATAGATCTAGATATATAGACAGATATATAGACATACATATCTAGATAGATAGCGAGATAGTTAGATAGATAGCGTTAGAGATAGATATAGAAATAGATATATAGACAAATATATAGATAGACAGATAGAGACAGAGTTAGAAATAGTTAGATATCTATAGATAGAGAGATAAGATAGACAGATATATAGATAGATGGATATATATAGACAGATATATATATAGATAGATGGAGATATAGATAGATAGAGACAGACAGATAGATATCACATTATACATATATTATGTTTACTAAGTAGAAAACAGATTTTATTCCACATTAATTATAATTTATGAGAGCAGAGCCATATGTGTGTATAATAAAAACCTGTACTAGTATAAACTTAGAGCATGCGATGCTATAACAAACATATATAAACCTGGGTAAAGTTTACAAAATAAGGTTTCTAATTTTAAATTTGAGATTACATTTCACAAATCCACGGGTATTTTACAAAATCAGGAGTACGGATTACAAATTAACGGGTACAGTTTATAAACAGAGAATGGATTACTAAACCATGGGGACTAAACCATTTCCTTTTTAGTGACCGCTACCATGTGCTGTAAATTAGAATCAAATGGAATGACTTTTCCTGTTTGTAGAGCTGCATTTCCTCTTCCACATCAGGCCGTATCTTCCATATCTTACCAGTTCTTCTAGTCTTTCACTGGAGCTGTAAAATGCAGGAGCAGTGAATCAGTTTTCTAATGGACATAAATCTCATCTAATCTATAATTCAATTGTGGTTCTACACTGACTTTTGACTGGTGGCAAGCTTCCCCTTTTTAATTTTTTTTTTTAAATGTTTTTTTTTTGTTGTTGTTTAAGAAAACAGGTCACTATACATCGACATCGACTGCATGCCTCTACAAATCAGCTACCCATTCAACTGTTTGAAATATAGTAGAGAGATATGTAATGCAGAAATTACCTCCTCTTGTCTCCTTGCCCTCTCCTTTCTCCCTCCATCTCTATCTGGAGCCAGATGTAGCCATCTTTTTACCACTGACTCAATGGCTACATCTGTGGCTTCTGCGCACACAACATTTTTTCTCACTGACTCTAAAATAGAGAAACATGACATGTTAGGCAAATATCTATCACTTAAAAACAGTACTTGAAATTAGGAGAGTCCTCATGGTCAGATTATGACAGTAAAGGGCCCCTGGGTAAGAAAGTGCTATAGATCCCACCTGTCCCTCAGGAAAACTGAGATCTACAATATGTTATGTAGTTTGTCCCTCCTGAACATGACACTGTCTTTTATGTGATTATTAATCAGTGTACTTACGATTGACTATTTCTCGTAAACATGAGTCGCTGAATGAGACCTTTCCATTGGCCCCTTTCCAGTTCATTGATCTAGCGAGGTCATTTGAAATCATCTTCTGAAGAGTACGCCATGTCGTATCTCTTACATTTGTACCCCCGATGATGCCAAAATAGTTTATCTGAAGCAAAACAGCAATAAGTTGACATTGTGTAAGCTAATTTACAATTCTTTTAAAAAAGATAAAAGTAGTGATCAGATGTGAAATCTAAAAAAAGAAGCACTAGAACACAATCATAATACGAACAAAAAAGGCTTCCCACCCCTGATATTAGGGCAGTCATGGGCTTAAGGAACCGGCATTGTGATCTGAAGGTCCCCGGTTCGATTCCCGGTAAAGCCCAGTCATGATACGGCTGAAGTGCCCTTGGGCAAGGCACCTTACTCCGAATTGTTCCCTGGGTGCTGTGGAGGCTGCTCATCACTCTAGGCATTTGTGTTCACTTCACTAGTGTGTGTGTGCATATTATATTATAGCATATTATAATATATATATATATATATATATATATATAGGACGGCACGGTGGTACGGTATATATATATATTGTAATATGTAGATATATATATAAACACACACACACACACATACATATACACACACACACACACACAATGTGTGTGTTTCATTACATGGATGGGTCGAATGCGAATGGACCAATTCTGCTGTGTACAAGCATAGTGGCAAATAAATCACGTTCATACTGTATTTACTTACTGCTTTCTCTTTGATGGCTGGGCTTTCACGAAGCTCCTGCTCTAGTGTGGTAAGACCACTCCTGTCCTTAATGGGAAACTTTGCTGCTATCGCCACCACTTCTGTCTGGTCTGTACCCATAGCACCCATAGAGTTTTGTTTTTGTAGTAACAGCAGGATTTGGGCCTGTTGCTGCTTGATTATTTCAAGCTGAGTGAGAATTTCGATCTGCACAGCTATGAAATATTAAGACTGTTAGCACATGTCCCTATGTCCTAAAAAGGAATGGATTCAAGAATGTAATCAGTGCTGACCCCACATTTAGGCCTGATGGATACGTATCAATAAACGATTAGTTTGTGCTTGTTAGGTTTTACCATACTAAAATAAAATTTTCTTACCATTGGCAGTATCTGGCAGATAATTTACATCAGATATTGTTTCTTCAAAATCACCATTGTCTCCAACATCGTCTTCACTGTCAGACTGAATATATTTCCTATTGAATCCCCTATTGAATACAAAGAATGTACTTTTCAAATTAAGGTAGACTTGACATTAGTATTTCCCAAAAGAGATACAGGTGACAGCAAGGTTGGGTAATTGTCCATAATGTCCCATTAGTCTTAATCATCAGTTGGTGGCATGTAGTTATTTGGCTAATAGAACATTTACCTTCCTTTCCTTCTTTTGTATGAGGGCATTGTGTCATCTTCACTCTGTTTGCAGATCACTTTGCTGTTCAGCCAGTGCTAATTTAGGCCTTATAGCATCGTATGAATCTGATGGCAAAATAAAGGCAGAAGCATTTATGTAGCATTATATAATAGCTCTCTCAAGTCTGACTGGCTCAGGTTTTCTTAGAATGCTCAGTAAATATATTTATGAAAACAGTTTTAAGTGCAGGGTTCCAAATGTGCATATACAGTAAACTTAAACTGAATAAGACAAGGACTATAATAACCCCAGTTAACATGTGCATTGGCACTGAGCGTGTCTCAGCCAACCAGTATGTGGTCAGAACTAAATATGGTATAGCATGGAATTACATATTCATAAAATTCAACTTCAAGCATTTTGTTATTGCAAACATTTTAGAAAACAGGTGATTAATTAAATCATTATATGGTAAGCTGTGGCATGACATACTTCACAAGAAAGCTATTCATGAGTATTTTGAAATTACACACTTTTCGTGCATCTCACTATGACAGCGTATTTTGCCCAGTCTGGATTCGGAATTTCTTGCTTTTTCACTGCCTTGCTCATCTCGTTTCCATTTTTGTATGGGGGCCAGCTACAGATTCCATTCGATACCCAAACAGCTGGGACTACTGCAACCTTTTTGTCTGCAAATTCCACAATGTGAAACATCCTGTAGTGGAAAAACAGAAAAGTGTTTACAATCATTTACTATATTATGTGGGGACTACTTTGGACCTGGTCACAATACTGATGAAATAAAGCACAAACAATGGCTGTATACTAAAAATAAATAATTAAATAAACATTTTCTTCTCTAATGTGAACATTACTAATATTAAAATACTTAGGTATGTCAGAGCGATTGTATGAGGGCTACGTTTATCATTAAAGAACGTTAGCTATGTGAGAAAAAGTGTAGCTAGTTAGCTAGCTAAAGTAAGCATAAAAATAATTTTTATATTGTAAAAATACAATTACATTTTACTATAGCATTCGATAGAAAAACGTATATATAATTAACAGTTTTAACTACACCTGAGTGATATATATATATACAAAAATATAAGATTAAATTGAAATACTTACAGAATGAAGCAGGACACTGAGGCGGGTGAGAGCTCGCGCACGGCGGTGAGAGAAAAGAGCGGGAATCTTCATCGTCCTCTTCTTCGGTGGTTTTTACCTCAGCTTACTTTCACCCCTTCATGTTCCTCATTCAGAGTTTATTCATTATAAAGTTTATTCCAGTCCAGTCGTCTTTAAAACATTACTTATTTAATCTCTTCTGTCTCCGTATTAACCTGCACTATTTCCCCTAATAATTTTTGTCGTTCATGTCTCAGTCATTAGAGCATATCAATTATCTAAAAAAATATATCATATTAACAAAGACTACCTATAATTATGTGGTATTTAACAAGTTAAAATAATTATTTAATTTATTAAAAATTATTCCATCGTTTTCCAGACAGTTACCGGTATCGGTCCGAGTCTCTGATATTTATAGTGGGCCACATACCTCATGCTGAACGTGGCCCGAGTTCGGTTATACAGAACTCAGCCGCTTCTCTTACTACAGATATCGGCCCAGACTCGGCCCTAATGACGTCACCCGAGTCCGACAGTACGCCAGATGTCCCGCACCTCACCCACATGTGGCCCGATAGTACACTGCTAGCTGGGATGATGCCACAAGCAGCCTGGATGAACACACGGACACTGTGACATCTTACATCAGCTTTTGTGAAGACATCTGTGTTCCCACCAGGACTCGCATTAAATATAATAATGACAAGCCCTGGTTTAATGCCAAATTGAAACAGCTGCGCCGGTCTAAGGAGGTAGCATATAGAAGTGGGGATCGGGCACTGTACAACCAGGCAAGGAACACCCTAACCAAAGAGATCAAGGCTGCAAAGAAGAACTACTCCAACAAGCTAAGCAGCATGATGTCCACAAATGAGCCATCAACCGCCTGGAGGTGTCTGCAGAACATCACCAGCTACAAAAGGCCACCTACACAGACAATGGGATATCGTCAACTGGCCGACGACCTTAACAGATTCTACTGCAGGTTTGAACAGCCCAGCAATGAGCTCCCATCCAACACCACTTCACACCCATCTGACTATCAGCCACCCATCCAGCCTGCCCTGAAGATCTGCGAGGAAGACGTGACTTTTTAAAAAACAGAAAGTCAAGAAGGCCCCAGGTCCTGATGGAATCTCTCCCTCCTGCCTGAGGACCTGTGCAGACCAGCTTGCACCTGTCTTCACTAAGATCTTCAACAGATCACTGGAGCTGTGTGTTGTTCCATCCTGTTTTAAATGCTCCACAATAATACCCATTCCCAAAAAGGCAACTACCACAGGACTAAATGACTACAGACCTGTTGCCCTGACCTCTGTGGTCATGAAGTCCTTTGAAAGACTGGTTCTCAACCACATTAAGGAAATCACGGACCCCCTGCTAGACCCCCTGCAATTTGCCTATCGGGCCAACCGGTCGGTGGACGATGCAGTGAACATGGGTCTCCACTTCATCCTTCAACACCTTGATCACCCGGGAACTTATGCAAGAATTCTGTTCCTGGACTTCAGCTCAGCTTTCAACACAATTATTCCAGGACAATTACACAACAAACTGGCTGAACTCAGCGTACCAGCCTCCACCTGCCAGTGGATAACTGACTTTCTTACTGGCAGAAAACAGCAGGTGAGGCTGGGAAAGTGTACTTCAGGGACCAGAACCATCAGCACAGGTGCCCCACAGGGTTGTGTACTCTCCCCACTGCTCTTCTCGCTGTACACAAATGACTGTACCTCCATGGACTCCTCTGTTAAAATCCTGAAGTTTGCAGATGACACTACAGTCATTGGTCTCATCAGTGACAGTAATGAGTCTGCTTATAGACGGGTGGTTGATCAGGTTGTCCTCTGGAGCAGTCAGAACAATCTGGAGCTGAACACAGCAAAAACAGTGGAGATGACCGTGGACTTCAGGAGGAGACCCCCAACCCTGCCAGCACTCACCATCCTAGACAGGACTGTGATGGCTGTGGAGTCCTACAAGTTCCTGGGCACAACGATCTCCAAGGACCTGAAGTGGGACAGCAACATCAACTCCATCATCAAGAGGGCTCAACAGAGGATGTACTTTCTGTACCAGCTGAGGAAGTTCAACCTACCCCAAGAGCTGATGGTGCAGTTCTACACAGCCATCATAGAGTCCATCGTCACCACATCCATCACAGTGTGGGGCAGCGCTATCACAAAACATGACACCAAGAGACTGCAGCGCATCATCAAGTCTGCAGAGAGGACCATCGGTGTAAAGCTGCCCACACTGCTGGACCTGCATGCCTCCAGAACCAGGAAGCGTGCAGAGAAAATCATCACTGACCCGTCTCACCCTGGTCATCACCTGTTTCGGTGCCTTCCATCAGGCCGACGCTTCAGCCACATGAAGACCCGAACGACCAGGCTACAGAGAAGCTTTTATCCAAACTCCATTACGCTCATGAACAATTGAACACTACTGTACTGTTAATACTCGGGACACTTGCACATCAAAAACTACCTATTTCATTTATGTAATGGCATACACAGGATTTTCACCTTTACTTCCATTTCATATTTATATATTTTTATATTTTCTATAGTTTTTATATTGCACAAAACTGCACCTTTTTAAAATTACAATGTAAATTGCACATGCTAAATGTTTACAATGTTTTCTATGTTTACAGGTATGAATGTGTGTGTTAGAGAGAGAGTGAGCTGTGTGAATAAGATTGTCTGTATTGTATTTTTCGTGCACTGCAAGCATCTGTGTAACCAAAAACAAATTCCTTGTATGTGTAAGCATACTTGGCCAATAAAGCCCGATTCTGATTCTGATTCTGATTCTGATATGATGTATTCGAGATCCAGCTCTGGTTCCAGCGTGTGTTTTTACTGCTGCGCCACCTGAGCGGCGTTTGTCGTTTTAGAACATGTTCCACAGCCGCTCAGGTGGCGCAGTGGTAAAAACGCACGCTGCAACCAGAGCTGGATTCTGAGTACCTCGTATCGAATCCAGCTCTGCCTCACCGGTTCGAGGCTGAGTGAGCAACGATTGGCCGGTTGCTCAGTTGGGGGGTGGGACAAAGAACCGGATGTGGGTCTCTCTCTGTCAGAATGCGATTACGACCTCTGCCGGCTGATTAGAGGCACCTGCACAAGAGATGAGGAAGAGTGCCCTTAGGGTGTGTCTCTCCGCATGCAACGCTAGGTGGCGCCACACTCATCAATGTGTGGGTGGCAAAAATGCATCCGGCTGCTGCCCATGTTTCGGAGGGGATATGGGTTAGCTTCAGTCAGGGCAGGGTTCGGCATAGACAGAGAGGAAGCACGATGCAAATTGAACAGTTGAATGCGCTAAAGGGGGAGAAAAAGGAAAAAAAAAAAAAAAAAAGAATATGTTCCACAAATCCTAGCAGCTTGAAGCTTAAAGTTTGTTAATAGTCTGTTGACAAAGTTTAAAGAAAAACAAGTCACATTCTTTATGTATGATGTAAAGTCTTTACCTTGGGGCATGTACTTGCCATTTCAAGTTTTTTTTCTCACTTGTTGTGTTTAAGAGCATTGTTAGCAGCAGCGATGCAACATAACATATCCCTGCACAGTCTGTTATTGGGTCATCTTTTGTGCATGCTTTCAGGTTTATGTGCCTTCATTTTATCTCATAATTTGCGAATGACTGTCAAGCTGTTTTTACAAGTTTTTAATACAAGTATTTTGCACCAACGCCTGTCTGTCATGTTTCTTCTCAGAACAACTTTACAGTAAGTTTGAAAATCATAAGTTAAATCAACAAAATTAACTAATTAATTAATTAGTAGAACCAACATAAATGAAATAAGTTAAATCAACATGGTAAATCAGGTTTGGAACAACTTAAATGAAATAAGTTAAATCAAAATTAGTAAAATAAGTTAAATCAACATGGTACATTAGGTTTAGAACAACTTAAATTTAATAAGTTGTATCAACATAAGCAAAATAAGTTACATCAACGCTAGAAAATCAAGTTCAGATTACCTTAATTAATTGAGTTGGACTTAAGAGATCAAATTAAGTTTAGCCAACTGAAATAAATTGTGTTGGATAAACAAAATTTCTTTATGTCCAAACAAATAAATTAAATTGTGTGGAAATACTTTCCATAATTCAATTAAGTTCAGCCAAAGAATTTTTTTTTTGAGTGCAGGACCTTCTTGCTGTGAGTCAACAGTGCTACCCACTTAGCCACAGTCCCACCCTTTAGGGCTAGTAAAGAGGTGAAAAGACTAAATAATGATGTGATTCCAAACAGGTGATGTCAACAGATGATTGCAGCATCCAGGAAAGGAAAGTCTTTAATGAAGGTCTGTCATGGTATGGGGTGTGTCAGTACCAGGGTCTGTCATGGTATGGGAGTGTGTCAGTACCAGGGTCTGTCATGGTATGGAGTGTGTCAGTACCAGGGTCTGTCATGGTATGGGGTGTGTCAGTACCAGGGTTTGTTTATCTGTTTATTAGGATTTTAACGTCATGTTTTACACTCTTTGGTTACATTCATGACAGACACACGGTAGTTACTCGTTACACAAAGTTAACCATTTCTCAAGGTTATATCGAACACAGTCATGGACAATTTTGTATCTCCAATTCACCTCACTTGCATGTCTTTGGACTGTGGGAGGAAACCGGAGCACCCGGGGGAAACCCACGCAGACACGGGGAGAACATGCAAACTCCACACAGAAAGGACCCGAACCGCCCCACCTGGGGATCGAACCCAGGACCTTCTTGCTGTGAGGCGACAGTGCTACCCACTAAGCCACCGTGCCCAGTACCAGGGTCTGTCATGGTATGGGAGTGTGTCAGTACCAGGGTCTGTCATGGTATGAGGTGTGTCAGTGCCCTTGGTAAAGGTCATTTACACTCTGTGATGCAGCATTAATACAGAAAAGTACATTGAGATCTTCATTAATAAATGAAATGAAGTTGAGCAGATAAAACATTAATTATTTCAGGTTCATCCTGCAATCAAATTAAACCAAAGTAAATGTAAGAAACTCTGTGTTTTTATTATTTGCATTTTCCATACTGTCCCAACTTTTTCTTATTTGGGGTTGTACATTCTAAAACGATCTCAAAAACTAATGTCATAAAAATTATGTAATGGGCCACTTTTGTCAGCAAGAACATGTCTAGCTGGTGGTACTCGCTGATCTTCATTGACATAGTGCAAGTAATCCATTTGTTTTCTTTGACAAACAACATTAATCTGAAGTTAAACCTGCCTCCTGTGAGGTTTAAATTAAGCCTCAATTTAGTCCTGCAATAGCTCTAATCTTCCTTCAAGAAATCAAATTAGATAATTCAGAATTAGGCTTAATCTAGACCTATTTTAAGCCATGACTGAGAAAGCAGATTTCTTTTAATCTAGTTTAAAAGGCCGTTTTAGTCTAGGACTAGGCTTAATCTCCGTCTGGGAAACCACCCCTTAGTGTTTCAGGTTTTATTTTGTCCCATTCTTCCAGCAAACAAGATTTTTTGCTTCTCCACACATTCTATATTGGGGACAGGTCAAGACTGCAGGCAGGCCAGTCCAGTACACGTACCCTTTTCTTCCACAGCCATGCCTTTGTAATGTGTGCAGCATGTGGTTTTGCATTGTCTTGTTGAAAAATGCATGGACGTCCCTGGATCTCAATGTAGTTTTCTGCATTAATGCTGCCATCACAGAAGTGTAAATGACCCTTGCCAGAGGCACTGACACACCCCCATACCATGACAGATCCTGGCTTTTGGACTTGCTGATAACAGTCTGGATGGTCCTTTCGTCTTTGGTCCGGAGCACACAGCGTCCATTTTTTCCAAAAAAGATCTGAAATGCTGATTCATCTGACCAGAATACACATTTCCACTGTGTGATGGTCCATCTTAGATGGCTCTGAGCCCAGAGAAGTCAGCGCTGCTTCTGGACATGGTTAACATAAGGCTTCATTACAGTAAAAAAAGTACAGTAAAGTTTTAAGTGGCATTTGTGCATGTAACTCCGTTATGTAGTGCTTGACAAAGGTTTGCCAAAGTAATCCCTCACCCATGTGCCTATTCTAAGAATCATTTAATAAATGTTATAGACATGCATTTAGAAACATTGTTTTAAAACTAAACTACTCCCTCACACAGCTATTGTAGCATTGCATATTACCTATTCATCTGTTTACCTGGAATAATTCCAAAACTTTCCTGGTCACATTGTAGCAGTACCAACCATTTTTTTGAATCTGTTGCAAGCATCACATTTGGAATTAGCATATATTTACATAAATTTATTATAATAATAAAAATAAACAAATAAGGTAAAACATTAAATACCTCCTCTTTTTTATTTGTAAAAATAAAGTTTTCCAATCACTGCTTACAGTTTTTATTTTACTTGTTTGTTTTTCCTATTGTCTAAACTATTTTGAATCTGACTTTGCATGTGTTTTTTTCTATTCATTCATTAATTACAGTGCAGGTCTTGAAAATGTTAATTCAATCCAGATCCATCTCTGCTGGATTGTTGGGGGAGCTGGTGGTCTAACATGCCGTGAATTGTGTGTTCCAAGTTTCCAACATGCTGTAATGGCCTTGGCTGACCTGTTGCAAAACATCAGAGGTTTGAACCTAGCTACTGACCTATGGCAAAGAAGCAATTTGGCAGAACAGGGCTCACTTCACTGGCTTAACTCACAGATCGATTAAGCAGATAAAGTTCTTTTTGTCTTGCCACCTTAACATACTGACATCAGCAGTGACACAGGTAACATTAATCATTTAAAAAAAAATCACACTACTAATTTACAATATATTGCCAGAATATGTTGGCACTGTATTATGAGATTAATGAAAATCCTTTTTAAAAAACCGTGAGCAATAATATGAAAAGACTAACTCTTATTGAAAGGCTGTCCATAGAAGAAGTAGGGTATCTGTCGGAACTTGGGCCCATTTAGTCAAAAGAACATTTCAGAGATCAGGCACCGATATTGGATGAAAAGGCCTGGCTTCAAATCCATGTTCAATTTTATCACAGATAAGTTCTGTACAATCAAGTCTCCATGCACAACAACCCTCTAGTAAATTTTAGACATTGTTTTTGAGTCTTTTCCCAAATTAAGCCACAAAGCTGAAAGTATTTACAGTAGCAGTCAATATTTAACCCCCCACACAATAAAAAGATATTATCATGGTAACATGAGGCAACATAATTTTGAGTGCAAACGAAAAACATTAGTTCACTTGACAAATCCCCATGTTGGTGGAACATCTATTTGCCTTAACCTCTAATAAGAGATTTCACGAAGTGCTAACAGGCTTCTGACACCTTTCTTGTGCAACCTTCACCCATTCCTCTCATGCAAAAGCTTCCAGCTTACTGACGTTTGATGGCTTTCATGCTGCAACTGCTTTCTTTAAATTCCACCAAAGATTTTCTATAGGATTTAAATCTGGAGACTGAGAAGGCTACACCATATTACAGGACTGATTCTTTAAGCAAGCTTTGGTTGACTTGAAAGTGTGCTTTGCCTTATCATTGTCTTGCTGGAACACCAAGGTTCAATTTCACAGAAAATAACATTCCTACTTAAAATGGCTTTCTGTTCTAAATTAATTTATCCTTCTTTACCCATCTCATTTTTAAATCTGATCCACTCATACTAGCATAACACACACTAACACACCACCACCATGTCGGTGTCACTGCAATGCTGAGAATGATCCATCACCTAAATAATACCTGCTCTGTAGTGGTCCTGTGGGGGTCCTGATCATTGAAGAACAGGTAAAAGCAGGCTAAAAAGGTATGTAGAGAAATAGACGGACTATGTGCTTCTATATGGTAAGTGGAGCTGATAAAATGGACAATGAGTGTAAAAACAAAAAGGTGGTTTTAATGTTATGGCTGATCTGTGTATGTTATTTTAGAATCTTAGAATTGAGTGTTAAATGGTTAGATTTTTTTAGATTACATTGCAAGTCTGTAGAAAAAAAAAGAAAAAAAAATACACTTTGTCCTTTTTGTAAAGTTGATAAAATCACAGTACAATTACAAAACTTTTTATTTACTGGCTGTTTTTCTATGACATTTTTTAATCAACATTATTTGTTGCATTCATATAAAAAACAACAGGTACAAAGCTTTGCTATTAAACTAGCAAATTACGTAAATATACAGCAGCTATACAAATTCATTGTGAAATAATGAGCTTCACACAGGGCTGGTACAATAAAGGGATGAGGAAGTATTCCACAAATAAAAGAATCCTATTGGTTACTGTATTAAAATGACAGATTTCTTTTAAGGTGCCCTGGTCAATATTTATGGTTCTTACTATTCCAAATAAGCTGGAGATTTCTAAAGAATAAAACAAACACAGAACATCAGAAAAAGAAAAAAAAACACAGACTGGCTCGTTATTAGCATATGATCCTATAGTTGCATTGGGGAAAACACAATCTGCTGTTGTCCTTGTAACCACTAGTGCCAAAATGCACTTTTAATAGCTGATTGAATTGAAAAGAGAAGTTGATGTCAATGGAGAAGTTTGCAGGCTGCTCAGCAGTAAAAACACACGCTGGAACCAGAGCTGGGATCTGCCGGCTGCACTGAGCAGCCACATGAACAATGATTGGCCTGTTGTTTATATAGGGGTGGGATATTAAAAAGTCAGATTGGGACTCAATCATAACTAATGTAATTACGACCTCTGCTGGCTGATTGATGGCGCCTGCACAGAGATGGGAAAAGAGTGCTGTCAGGGTGTGTCTCTCCGTACACAGTGCTGATCCGCATTGCACTCGACAAAGTGTAGGTGATAAGATGCATACGGCATGCTGCCCACGTGTCGGAGGGGGCGTGGGTTAGGTTCGTTCTCCTCAATCAGAGCGGGGATCGGCATTGGTGGAGAGGAAGCGTGGCGCAATCAGGCAATAGGACACCCTAAAAGGTAGAAAAAGGGGAGAAAATGCATAAACAAAATATATATATATATATATATTAGGGCTGTCGAAGTTAACGCGATAATAACGCATTAACGCAATCTCAATTTAACGCGATTATAAAAATTAGTGCCGTTAACGCAAATTCTAGTTCATGTTGAGACTTGACTGGTAGAACAAACGTTTTAATGTCGGACTTGCCACCGTTTTTTATTTGCGGTTTGTTAACATTATGTTACCGAGCGTCGTAGTAATGCACTTGCATAATAAAGAAGCTGCCAGTCCTCCATTCACGTAACGCTAGGACGGACACTTAAAAATCCTCCTTTTGGAGTGAACTGGTTTCATTTTTGATCAATATTATTTACCATTGGCTCAGGTACATGTCGAAACAAATGCTTTGTATTTCATTGGTTTAACAGCCTCATTTGACTCCTTATAGAGCTACCACTGGCCAATCGGAGAAGGTCCGCCCTCTAAATGCTAGTCTGTGATTGGGTGGTTGAATTTCGCCCGCCCTCTCGGTTTTGTAAACACCGCTACCTGAGTCAATCACTCAGCTCTCATGATCAGGAACGCGGTGAAAATGCCAAAAAGTAAACTTTTGAGGCAGCGATGAACTGACCTAAATATGAAAAGACACAACATTTAGTGAGTAAAACAGTCATTTGTTATATAATTCTTGCTTAAATTGGTCAAAAACTCTGTTATATGGGTTCTGGATTCATTCTGTGTGTTGCAGTAGCATGTCCCCCTGTTCCTAATATGATGTCCGGCTTTTTGGGGTGTAATGTCCTCCTTTTTGTTACTATGAATCTGGCCACCCTAGTCTAAACACACTCAGTTCGTGTAGAAACGTCCATTAAACCACTGGATAGTATTACTGCCTAGTATGTGAGTGAATAAAACAGTTTTCTCTTGTCCCAGCAGTTTTTAACATCAGTACATTTAGCATAAAATGTGTTCACCATTTTAACTGTAACATTTCACTTAAAAATCCTTGTTTTCTATAACATTTACACAGATTTTTTTTTTATGCGATTAATCGCGATTAACTATATGAAATTCTGAGATTAATCGCGATTAAAAATTTTAATCGTTTGACAGCCCTAATATATATATATATATATATATATATATATATATATATATATATATATATATATAAAAAAGGAGAGGTTTGCTGTGAATTACTAAGTGTTAATAACTGTTACTTAGTCTGGATTGCTCATGATTTTAATCGGCTGTGCATTCTTTAAGTTTTATTAGACAACGAATCAATCAATCAATCAGAATCAGAGTATTCCTAGGAATCCTAGTATTTGGCCTTAACATAACAGCTTTTTTTAAGTTAGGCTATAAATGGCTCAACAAAATAGGAAAAGTGTAGAATTATATTGGGTTTTCATTCCATTTTTTATTGAGTGAGCACAAATTCCCTAGCTTGTCTAGCCACAAAGCTGGGCCCAACTCCATATTACTGCCCATGGTTTTGGAATGTGGTGTCTAATAAGCTTATGTCTAGGTGTTCACATACTTGGGACAATTAAGTGTACTGGGTGCATTGGGTTTTTATGTGCATGTTTGTTGTTCATTTTCTTTTTCTTTTAAAAGGACGGGATAGAACACCAGCTCGTTAGGAAAGTGCCAAACAGAAGTGACTGCAAAAAATTAAAAATTAAAGAATTGAATAAAATGAAATGTTAATTCTATGATTTTAAAAGGGATTTTGGTTGCCATAAACACTAATTAATAAATGTCTTTAAAGAACAAATAATTACATAATGTTTTAAACCATGACTTGGTGTATCCCTGTATTCTGATGGGGTGGGGAAATGAGGAACACTGGAGCTTTTACCTGTGTGTAAGCCTCATTAATGAGCTGCACCTGCCCTGGTTTCAGATACAAACAGACATATTTACACGTGTCCAACACATCCACTCACACTCCATTTCACCAGACAAAAGCTGCTCTTTCTCGAAACATGCGGATGCCGAATCGCTGCCATTCTCTCTGGTGGATCCACAGTTCCTGAGTGGTGTCCAGACACGCCAACACCGCACCTCCTTTCCAAGCTGTCAGGCGAGGGTCCATGTCCTACAATGAGAACATTAAGGTTATTTGAGCTGAACTACACCACTATATAGTGTCTTGTTCAGTCTTGCTATTCCTGCTGCACTACATATTTGCATCTGTTACAAGTGGTTTTGTTCACACTGTGTGATTCCTCCCAATCTAGTATACAGTTACCCAGTTATATGTTATTTACTGCTGCTCTACTCTGACCATACCTAACATATACACCATCTGGTATGTGTAGTAGACAATCACTTCTTTTCACCTGCATGAGGCAAGCTCAGAGAGGGATCGGCATTGACCAACCAGCAGAGGCCACAGTTGCAGCAGCAATGAGGAAACCCTTTGATCCACCCTATCCCAGAACAGCCAATCATGTCTGTGTAGGTGGCCAGCTGGCCAATAGCAGATCTAAGATTCAAACGAGAGCTCGAGATCTCCAATTTTATCCGACATACTGTACAATAGCATGTGCTCAGTGTCAGATTACACAGTAAGATTCTTCAACAACAGTTACACAGTCAAATTACATCAATCACAAAATCATACTGACATAACAGTGCCAATAAAACAGACTTTAAAAGGCAATGGAGGACACTTTGGAAAGTTTAATTTTAAAGAAAGTTTCTAAAATAGTAAAACATGCATTGATGTACTACATGGCCAAAAGCATGTGGACACCTGACTACAAACTTGTTAAACATCCTATTTCAAAATCATGTGATTTAATATGGAGTTGCATGCCCCTGTTAGAGGCTATAAGAGCAAATTTGAAGTGTGCCTGTGTGAATTTGTGCCTGTTCCTAACTGGAAACAAAGGTTAAAGTCAGGGCTCTGTGCAGGTCACTAGAGATTCTTCAAACCAAACACATCAATCCATGTCTTTAGGATTTTTATTTTGTACAGGGGCACAGTCAAGCCTTACTCAAACTGCTGGAAGCACTAAATTTATTTGATATTGATACACCTGGACTCAATAATAAGAAGGCATGTCCACACACTTTTGACAATGTAGTGCATGCTTGTCCTGAGCCCTCAGGCTTCTTCACTTCTTTGTGTTACTGTATGCAAGCATTAAACTATATACCTTTGGTCGCGTGATGACCTCGACGTTCTCCACCATACGCCGAAAAGATGGAGGCATCTTATTGAGAATGCGATGCTGAAGGAACTCCTGTGCTCCATGAAACATGAGACCACCACCCACCACCAGCACAGAGCTGTACATCTTCCTTTTTGTCTCGTCTGATGCTATTGAAGGTGAAAAATAAATAAGATAAATAAATAAGTTGACAAAAAAAACTGATAGTCAATGCCTGTGTGAGTAACAAAGAATTGGTAACAATTCAAATTGAACAAATACAACAAACACTTCTTTCATTTCATTACCATGTTTTAGGGTTTAGGATTGTAGTGCGCCCAGTTTACCTAGAAACACTGGGTACAGTGCAGTAACACGCCAGACAGAATGGCAACCCTAGATCCCAGTGGTAGAGGGCTAGTGTTGTTTACTGCTCTGCAACCAGATCGTCCAAAACACCCGCTTGTAGCTATCTAATATTTCACAAGTCAACAGTACTTTTAAGCAGCATGTCTTTTTAAAGCTGCAGTATGTAAACCTGTAGTAGTGAGGGCTGTAATTACTTCACCTTTAAATAACAACTCATACAAATTTAAAAAAGTAAAAACAGCCCCCCCCATTGCACTGTCAATCAATGACCAATGCATAACATCCATGTTTGTTGAGAAATTCTACAGATTAGTAAACGCCTCTCCAACATGTCTGAACTCAGAAGGCATCATTTCAGTCCGGCAATGATGTCTAATGACGAAACCTGGCTTACAGCTATGCACAGCATAACATAACATGCCCTAAATAAGTATTAAATTTAGGAATATTTATTTCTATCAGGCCTCATGAACTTCAAATCAACCCAACCTAGGGTTTATGAACAAAGACCTCAAGAAAGGAAAATGCCTAACCCAAACTAAACGAGTTGCACTGGATAATTTGCAAATGGGCCTACTAGCACCACTGATGGTCTGTAACGCGTTACTTAGTAACGCGTTACTCTAATCTGACCACATTTTTCAGTAACGAGTAATCTAACGCGTTACTATTTCCAATCCAGTAATCAGATTAAAGTTACTTATCCAAGTTACTGTGCGTTACTATTTTTGTCATTTTCCTTAGTGAAAATATATTTTTGCTTTCTTCTTGGCAGGGGCGGAGCCAGGGGGTGGCCAGTGGTTGCCATGGCCACCATAAAGTAATCTTCGGCCACCCCTCTGTCCCCCCCACCACCGCTTTGCCGGCAATTTTTTTGCGGAAGCATTTCTGCACGCAGGAGCAGCGCACCTCAGATGAGTAGTTCTTCACCAAAACAGTGCAGTAATACACTCAACATAAATGTCAACCACCAACACAATTACAGAAGTAGTACTATTTAGTAGTATTCGTGGCGCGCTACGAGTAAAAGCGCCAGCTGGCTCTGCGCATTCCAGTGTTGCCAGATTGGGCGATTATCCGCCAAATTGGGCGGATTTTGTTGGAAAACAATTTAATAGCAGGTAAATAACACTTCTATTTAAAAGAAAATCTTCCATTTTAAGAAGCTCCAGCATTGTAGAAGGCTATTAAAAGTAAAGTAAATTTTCAATGCTGATTTAGCGTAATAGTGTTGGTCAGTCTGTATCATATTCTTGAAAGAAAATTAAAATTTGTTTTCCATGCATTCACACTAGCATGTTCTGGGATTCAATTGAGTCTCATCAGTACACACAAGTTGGCAGCCAAATGATAAAGTATTGCAAAGGAATATCTTTGAAATATTGTTACTTTTTAAAGGAGTAATCAGTAATCAGTAATCAGATTACTTTTTCAAGGTAACTATGCCATCACTGACTAGCACCCTTCTGTATTTCAGAAAATCTGAAGACTTTTTGGAGAACTAACATAGCATAACTCAGTAGGGCAAAGAGGTATTACATTACAAAATTGACCTCTCTCATAACTCTTGGTTTTAAAATCAAAGGAACCTAAGGTTTACGCACAGACAGTTCGCATACCCAATTTTAAACAGTTTGACACATTTTCATGAAAATAAATAGGTTCTGAACCAAAAAACCGAGATAACATCTGTTGGTGTGTCAAGTTGAAGAGGAAGAAAAAACAACAATGGCGAAACCCTTGAAAAGTGTGCAGTGGTCTGCTGAAGACACAGGCTGCGTCCGAAATCGCATACTTAAACAGTACGTACTAAATTTGAGGCAGTGCGCACTGCTTGGCCAGTAAAGCAGTACGCTCTTCCAGTACGCAAGTGTGCAGTATGCACGCAACCTCGTACGTACTATGTCCGTCATCTTACCAACGTCACGTGATGCATGACGTCTCATTGCCACAGTTATAACAATTTTAAAATCGGACCATTTTAATCTCGCACTTTAGCGCATCCAATTTCTGCCCGTCAATCATCCTCTCACTAATGCTGGTCCCCGCTCCTGATTGGGGAGGACGAGGCTGCTCCACGCCCCCTCCGACACGTGCACAGCAATTGAACATCTAATCACCTAAACTTGACGAGTGCAGTGCAGTACAGCGCTGTATACAGAGAGCCACACCCTCTACCGCACTCCTTTCCCATCTCCGTGCAGGTGCCACCAACCAGCCAGCGGAGGTCGTAATTGCACTAGTCTGAGAGAGAGTCCCCATCCGGCTTAATCCCACCCCTATCTGAACAACAGGCCAATCGTTGTTCATGTGGCCACTCAGCCTCAGCCGGCAGGCAGTGCTGGGATTCGATACGAAGTATTCGAGATCTCAGCTCTGGTGAACAGCGTATACTTTACCGCTGCGCCACCTGAGCGGCCACAAAATTAATTTTGTCGTTCTCCACAAAGCTACTCAACGTTATTCAGGGTTGTACTTAATCATAACCTTTATAATGTTTGTCTTACGCCGCTTTCCGCCATCTTTCTTCTTCGCTACGAGCGCCTTTGCAGCTCCAGTTGTATTATGGGATACATTATCGGACCGTAAGTGTGCATCGTTTGCATACTCAAAAATGGCTGCCCATGCAGTAGGCCATCCGGGTACTTTTCGTGTACTGTTTAATGTATACTATGTATTCAGACATACTAACCGCTCTCGGATATTGCTTTCGCGTACTGTTCAGTATGGAATTATACGATTTTGGACGCAGCCACAGCGTTTGTTATGTATTTTATGTTTTCTAGAGTTTTAAAATAAACTGCAAAGCAGCACTAGAAAGGAAAGGCTCTGTTGCTATTGTTTTATTCCACTGTGCGTTGTGTAATGCCCTCCATTGATTATGAATATCTGGTTTCAATAAAAACTGGTAAAAATGCAGCAGGTTCTCAGAATAGCAACAAGATCCTAATAAGCCTAAACGAAACCAGTTCAAAATGGTTGAAAAAAGCTGAGAGGGAGAAAAAAAACTCCTGTGTTGTTGACAAAGCACAATGCTAACAATACCTCAAAAACTGTTACTCTTTCAACTTTGGTTTAAATTAATTTATCCTTTTCCTAATTCGAAGATAAAAAATGGGATTCTGTAATTACCACAAGAGTCAATGCTGTGTAGAATAGCTTTATCCAGTCCAAGTGCTTTGCCTTCAAACTGTGTCATAGCTGACTTCCTGGAGAGTAGGACAGAGGGCATGTCTTCTGGATCAGCGGCAACTGTCAAAGACTCTCCCTGAGAATGAGCAAGGTCCATGTCCTGGCTGTGGTTTCCTCTTTCTGTCTGATCACCCCCTACGCTGCTGGATTCACCGTCAAACCCAGTGGGTTTAGAGAGACCTTTCCTTTCCATGGATTTGGAGGACTGGTGAAAGAATGGATGTAAATTGGAGCACATGTAAATGTTAGATCACATTTGTAAATATTCCTCAACTAAGTCAATAAAGAGGTAATGATGGCAGACTCTTTAAGTAATAGTAAGTTATAGTCATAGTACGGCACTGTGTGGCCGAAAGTAAATGGACACCTGTCTGTAAACCTGTTGGACAGCCCATTCCAAAAATTATGGGCAATAATATGAAGCCTCTATTATTTATGGATGGCTTACCACAAGAATCTGGAACAACTTCTGCAACTCTTAAATAAACTGTTTGATAAAGCAATGTATTGAAAGTAATTTTACAGTTATTTACACAAGTGTCTGCAATGACACTAATATAGTAAATGACAGAGCAGTGTGTGTTGAGGACAATTTCTGATCCCAGGATGCTGCTGGTTTCATATATTTTGGCTGGAGCACTACTCTCCTCCCAGCAATGAGAATGATGTGTTTAAAAATCCTAACACTGCAGCCCCTGCTACACTTACAAAGGTACAAAATTCACTATGTTATTTCCATGTTAGTGTCATTGCTCCCTATCAATTAAAAAGGGATACAGGGGATGACAAAGTGTACATAGCTAAAGATGAGCTTCAATCAGTAATTGTATACCCACAAAGTTCATCTGTATGGTGGTGTAGCTGTCATTACTTCACACACCTTCATTACTTTACAGGTGTTTATGTAATAAGGCATGAACAACAAAGAAATGTTGCAACCATTTGGTTTTTGTAATTTTGGTGGCCTGTTTACTCTGGGTTAGAAGACAACTATTTGCGCTTTGCCTCACTTGAAAGAGAAAAATCTTGAGAGACTGAAGAATTTGGCAAGAAACTCCAGTGGGTGTCCACATACTTTTGGCCATATAGTGTAGTCATAGCAGAAAGTACACCAGTAATGTACCACAAAATCTATCTATCTAAAAAGCAAACAAATGCTTTAAATAAAACAAGCTGTTATGAGACCCCATGCAACACTGTCATTTAGCAGAAAGTGGATTAGAGATGTTTGACATGATGTACCTGGTCTTGTTTGCTCTGAGTACTTAGTAGGTAATGTTCATCATGTGGATCCTGCGAATCTCCCTGAGAGCGATGCTGCAGAGCAGTCATCTTTTGTCCTACAATTCCGAATGCAGCTGGATAGAACAGAGCCATGGGAGCCTATATAGGATAGCAGTTATTTTCCCCATCATCATATAATCATCGACTAAGAAATGTCACATAATATTTCAGTAAAATTCAGTGCTCACTAAGCACCTTAACACTAATCCTAAACCCTAGGCTTTTCTCAAAGAGTGCTTTCCTTGATGTTTCAGGCAAGCCCTAAAACCTTTTGGCTCTTTACAACAGCTGTAATGTTTTACATTTTTAATATTACATTAAAAATCGACTTTTCTATTTTTTCCCTAATAAATACACCACATCAGTCACATAAATTTTTTGTGAACATCAGATTCAGATTTATAGAAGAATATGATGATAGAAAAATACAGCTTGGTCTGAAAGGCAGTGTAAATCTATTTCTAGTTGATATGAGAATGATGTTCCATAAAATGTGCATGATCCCAATAGCAGGTACTGATTTTTGGACACTCATATTTAGCAAGCCTAAGGCTGTCCACAAGGTTTGAGGCTTGTAGAGCAGCACCTGGTATAGGTGCTGAAGGCCCAGTAATTTTTTTATCTGTTGTCAAGAAGTCTGATGAAGCCTTTTTACTTCTTGATTACCTTAAACATCCCTGGTCATTAGGTAATCATGACCAAAGCACTACTTAACTACTAAATAAATGTTTTGTAAATCTGACATTACAATACTTTCATTTCCAAGAACCTATTTTTTTCAGAGATACTAATATGTCCCAAAGTTACATACTGCAGCATCACAGAACAAAAGTCAATAATAAAACACTCTATTAAGGTGGGCTTAAAAGGTAATAAAATCATCATAATCACAGATTGAGTAGGTCAGTTCATAAAACTATACAAGTAGAAAGTCTCTACCTGCAGTTTCTCATCACCCAGGCGAAACTGATAGATCAGCACTGGGGACTCTGGGAAGCGGGTACGAAACTCATGGTCTTGCAATCCACAGATGTCCTGCAGGGAAAAGGTTTTTATTAGACAAAAAGCCTACTGAAATGCTTGCAATTAGATATCACATCTAGTTGTATGTGTACCTGATCAAGGTGACAAAAAGTCTCCTTAAGTTGCTGCAGTAACATGCAGTCTAGACGGTTCGTAAGCTGGCACTCTCGGTAAGGAAAACCTGCCCGCTGCATCAACCATAAGAAACACCGCGTCACGTCTGAGCCTCCATATGCAAGACAAAGTCTGCAGGGGAAACACACACATGTATTGTATGACTGGTACTTAATAGGAAACAAGTGATTGAGCCAAAAAATGCTGTGATTTTGGTACATGACACAAAATCTCAAATACCCTGCATCTTCATAATAAATGAATACATGTTTCAGAAATTGGCTTTGAGATCTAGGCACTTGGATGGCGCAGTGGTAAACCACATTTACTACAGTTTTTAAAACCAAATAAGACACAAACTGACATGTTATCTTCCATTTAGTAACCATGGAAAACAAAATGCAAGACTATGACAGATTGAAATAGTTTAAACAGTAGTGCTGGGACGTATGACGGCACATTTGGTATACCGGTTTTAATTCCTCATACCATATGGATTTTTCAAATACCGCCATACTGTAGCATAGTTAATAAAACAGCTGTAGGCTTCAGTAGGCAGCAAATCATATAATATTGTTCGCTGCTAAAAGCGCTATGAAGCGCCGTGACGGTCGTGTAGATTAGATACAGCTCACGAGTTAGCCAGGTAGTGTTAGCATAACAGTGGTAACAGATGAGAGAGGTTTCCTCAATATGATAAAAAAAATAAACAAAAACAGATGGAGGATGAAGAGTGGAAGACCAAATTTGCACCGGAGGAACCTGGATTCACTGGATTCCAGGTATGTCAGGGTTTGTACAGTACGGTTTGTAGTTGTACAGTGGAGTTTGCAAAAGTTGTTTTATTTGTTAAAGGGAGAGCTAACTTAAATATTAAATAAATAATAAAAATTGTATTTACTGCAACTGATTCCATCATATACTGTGTCTATTTTATTTTGTGGGGCCAAGCAAAGCTTATAGTACTCAAAACCTTTATTATATACATGGTGAAATTAAAACCTTTTATATTCTATGTACTTATGACAGTAGAATAAGACATATAGAACAGACATATAAAAAAACATACCGTGATATACCGTGAAATCGTCAGAATCTTAAAAAATACTGTGATAAAAATCTTTGGTCATATTAGGCCCAGTCCTACAGTACATGAATTAATTCCTGGCTGTGCCCAAACTGCACTGTATATACTACATCGTGTACAGCTGTACTACTGATACTAGAACTAATGGATAGACATACTATTTAGTAGGGTGGGGTGCAACTTGTGTTAGTCACTGCTGTTTCTTTGACCCTCTGCTTTAAGAAGCAAAGCATGGCAAAACATTTTTAAAAAAAGTTTGTTCTCTTACTGGTGAGACTCCATTTGTATCCACCGTAAGGTCAAAATCATGTACAGGTTTATCTAAACATATTTTCTAATTACAAATTAAAACTAGTACACAATAACTTAATCAACTACTTGTACTCATTACTAAAATTTCTGATTTTGATTCACTCACTTTCTCACTACAGACAAAACTATCCTACCCACCTTGAGTTTCGATGCGACACGCCATCTTCCACACAACACACGCTGGTCTTCTGATCGCCCACATCTACCACACACGCACTGCTCAGTCCACTGCCAAATGCGGCACACACTGACTCCTGGTGTATTATGATTGCTAAACACACACATTACAAAGAGCAAAAATGTGCATTGTTAAATTAAATTATTGTGAAAATAAGTCTCTTAGACAATATGCTAAAAATTTATATGGTAAATATGCTTAAAAATATATGGGTTAAACATTATTTTCTTTTGTTATTGTTGAGGATGGTACACGTATTTTGCCTCTACACACAGTAAAGTGGATGGTTATTTCTCCAAAAAACTTAAAACAGGGCATTAAGGAGAAAAAACTAGTGCTGGAAGGAGGATTTATTTTGTTGTCACTGCAACAATGCCTCCTACTCTCTGGTTACAGCACAAACAATTCTAGGAATAGTCCCCTGTATGTGCTAAGACTTTATAAATCTGCCAGCAGCTGGTGTAAAGATAAAGCCGATGTCTTCACAGGTATCAGAGGAGATGTGTGGTACTTGTGACTCTCCTAAGCTAATGAGGGGGTTGTGCAGCATGCATAGGCTGTCAGAGGTCGCTGGGAAACTAAGAATATACAAACATATTCAATAAGCAATTACAATATAAAATAAATCTTTACCAAGAGTGCTTATCATTAATTAAAGTTGGGTCCTGATAAGACTTGTTTGAAGTTTTGGAGTTGGTGTTTCTTGGTTTTACTTTAGTGTTGGTTTCCTACCTGAGAAGTTCATCTTCATGAGGAGCATATTGACCATCTCTTTCACATGCTGTCTATTGTAGATGTCTGGAATCAACAGTATGCATCTGTAATACTGAAGACAAAACAAAGTCAGAGAATTAAAAAAAAAAATCAGGACTGCCTGCCCTATAAAATCACATTAAATCCATAATTTGATACAGATCTGATCTGATTAAAGCTGTATTAGTTTGGACACCATACCTTCAGGTCTTTGAGAGGGACTTCTAAATGTTTCTGAATGGCATGTGACCAGATGCTCTCCAGGTCTGCTAGGACAGCAGTCAGAGAGCCTCCAGGCCCACTGTGGACATTCAGCTGACCATGGCAGATAGGCCAGTGGAGGCTGTAGCAGTCTGAGGGGTTCACGTGTAATGCCTGGGTGTGGAAAAAGAGATAAAAATAAAGCCAAGTTTAACGTGTATGAGCAGGCAAAGACTTTACAGCACACATACACAGAGCCATAAAAATTATTTTGTCCATTCTGATTTCCTCTAGTTTTGCATATTTGTTACATAAATGGTTTGAGATCCTTTCACAAATGGTTATACATGACAAGACCAGCAAAACTGATTCCATGTTTACGGTGTTCATGATGGGTTTCATCATGAACACCGTAAACATGGAATCAGTTTTTGCAGGAATTTAGCTGTCTAAAAACCTCCCAAACCAGACAGTCAATAATGTCTGTGTAGATACCTGGGCCGGCCAAAAGCACCTCTGCAATTCAAACCCAGTGACCCAGATTAAGACTCAAGCCTGGGCCTCTCCAAAATCTTAATTCTGGGTCTTCAGAGGTGGACTTGTCTTGTGCTTCAGATTGATGTCTTGCAGATTTATAAGTCTAAGTAGCTAAATAAAAAAATGGGGGAAATGTTTATTCAAGGGATTGTATACTGTATTTTACTAGACTGTATTTGCAACATTGTTTTTCTTCTAATCCTGTACAATGTTTTACAATGTAATCCTTTACAATGTAATCCTTACAATGGTACAGTGGGACAGTGGCAGCCTAGTGGGAAGAGCTTTGTGCTATCAATTAAAAGGTTGGACATTCGAATCCGGGATCTTCCATGCAGCCACTGTTGGACCTCCAGGGGCGTCATGTAGCCTAGTGGTTAAGGTACTGGACTAGTAATCAAAAAGTCACTGGTTTAAGGTTGCCACTGTTGCCATAGGTTGCCACTGTTGGGCCCTTGATCAAAGCCCTTAAGCTTCAATTGCTTAGACAATATAGTGTCACAGTACTGTAAGTCGCTTTGGATAAAAGCGTCTGCTAAATGCTGAAAATGTAAATGTGCAGGATTACAGACATCTTTTGATGCTGCACATGCAGTTGCCATGGATTAGTTTTTTCCCAGTGTTTACTTTAAAATGGCTTTGTTTATTAAATAAAAATACCCCTGTATGTGCAACCACTTACTGCTAATGAAAAATAACCGTACCGCGCTTCATATTGTGTTATAATTAGTGTGAAAGGTCTATTGCAAATTATAAATACCTTTGTAAATGTATAAACATTAAAATAATGTACAATATATGAATTATCATATCTACTATGCATTAGACATATTAATAAAAAAAAAAAATCTTACAGTCTACATTATACACTGATCAGCCATAACATTAAAACCACCTCCTTGTTTCTACACTCACTGTCCATTTTATCAGCTCCACTTACCATATAGAAGCACTTTGTAGTTCTACAATTGTAGTTCTACAATCTACAATCTGTTTCTCTACATACTTTTTTAACCCCACAAGACCACCACAGAACAGGTATTATTTAGGTGGTGGATCATTCTCAGCACTGCAGTGACACTGACATGGTGGTGGTGTAGTGTCACTGCAGTGCTGAGAATGATCCACCACCCAAATAATACCTACTCTGTAGTGGTAATGGGAGAGTCCTGACCATTGAAGAACAACATAAGAGGGGGCTAACAAAGCATGCAGAGAAACAGATGGACTACAGTCAGTAATTGTAGAACTACAAAGTGATTCTATATGGTAGGTGGAGCTGATAAAAAGGACAGTGTGTGTAGAAACAAAGAGGTGGTTTTAATGTTATGGCTGATCAGTGTATGTCTAACTCAAAATGTTCCACTTCTCACCTCATCTCCAACGAAGTAATCTGGCTGGTGACTGGTATTAGTCCATTTTATCCTTGAGTTAGGGTCCAAAACAGCTGGACGAACCTGTCTGTTGTACAATCTAGCCTGTTAATTCACAGAGACATGTCCACAATAAGGATCAGACATATTACTTTAAAGCTACTCAGATATCTAATAACAACTGCATATAGACAAATAGAACCTGTTCAGCAGACACTGGAGTTCTTCTAGCCCCATTAGACATCTTCTTGGACCAGATGGCCTGGTCTACCATCTTAAGACCATTCTGTCGCTGCTCACCACTCTCTGGTCTCTAGAAACATGCAGGAAAAATGTTGCAAAGCTTAAAAATGAAAAGTTTTAGATTTAGAATAAAGTTTATGACCAGACCAAACTTACATTCAGTCCTTCACGTGTAAGCCAAGGATCATCGTAGCGAGCTTGACTGGGCTGTTTATGTCTACGAGCAATGACATGTGGAAGACTAACAGGAAGGGTATCTGTAGCTCGGCCTATGCGAAGGGTTTGTGATCCAGGGCTGATGACAATAACCAAGTTGATCTGAATTTGCTGAATGGGGAGACATAATGCTTCAATAAGTTCATGTTCAAACGTTAAACATCATCATGAGAAACAGTAAGTAAAACCAAAACACAACAACATACATTGGTTGAAAATTATATTATTTTCTTAATGCACTAGGAAGCAACAATAACTGAATTTCTCCACAATGATAAAACAATAGTTGGGCGAATTACACTCCTTTTCTTGTATTTATTATTTTTAGGTAACAATCTTGGTTAAGCTGAAAATCAATCAGTTGGTAGTGCATCTCTGGTTACAAAATGCTGCTTTAATAGTTTTTTAAGAAACCAAACTTTACATTTTACCAATAAACTCTTAAACGCTTACCCACCCTCAGCATGCATGCGCCAGTGGACTGGTTACATATTCATTCACAGAAAAAAGGGCTGCAGTTCTAATCCAAACAGATAAACTATTTTATGCACTAATATTATTTAAATCATGAACGACAAAACTATTCCACATTAAAATCAAAAACATCCAGCTGTTTTGTGTCAGTATGGAATCTGACTGCATGCAAAACATGTGGATCTCTGTGTTACGGTTTTCTTTCCTAAAATAATTTGGATATTTTGCACAGAGATGGGGACTTGAGTCTGTGACTCGAGTCCGAGTCGCACGTAAGTCGCACACACAGCGACTTCAGACTCAACTCTGACTCATTTCAAATTACTCAGACTCGTGACTCGCAAAAAATTACTTGTGGACAACAAAAGTCAGCAAAATAACAGCAACAACATAAGCGAATGTAAGCAGTGGTTATGGATATTTTGCTGTGTTTGGGATTTTGGCCGCTGTGCCGTAATTTGCAATGAAAACAAAACGTCAGTTTAAGCTTTTAACTGGTACCTAGGAAAGTAAAGGCACAAAGTAAAATGGCAAAATACAGTCGCTAATCTGTTGATGTTTTTTATCTGAACTTACATATTATTTGTTTATTTCTATGCTACATTTCCAATATATGTTTTGTGTATATTATATTGACTTGTGACTTGACTCGGACTCTAGCCTAAAGACTCGTGACTTGACTCGGACTCTAGCCTAAAGACTCGTGACTTGACTCGGACTCTAGCCTAATGACTCGTGACTCGACTCGTATTTTGTGACTTGTGAGCATCTCTGATTTTGCACCATGACGGAACCATTTAAAGGTAAAATTCTGCAAATTATCCTATAATAAATATTCTAACGTTGTCAGGAATATATCACCAATATCTTTGTTCTTAGTACTTACAATTAGCAGCTGTAATAAACTGTTACTCACTTTAAAATCTACATTCTAAAAGCTGAACTGATTCTGCTCAGTGTTTGTTTATCTTACTCTTCTACATTACTACCAATTTACTACGTTACACTGATTTCATTTACTAAATAAAGCGTGTTTATATTAAACAAATTGTTTCGTTTTTTATTTATTTGGACACTCAGCTTGTCGATTATCGGTTAAAACCAACTGTTAAATGTAACCGCGGTATTAAATAGCACGCCAAGTCCTATTAGCTGACATTAGCTGTAGAGCTTCAGCCAGCGAGCTTACCTCTTGTAAAGGATCTGGGATAGCAGGAGGAACTATTGGTCTTTTAACTCCTCGCTGTTCTTTTTCTTTCTCCTTTTCTCGCTCTTTCTCTTTTTCTTTTTCATTTTCTTGTTCTCTCTCAGCTTGGGTCATTATTGTAAAGCACCTTTTCCAACCACAGACTCTTCTTCCTCAGTACCGAGTGCACTGGTGAACCGAAGCCTGCGCGCGCACAGCGCCACCAAGATACAGTACTGATTACAGGAAAGTACTAGAACAGCCGTGCGGGAAAACAATAATTGCTCTGTTAATACATACTACATTATTGCTCTGTTAATCCTTTGATAATACATATACCGATCAGCCATAACATTAAAACCACCTTGTTTCTACACTCACTGTCCATGTTATCAGCTCCACTTACCATATAGAAGCACTTGGTACTTTTACAATTACTGACTGTAGTCCATCTATTTCTCTGGATGCTTTGTTAGCCCACTTTCATGCTGTTCTTCAATGGTCAGGACCCCCACAGGACCACCACAGAGTAGGTATTATTTGGGTGGTGAGTCATTCTCAGCACTGCAGTGACACTGACATGGTGGTGGTGTGTTAGTGTGTGTTGTGCTGGTATGAGTGGATAAGACACAGCAGCGCTGCTGGAGTTTTTAAACACCTCACTGTCACTGCCGGACTGAGAATAGTCCACCAACCAAAAACATCCAGCCAACAGTGTCCCGTAGGCAGTGTCCTGTGACCACTGCTGAAGGTCTAGAACAGGGGTGTCAAACTCATTTTCACCGAGGGCCACATCAGCATTATGGTGGCCCTCAAAGGGCCGATTGTAACGTATCCTGCTGTGATTGCAGTCACATTGCTGTTTTTCTTGGAGGCTGAATTCTGCATTTATATTGTTCTACTTTACCACAGACACGGCCTCATAACACAGAGACGCACCGGTTTCTCTTCCTGAAGCACAAACTTGTTTTCACTTTCATTAAATTTCCTCCTCATGCTTAATTTTCTTAATTATCTTTTTGTACATTTTAGGATCATGAGTAAATATTTACATGTAAATATATACATCATCTACTGGCGGGATGTGTCACTTTGCATGTCACAAAATCATCATGCATTTTGAAAGATGCAGTTTATTTAGGATTTTACAGTGTATTTTTAAGACAATCATTCTGCCCTCACTAATAGTTTATCCCCCTTTCTCAGCTAGACAGACAGACAGACAGACAGACAGACAGACAGCTCCCTTCAGAATACAGTCGGTTTATTTGCTCCCCAGCTGTGTGCATCAAAATTAAGTAAAAATACAAACAATAAAAACAATAAAGAACCTAATACAGTAAAAGCACACAGCTGTAGTCAAGTGTTACATCTGGTACAATATGAGATTTAACCAAACGTAAAATAACGAGTTAAAATTGTGTGTAAAGATACTAATTGCTAAAGTAACGTAACAACAGTATTTAATTACGGTAAATTAGTAACTAAAGCGCTGTGATATACTCACTAAACATTTACTAACAACTGAGAATATAAAACCCACTACTTACAGACAATGCTTGGGTATTATATTGCAATATAATTATTTGTATTTATTTATTATTGTTTACATTACTGACTGCGCTACCCCGCGTTCTTTTGCCGTAAAAGTCACATGGCTTTTTAGCGAAGGTTAAAGTTAGTTGTCATGACTACGATGTCACGTCTCTTAAAGGCGCAGGAGCGCATTAAATTATAAGCGCGTCTCTGTAACGACTCGAACCATCACAACAATCATACAGTCGTTTAAGCTCTCGCGGGCCGGATCTGGCCCGCGGGCCGTGAGTTTGACACCCCTGGTCTAGAAGATGACCAACTCAAACAGCAGCAATAGATGAGCGATCGCCTCTGACTTTACGTGTCTAATAGAGTGGACAGTGAGTGGACACGGTATATAAAAATTCCAGCAGCACTGCTGTGTCTGATCCATTTATACCAGCACAACACACACTAACACACCACCACTATGTCAGTGTCCACTGCAGTGCTGAGAATGATTCACCATCCTGACCATTGAAGAACAGGGTGAAAGCAGGCTAAAAAGTATGTAGAGAAACAGATGGACTACAGTCAGCAATTGTAGAACTTGGTAGGTGGAACTGATCAAATGGACAGCGAGTGTAGAAACAAGGAGGTGCTTTTAATGTAATGGATGAGCAGCGTATGTTGTATCAAAAGAAATTAACAAACATAATGTGGTATTACGCAAAATGTATAAACACATAAAAAGCTAAATATAACGTATGCTATATAGCCAAAAAGTATGTGAACACCTGAGCCTGATGGACATAACATTCCAAAATCATGGGTGCTCACATGGAGATGCCCCTTACTTTTCAGACGTAACAGACAGCATTTAAAAAAAAAACCATTTGCGAACAACTAAGGATATTTTATAAAAAGCAATAAAAACAAGAATCTGTGATTTGTTGATTTTCTTGAATCTTTATTTAACTGACATACATCCAATGTTTTCACTGACCAATTGAAGTGTATTTTGTAAATATACACAAATTTTGAATTTGATTCCCTTAACACACTCATAAGTAGGGACAGATGTGTTACATCATCTTTTCTATTAACTACACTTTTTTATCATTTTGGAACTAAGGATACTAATTGTTGCCATTTTGCAGGTGGAATTCTTAGCCATTCTTGCTTAATACTTCAGCTGCTCAACAGTGTGTGTTTACCATTGTCTGATTCTACTCTTGATAATGCAGTAGGAGACTTATCTGGACTGCAGGCAGGGCAGTCAAGCACATACACTGTGTCTATGAAGCCAAGTTGTTGTAGCACATACAGAATAAGGACTTGCATTGATTCAATAACAATGGACTTTCTGGGAAAAATGTCACCTTAATGGTAGCTTATGTCTTATAGCTTATATCAATATATGCCTCCACATAGATGGCACCTTCAGTCACCCATGCCATGTGCACTTATGCACCACCATAAAATGGCATGTTGACTTTTGAGCCTTTCTTTGACAACAGTCTGGATGCTTTGCCACAGAGAACTTAGTTTTGCCAAAAAAAATCTGACCACAGCACATTTTCTACCACCCTTCGGTCCATGAGTTTGGGCCCAGTGAATTTGGTGGAAAAAGTATGGCTTTCTCTTCGTGCATGTTTCAGGTTGCATTTCTTGATGCAGCAATGAAATTCAAGTGACCACAGTTTTCTAAAGCACTTCCAAACCTGTGGCTATATTTATTTTTGTGGTATGATTTTTTTAAAAGCAGTGCATACATTTTTAGTCTTGGTTTACACATTTAAGGTTGTCAGCCAAAACAGTATGAGTAATTTTTTTGTACTTGACAGTTCAAGTTAATTAACAATTCAGATTCTTGATACAAAATGTCCTAAACTTTTCAAGAAGTGAGTTGTATTGTAGTTGCCCCAATGGACCCAAATGTCAAACTACCTCTTTTTAACACTATGTCTTTCATGCTCCAGGTGGCTCAGCAGTTATTAATGCTAGCCCACTGCTGCTGGGATCTAGGGTTCAAATCTCCATGCTGTCATCTACAGACATGATTGGCTATGTCTGAGGAAGAAGGGTGTGTGTGTGTGGTGTTATTGAGCCCAGTAACTACAGGAAAACCAAACTCACCATGACCTTGACCAGGACTAAGCAATGGTAAAACATGAAAATAAATGATGAATAAATAAATTATTTTTGCCTTTTAATATTAGTGTGTTTGTAAATGAGAAGTGCAGTAAGTAAACTATTAGATAAATAATAAAACTTAAGACATCAGACACCTTTCTTATATATCTTTATTACTTCACTGTAACACAACATTGATACTACAAAAATTATACAAGTCACCACATTCTGCATCCTGTAACTTTATTTTATAAACAAACAAAACAAAAAATGACATTGGATTAGTGCTGCTGAGTTCAACCACTCCGGCCCCTAAGATTAGGAATTCCCAGAGCAGCATCAAAAATCTGCATTGCAGAAGCAGCGTGAGGAGGAAGGGTGTGACATGACTGAGTAGGCTCATCTAAGCCATCTTTATTAGTCAGTCTCTCTCTGTAGAACATCTCAAGAAAGAAAAGTCCAGCCATGGATTAACATATCACACCCCTCTACGCCTGCATCAGAGTGCAGGCGTTTACCTACAGACAGAAAAAAATACCCAGACATAAATCCAGAATCAAGCAAAAAAATATGTAGTGTGTATGCAACTGATTATCTTCCTCACCTTCCTCATCCACCACCCATAGGAGGAGGACTGGGGCCTCCACCGTGATTTATTCTGCCCATACGTCTGCGCCCAGGAAAACCTGGAGGACTAAAAAACAAGAATCATGACTTATTGACAACAACATAACCAGGATAATATTACAAAGTCAATAACTTTAACTATAGCTAGGATTGGCCATGTCTTGATAAATAAACTAAATTAAAGGAACACTTAATCATCACAGTATAACACCAGGCCAGTTAAACTTTAGGGATATTAATCTATCCAGTTAGAAAGTGAATGTAAATCAATTTCAACTTCTTTACAAGTGACAACAGGTACACTGGATAGTGAACAGCAAGACAATCCCCAAAAAGGTAAGAGTTTTGCAGTGGTGGCCACAGACTTTCTCCCTATCCTTCCTGACTGATTCTTTTCTATTTTATGTTTTGCTAGTGCTCTGTTAGCATGAAATACATGCAGCTCATTCAGGTTGCACAGGTATTCCAGTTTCTCCAGGATGGCACATCCATACATGCCGTCGCAAGATTTTCTGTGTCTCCAAGCACAGTCTGAAGAGCATGATGAAGATACCAGGACAAGGGGAGCTGGATAAGGTCATAGAATGGCATAAACTTAGTGAGACCAATATCTGCTCCTTTGTGCGAGGAGGAACAGGAGGAGCACTGCTAGAGTCTTACAAAATGACCTCTAGTTGGCTACTGGTGCGCATGTTTTTTGACGAAACTGTCATAAATAGAGGGTGGCATAAGGGCCCGACATCTTTTAGTGGGACCTTTGCTCACAGCCCAGCACTGCGCAGCTCAATTGCCGTTTGCCAGACATGAAAAGGTCTGGAGACACCATAGTAAACATTCCTTTTTTGCACAAACCTAGGTTGCACAAACCCCTAGGTGATAGCCAACTGTACCCTGACTGCTGTTAGGTACTGGGATACAATCCTCAGAGCCATAGCCAGATGGGTGCAGTGGGCCCTAGGTTTCTCCTGGTGCACTTCAATGTCTGGCCCCATGTGGCCAGGGTGTATAGGCAGTTCCTGGACTTTGAAGATACTGTTGTCATTGACTCCAATTAAGAACCTCTGGGACTTTATGTTTCAGTGCATCTAACACTGCCAAGTAGCAACACAGACAGTCCAAGAGCTCATAGATGCCCTGATCCAGGACTGGAAGGAAATCCCATAGGATACCATTCACTGTCTCGTCAGAAGCCCAGATGTTGTTGGGAGTGCATACAGACACGTGGGGGCCATACACATTATGAGTTGACATTCACGCAAATTGAATTTCTTACATTTACTTTGACTTTTATTTAAATTTGAACTGTATAAACCCAAGATATTTTATGATGCCTGGTCAACCTCATTCAATTTATTAAAATACATTCCTGCATTTCAGGCTGCATTCTTCCTGCAGACATGTCTTAAAGTGTGCAACAGTCTCTACTGACAGACTGTCCCTTTAGCTTGAAACAACCCAGCATCTGTGGGTGATACCACTTTAAAGTTCTGGTGACTTGATCACATAAGAAAAGACAATGGTTACAGTCTAACTAATGTGGTGTTTATTTTACTTAACCACTTGCAGGTCTCTGCTGTGAGCCAAACATTTATGAAACCAACTGCAGTGATGCAGCTGGTTTCATAGAACTATTTATAGCTTTGTTTTCTGTTTTAGCACATTATAACTTACCCTCTGCCATCGCTGAAGCGTGAAGTCGCGCAAGAGTTTCCATTTTTCGACAAATCAGGCTGGACGAGGGTCTGAAAGCTGAAAAATACCAGACGTTTTACCATTTAAAATACATGTTTACTGAAAAGATGTAATGAATCCACTTATTAACATATCTTACTTACAACAAGCCGATGAACTCCACAACACCCCAAAATAAGTCAGTAAGAAAAGGCAACCTCCATGGTGATTGGGTTCTGCTGTCGAGGACTCGCCCTGAGATTAAAGAAGAAAAGACACATTAAATATAAAGCTTGTAATGCTGATTCTGTTGTCGTTTGATTTAGTAGAAAGGTTCTTGCAATGTCACCCTTATCTACAGTATATGGGTCATTCTATAATTTGGGGTACATTTCACATCACCAAAAAAGTACAAAAACAATGTTCTCTCTCAATAGAACAATCAGTGGTTCAAGTTAATATATTCCTTTAGTGTAACATATCCACTATTTGCAAAGCTTAAACATTCATATATATATATTTTTTTATATTAAAGGGACAGTAGATGTAGACTACTAGGTAACTTAGTTGACAGGTAACATAGTTGACAATTTCCCTATTTTGACCCATAACTTCAGTGGTAGACCTTGCCTGGCTGACCACATGTCATTTCATGAACAGAATAATGTCTAATTTGAACATACATTTAAATTAAAATTATAAAAAAAATTTAACCATGACAATGTATATAACATAGTTGACGGTCAATTAATATACTCATTGACAATGTTCTATTATAGATACAATATTTAAAAAAATAAGAGGACATTCACCACAGTGTGTTCAATATACCCTCCACAGAGAAAAATGATATCATGTAATGCTGGTCACATAGTTTTAGAACAAACCATTTTTGAGTTGCTGAGTGGAGTTCTGTTAGTAACATAGTTGACAGAACTTTTGCGGACATTAATAAATAAAGATATTTAAATTATTTAAAAGAGAAACTCAATTTAAAAAATATTATTTTTCTTTAGTATTTAAACTTTTGAAATAAATAAAAAATAGATGTTGTTGCCCTTAATGATTTTATTCATTATTTTGAAACCAAGGCACCCTCAACTTAAAAAACGGACACAGCAAAAACTGTTCATTTAGGAACATCATGACAAATTTCAAGCTAAATTAAGCATAGAATGCACATCATGTTTTTGTGATATTACAACATGTTTTCCATTAATAGGTAAAATATGACATTTTTAAAGAAAATAGTTAGAATAAATATAATTATTATCATTGGACATGGAATGTACCCCAAATTAAAGAATGACTCATATATAAACTGCTACGCAAAGAGTCATGCTGGAACAGGAAATAGCTTTACCACCCCAAACTGTTGCCACAAAGAGGGATGCATATTACGTATTTAAAATAAATATAGATTTAAAACATCTGTTAGCAGTTGATCTGGATAAAACACCTAAATTCCATAAAAGGAGGGGTGTCCACATACTTTTGGACAGACATTGTGGCTGGGCTCGATGCCTGGCAGATCAATAAAGTAGCTAATATTACTACATAAATAAGTTAAGGTTAAAGTAGTTTGGGTAGGTAATTAAAAGGTAACATATAACATGCCATATATTACATAATAGGCCTGATATACTCTACATGACTAGCTAGCTAATGATGACGGCGAATAAAGCTACTGTTAGCTATCAGGCTAACACTGACAAGCTGCTGAAACTACTTAATTATCTGACTGTTCACAAAAAAACATAAACTAGAGAGCGTAAAGGTTTAAGTATTCGAATGGAATTTGTATTGCAAAACCATTAAGCGCTATTATATTGTAGAAATATATTCGAACACTCACCGTTGGACACGTACACCATCGCTGTAGCGCTGTGTTGTTGTTTATGCGGATAATGTATTTCCGTATCCGTGATGGCGTAGGCAGCAGTCAAGTCCGAGCACGTTTGGTTGCTCGGCTGATTCCGACTACACCTAGCGATCAAACTGTGTAAAATCCACCATGGTGTCAAAAATCATGAGACCTAAATGGAGTATACACTACACAGACAAAAGTATTGGGACACACCTCATAATCATTGAATTCAGGTGTTTCTTTTAGTCATGTTACTTGCCACAGTTGTATAAAATCAAACACCTAGTCTTGGTTAGGTTTTTTATTCTAAGGGCTTGCGCTGTTCGTATTGTGAATTTGTGGTTTTCTGGTATGGGAAATTGATTAAGTAAATTTAATCTGGGCTGTTGAATCCTTGTTTGATGGATGGAGTTTTTCTCTGCATAATTTTAGTTTTGCATGTTTTATTGTTGTAGCCAAAATCACTGATATTGGAAAGTGGTCACTGCCAAATAAATAATCCCATCCTTTCCACAAGATGTCAAGTAGGATTTTCGATGTACTTATTGTTAAGTCGCCAAGTATGTTTCATGTCTTGGGTGTAGGTATGTGTCAGTTAGTTGGATCATTTATTTGGCATGGGTTTCTGGCATTTATAAGTTCTTCTATCATTTTCCCTTGTTCTACCCCAGAGAGGGTTGTGGTCATTAAAGTCTCCCATGAGTATAAACAGGGTGTTTAGGTGATTTATTATATTGTCTAGTTCCTATAGGATTGTATAGGAGTCAGGAGAAATGGATATTGTGCAAAGGGTTATAGGTCTATAGAAAGACATGTTTTGCTGTCGATTGTATGTTAGATTGTATTGGGATTAGGCTATGAATGGTGTTGTCTGATCAAGATGGTTGTTCCCCCAGTTGGACATTGTGATGTGTTTATATACTGTATATCCTCTGTGGTGTCATGAGATTTTGTGGTATAGTACTACTTGGTTTAATGGAAAACATAGTTACTGTATTTCTGGGTGATTTAGAATCAGAATCAGAATCAGAATCGGGCTTTATTGGCCAAGTATGCTCACACATACAAGGAATTTGTTTTTGGTTACACAGATGCTTGCAGTGCACGAAAAAATACAGTAAAGTACAATCTTATTCACACAGCTCACTCTCTCTAACACACACATTCATACCTGTAAACATATAAAACATTGTAAACATTTAGCATGTGCAATTTACATTGTAATTTTAAAAAGGTGCAGTTTTGTGCAATATAAAAACTATAGAAAATATAAAAATATATAAATATGAAATGGAAGTAAAGGTGAAAATCCTGTGTATGCCATTACATAAATGAAATAGGTAGTTTTTGATGTGCAAGTGTCCCGAGTATTAACAGTACAGTAGTGTTCAATTGTTCATGAGCGTAATGGAGTTTGGATAAAAGCTTCTCTGTAGCCTGGTCGTTCGGGTCTTCATGTGGCTGAAGCGTCGGCCTGATGGAAGGCACCGAAACAGGTGATGGCCAGGGTGAGACGGGTCAGTGATGATTTTCTCTGCACGCTTCCTGGTTCTGGAGGCATGCAGGTCCAGCAGTGTGGGCAGCTTTACACCGATGGTCCTCTCTGCAGACTTGATGATGCGCTGCAGTCTCTTGGTGTCATGTTTTGTGATAGCGCTGCCCCACACTGTGATGGATGTGGTGACGATGGACTCTATGATGGCTGTGTAGAACTGCACCATCAGCTCTTGGGGTAGGTTGAACTTCCTCAGCTGGTACAGAAAGTACATCCTCTGTTGAGCCCTCTTGATGATGGAGTTGATGTTGCTGTCCCACTTCAGGTCCTTGGAGATCGTTGTGCCCAGGAACTTGTAGGACTCCACAGCCATCACAGTCCTGTCTAGGATGGTGAGTGCTGGCAGGGTTGGGGGGCTCCTCCTGAAGTCCACGGTCATCTCCACTGTTTTTGCTGTGTTCAGCTCCAGATTGTTCTGAAACTTACTTAAAATCCTCTGCAATTCCATAGTATATTATTAACTCCTGTCTTTGTACAGGTAGTATTGGTTTGCTTGGTTTTATTCTGCCTCTTGGTGATGGGTTTGGAGTGTTGGTCTTTAGATGCATGTTTGGTGTTAATTTATTTATTTATTTTTTAGTTTTATTCCCAGATTTGAGTTCTGTTGTATTTGACTCCTACCCACATAATATTTGGATTTTACCATTTCCACATAGGATTTAAAAAAAATTTTCTTACTTTTGGGTAGCTTTGGGTAGGAGCCAAAGCTGGTATTAAAGCTGTTTTTGTTATTATCAGCAGAAACTTCTGAGAATCCATCCTAAACAGCACTTCAACTCTTTATTCTAAGCTAAGTATCTTCTTCGTTTTGATAATGGCTCCTGCAGCGCCCTTTGTCTACCTGTACTGAATGTGAGATTTTTAGTGATTTTTTTCTCTGTTGTAACTGTACATGTGATAAGTGTGGATTAATTGTTAGTCTGACAGAAATGTCATCAGCATTAGTCTGGTGCATTTGGGCTTTAGAAAAGACTAGTAATAGAGATAAATACTTTAAAATGGTGTTAGTGGACCAGAACGCCACTATCTCAGGGGTAGAACCCTTCACTCACGCATTTGAGCCCTCACAGCAGGGCGACTGTGTGATGTCTTGGTGACATTACCATAGGGTTAAGCCAAACTTTTTAGGTCCATGTGTTTTTCTTACTTGGTCACTCACCCTTTGAGAAACCTGTTAATAAAAAGTCCTTTGGTTATAGGAGACTCTCAGCTTCGACACAAGCGAATTGCCTCCCCTTAGAGACCCCAGCAACCGTAATCGCCTATATTCTGGAGCCCAGGGCACCCAACGTCAGGGCAAACCAAAAAGTTCTGGCTAATGCTAAACATTATTTTCTAAGATTGTACTTCACGTTGGCACTAATGATGTACATTTGAGACAGTCTGAGGTTATGAAGAGTAAAGTTAAAGAGGTGTGTGAGTTAGCATAAGGTACAATGAACCTTGTTATGGTGTCTGTGTATTAGTGGATAGTGATAATTGACTATCCAGAGCTTGTGACATGCAGAAAGTCTGCGACAGTCTGCAGATGGCACCTACAACTTTTAGGTTTAGAGCTGTTAAAACTGTTCATCATGCCATTTGTAAACAAAATCAAATCATTTTTAAAAAGTATGTGTTAATAATGTAATTAGAATTAATCTTATTCACATTAAAAACAGTAATAAAGTCTGATTAAAGTTAGGACTGAACTCGTAAATGAAATGATCACATATAACTGTCTTAGTGTGCTTTGTCTAAAACCTGAAACATGTACTAGTCCTAATGAATATTTAGATTTAAATGACGCAGCTCCTCCTGGATACAGTTATGAACATAGGCCACGTCTTAATGGTGATTGACAAGGAGTAGCCACCATTTATGACAGACATAGTCCTTACTGTAAAACACGTAGCATATAACTAACTCATTTGAAATGTTGGTTGCTGATGTGGTTAATCAATCTCAATTTGATTAAGCTAACTACTATTTACTGCCCCTCCCTTTTTCCTGGTCCTTATTTTGAGTTTCTTTGAGAATTTGCTGATTTTCTTTTCAAATTAGTTCTATCAACTGAAAAGACCTTAATTGTTGGCAATATCCATTATAAAAAGAAGCACGATCCATTTAAAATTGCATTTGAAACTATTTAATTTTAGAACCTATGGTATTACCCACAATGTAATGGGGCCAACCCATATCTGTAAACACAGATTAGACTTTATATTAACTAATAACTCTTGGTATTGGCATAGAGAGTCTGGTTGTTTTACCACAAAATATCAATTTCAGATCACTCTCACTTGATATATTAATTAACTATGTTTATCTAATAATATTTGTTTACCACATCAGTTTCAATTTAAGTGCACCATTACGTCTGCAACTGGTTCTGCCTAACTGAATTAATGACACAGTCACTATCGGAGCCCGAAAAGCTTGAACAGGTAATCCAACACTGCAGTCTGCATTCTTGGATAATGAATCACAAGTTAAAATGATTAGAGAGAAAAATTTCCATGGTATAATGACCACACATGCTCTAAAACGAGCAACATGAAAATTAAAGTGCAAATGGTGGATATTATAGTATATAAGATAGCATGGAAAGATGACAAAGTTTCTCTGACACAGTTGAAAACTAGGCTAAATGGTTGCATTTTTTGCTTTTTGTATACAGGGATGTACCACAGGTAGCAACTGGATATTCATCATGTGAACTTACAGTATATATTGATGGCTTATCCAGGGACCCCTGGACCTCCTAAAGAGGAGCTGGGAAGAACCACCTGCAACCTCATCTAAAATGGGGATTGTCCAGTATGTGTTGCAAATGAAAAAATGCCTGGAGATGTATCAGAAACCTGCAAGAGTTAACCTGCAAAAGACACAAGCAGCTGAAAAGCAGTGGTATGATCTGCAAGCCCATCGCTGTGAGTACTAACTAGGGCAGAAAGTACTACTTCTCCTACCTACCTCTACAAGCAAGCTGTTTGCTAAGTGGCAGGGATTGTCTGCAAGATGGACCCTGTTACTTATGAAGTGTATCATCAAGGTCAGGGAAAATAGCAGACCTGCCATGTGAATCTTCTGAAAGAGTGGAAAGATCCCCAAGTGAAAGAAAATAAAATTTTGATGCGTCATATAGTGGAGGATGAATTGGAGGGCTGGATACAGCAAGGTCAGGTAAACCTGTAACATCTGGAAGAACACAAAAGATCTGAACTATGCTCAGAACAAACATACTACATCACTGTATTCATTTAAAGGACTTAACCCCTATCAGTCACTACAGGGTATTAGAAAGACTGGTGAAAGTGCTGAGGACAGAAATTGCAATAACTAAGGATAATTTTGGATAGGGAGGGATTGTGACCGAGGCCTGTCGATGCAAAATTTTCCATTAACTCTTGCCTAAAATTACCCGCTTCCCAGTGTGGCTGCATCTGTGAGTGCACAGAAATGAGCATCATTGCAATACAGACATTTACTACATATGTTCCAGCTGGTTAAACATGTATGCAAGAATACAAGTATACAAGAATGGACATTCATCGGTCATACCTGTTGTGCTGTTACATGTCATTGTGTCATTTTATGTTGGTTAGTTAGGCAGCGCACAGTTTTGTTTTGTCTTGTCATGTGTTCTGCGCTATGGAAGGTGTAAAGGGCCTAAATGGCTGTAGAGTGCTCGGTCTATATAGTGCCTGTATTGTGATGTGTATATGGATCCTGAGAGCTGAACATGGCAATGTAAATGTATGTTTTCTTAATAAAATGTATCACATTTTATGCTGAAAAAGGTTTATTGGGAGATTTACAAATCTAAATATACAAAAATATACAAACATCAATTTAGATTCTACATCTTCGTGGTTCTATACTTTAGGTTCTATACTTTCATTCAAATTTATCATTGCCTTCTAATTCCTTTTTTTTAGTGATGATGAATGTACTATGGACAAAAGTATTAGGACGTTCCTTCTAATTATTTCATCCATGTGTTTCAGCCACAACAATTGCTAACGGATGTAATAAACTAAATCTAAAAAGAAAATGGAATGCTTTCAACTTTGTATCAATAGTTTAGGGAATTAACTTTACTGTTTCAGCATGACATTGCCCTTGTGCACAAAGCAAGCTTGGTTTAAAGAAACTCTAGTGGCCTGCACAGAGCCCTGACCTCAGTCCCTCTGATCAGCTTTGGAATTAACTGGAACATTCTTGACAAATTTTTTACAAACATACTCAATGAGAAGCCTTCTCAGAAGTGTGGAGGTTGTTATAGCTAACAGATCACTCTATTTTAATACCTTTTGTATTTGAAATGGTATGTCCAACAAGCTCAAGGACAGTCACCCAAATACTTTTGACCATATAGTGTAACTTTATGTTCATAGTCTGGTTGTGTCAACTCGTCGGTTCGAAACTCAGCTCTGCCATCCGGCAGGCTGGGCAAAGATTGGCTGTTGTTCTAGGGGGTTGATGGACGGGGACCTCATAAGTGATGCAATTACAACCTCTGATGGTGCCTGCACAGTGATGAGGGATGAGGGACACTCCTCCTGTTCCGCATATGAACTCGCCTCGTGCAGGTGAAAAGATGCAGTCGGCTACTGCACACGTGTCGGAGGGGGCGTGTGTTAGTCTCGGCTCTCCTCAACCAGGCTGGAGATCAACATCAGTAGAGAGGAAGCATAATGCAATCCAGTAAATTGGATATGACTAGATTGGGAGGAAAATTGGGAAAAATGCAAAAAAAATAAAAATAATGCTCAGAATACTCATGCAGAGGACATGGTAGCTGATGCACGTAAAAGCTTTTATTAAATCATTCATATGTAGGGCTACAAATGTGTGATTAAGAGTAAAACACCATATATGAAACAGAGAAGATGCTTTTGAAAGTAAACAATGAGGTAAAAGCACATTTAATAATAGGGACAAAACTGAGAACAATTAAGCTTACAATATCAGTTTTAGAGACTTACATACCTTGTAATCATAGTACCCAAATATAGAATTAATTATGGGACAAACCATTAAAAACAAAAGCAATATAAAACTGAAAGTAAACAAAGTATAACAGTAGAACCTAGGTTTTGCAGCTACAATAATAGATTAAAGTGAGGGTTAAATCATGTAAAATTAAAAAGATGTGTGTGTGTATTGACCTGCAATAGTTGCACCTTTATTAGGGTATATTTCTACCTTGGACCCAACGTTTTTTGTAGTGCTGAATCTTCCATGAATGAAGCAGTTAGTAAAAATAATGTAATTAATAAAATTACATACAACTCTTTGCTAATATTCCTACCAAGTCTTTGATTTCTTTTTTTCCCCTTAAATTATATCTTATAGCAGCAATGTCCAGTGTTGCAAGTATTCATTTAGAAATGTTAATTCACTGCAATAATGTACAATCAACAAATTTTGCCACATTTTACATACTAACATGCCAATAGCCTTCAGCTAATAGGACCAAAGCAAACAAATGCCAACAGATGAACTAACGTCATTATCTATTAATTATTATTAATTATTATTATTATATTATTTTATCATTGCTATATACTGGTAAGGGGTGTAGTTTAACTTTCCAGGTCTCACTGAGTGCATTACAGTGATGCACCCTGAACATTCCATCATAGGGTCTCGGCCATTCCCTGACACAGCCACACACAGTGGACCCCAGCAACAGTAACATCACAAGACTACACTGTCATCGCTGTGCAATGGTGGGCTAGTATACAGTGGGGCCAAAAAGTATTTAGTCAGCCACTGATTGTGCAAGTTCTCCTACTTAGAAAGATGAGAGAGGTCTGTATAGGTCATTTTCATCATAGGTACATTTCAACTATGAAAGACAAAATGTGAAAAAAAAATCCAGGAAATCACATTGTAGGATTTTTAAAGAATTTATCTGTAAATTATGGTGGAAAATAAGTATTTGGTCAATAACAAACAAGCAAGATTTCTGGCTCTCATAGACCTGTAACTTCTTCTTTAAGAAGCTCTTCTGTCCTCCACTCGTTACCTGTATTAATGGCACCTGTTTGACCTCGTTATCTGTATAAAAGACACCTGTCCACAGCCTCAAACAGTCAACCATGGCTAAGACCAAAGAGCTGTCGAAGGACACCAGGAAGAAAATTGTAGACCTGCACCAGGCTGGGAAGAGTGAATCTACAATAGGTTGGTGTGAATAAATCAACTGTGGGAGCAATTGTAAGAAAATGGAAGACATACAAGACCATTGATAATCTTCCTTGGGGTCAAGATCTCATCCCGTGGGGTCAAAATGATTATGAGAACGGTGAGCAAAAATCCCAGAACTACACAGAGGGACCTGATGGATGACCTGCAGAGAGCTGGGACCAAAGTACAAAGGCTACCATCAGTAACACACTACGCCGAGAGGGACTCAAATCCTGCAGTGCCAGGCATGCCCCCCTGCTTAAGCCAGTACATGTCCAGGCCCGTCTGAAGTTTGTCAGAGAGCATATGGATGATCCAGAAGAGGATTGGGAGAATATCATGTGGTCAGATGAAACCAAAATGGAACTTTTTGGTAAAAACTCAACTCGTCGTGTTTGGAGGAAGAAGAAGAACCCAAGAACACCATACCTACTGTGAAGCATGGGGGTGGAAACATCATGCTTTGGGGCTGTTTTTCTGCAAAGGGGACAGGACGACTGATCCGTGTTAAGGGAAGAATGAACGGGGCCATGTATTGTGAGATTTTAAGCCAAAACCTCCTTCCATCAGTGAGAGCATTGAAGATGGAACGTGGCTGGGTCTTCCAGCATGACAATGATCCCAAACACACCGCTCGGGCAACGAAGAAGTGGCTCCGTAAAAAGCATAGCCAGTCTCCAGACCTCAACCCTATAGAAAATTTGTGGAGTCCGTGTTGCCCAGCGACAGCCCCAAAACATCACTGCTCTAGAGGAGATCTGCATGGAGGAATGGGCCAAAATACCAGCTACAGTGTGTGCAAACCTGGTGAAGACTTACAGGAAACGTTTGACCTCTGTCATTGCCAACAAATGTCGTTGCCATGGTGATGGTGGACGCTGGCGCATTTGGCTGCCGCTACCGTTACCGTATTTTACCGTATTTTATTGTATTTTTATCGTTTTTCGTTTTCATCTTTTTACACACCTTGTGGATCTATTTCTTTTATGTTACTTTTGATACTTTTATTTGTTCTTTTGATACTTTTTGTTCTTTCTACTGTACATCGCGTCTGTGAACGGTGGATGAGTTTTCCTGGGATCGGCACGATGTTGAACTATTCCGTTGACCAGCTGAGGAAGTTCAACAATTGCACTACTCCATCGTGTATTTCAGTCATCAAACAGCTTGGACTCTTTCGCCGGCCTCGTTATATTCACAGGGGCTCCCGGAGAAAGCTTTTTTATTTTCGAAACGGTAACGCTATTCCATCCTTCTGGTCAGCCGTGCGCACTGTCGCTCCGCAAACACGTCATCAGAGCGCTGCTGCCTTGCACACCAGTAGCGGTGTAGTCTCCATGACAACGCTGTCCACGGAGTGGGATGGGAAACGCGGAGTGGACTTTGCAAATCTCCGTTCTCTTCCTCGTTCCTCACAGCCAACTACACAACAATACCACTTGAAAATGGCATTGCTTAATGTTCGTTCACTCAACACAAGAAGTACTGTACTTAGTGAATTTATATCTGACAGTGAACTAGACTTTTTCTGTCTCACTGAAACTTGGCATAAACCCTTGGATTATTTTACGTTAAATCAGACCACGCCAATGGGATACTCGTATATTGATGAACCTCGTATGGAAGGGCGAGGTGGTGGTGTTGCTGCAGTCTATAGGGATGATATTAAAATAACCACTTTGTCTTTTCCTGCTGCTCTTTCTTTTGAACACCTGGCTTTCAAGTTGTCAGGGCCTACTCCTCTGGTCACTGCTGTAGTTTATCGTCCGCCAAAGCCAAACGCTTCCTTTCTCTCAGATTTTTCAGATTTTTTAACCCAGCTTAGTGCCCTCTCATCCTCTGTACTGCTTATGGGTGATTTTAACATCCATATTGATGACAACAACTGTAAATTTGCCAGGGAATTTTTGGAATTGTTACAGTGTTTTAATTTCACACAACATATAAATTTTCCAACTCATGAAAAAGGTCATACTCTTGACCTTGTCTGCTCTACTGGTGTCCTAGTTCATCAGCCGTCCAGCCATGACCTTACTGTCTCTGATCATTTGACAATCATCATGGACATTGAGGTCACTAAGCCCATCACTAGAGCTAAACATAAAATATCCTTCAGGAATCTTCAATATATCTCTCCCTCTGCTTTCTCAGATTCTCTTGTTAAAAAGATGTCTGTCTGTCCTGTACTGTCTAGTAATTCATCTGACCTTGTCGATTACTATAATGACATACTCGCCTCATGTCTTGATGAGCTGGCTCCTTTGAGAACCAAATTTGTTTCATTTAGTCATTCTGCACCATGGTACACAATTGAGCTTCACCAAATGAAATCCCGTAAACGCCAGCTTGAAAGACTTTATAAGAAAACCGGTCTAACAGTACATTATCAGATTTATTCTGATTATCTTCAACATTACAAAGACGCTCTTACGGCAGCCCGATCCACTTACTATTCCGAACTCATACATGCTGGATCAACAAATCCTAAGACTCTCTTTTCCACAATAAATAAACTTCTCAAACCAGTTGACAATACTACCAATTCCTTTACAGTTGACAAGTGTAACTCTTACCTCTCATTTTTTCAAACAAAAGTTGAGAATATCCACAATTTTCTGACAGTTTCCCCTGTCATCTCTGTTTCTCCGCCTATCTCACCTCAATTTATTACCCAGCCTCTGTCTCAGTTCTCACCTGTGTCTCATTTGGACCTATCTGAGATCTTAACAGGGATGCGAAGCTCCACTTGTGTTTTGGATCCTGCTCCATCAAAACTTGTTAAGGGTTGTTTTCCAGTTATCTCATCACTTATCACAGAGATAATCAATTCCTCTCTTAGTTCTGGCTCAGTCCCTCAATCACTCAAATTGGCTGCTGTTACTCCCATACTTAAAAAACCTGGACTTGACTCTAACATTATGAGTAACTTTCGGCCCATTTCCAATCTTCCATTTCTGTCGAAAATACTGGAACGTGTTGTTGCCTCACAGCTCAAAGATCACCTAAATTCCAATAATCTATTTGAATAATTTCAGTCTGGTTTCCGCCCCCAGCACAGCACTGAGTCAGCCCTCCTCAAAGTCACAAATGACCTTCTTCTTTCCTCAGACTCTGGACAAATTAATATTCTCGTCCTCCTTGATCTTACTAAAGCTTTTGACACCATTAATCACTCCATTCTTCTGTCCCGCCTTGAATCCTCTGTCAACATCACTGGTACTGCCCTTTTGTGGTTAAGGTCATATCTCGTAAACAGACAACAGTTTGTTAATATCAACAATTGTAGTTCTGCCATTGCTCCACTGTCCCAAGGCGTTCCCCAAGGCTCAGTGTTAGGTCCCCTTTTGTTTATTCTTTATATGCTCCCCCTTGGTGACATCATACGTCGGCATGGTTTACATTTCCACTGCTATGCTGATGATATTCAGCTTTACATCTCCTCCAAATCCATTAATACTGAACTTCACTCCACTCTGACAAATTGTATCACTGAAATGAAATTGTGGATGAAAGCTAATTTCCTCAAATTAAACTGTGAAAAATCTGATATGATCATCGTAGGTCCTACATCCCTGGCAAAAACCACAAAAAAATTTCAAATTACCATTGATAATGACACTTTGTCTCCGTCTTCTAACATCCGAAATCTTGGTGTAATTTTTGATAGCAACCTCTCTTTTGACCGCCATGTAAATCACATCACCAAAACTGCTTTCTTTCATCTAAAAAACATAGCACGTCTACGTCCATCACTCTCCTTTTCTGCCGCCGAAATCTTGATTCATGCTTTTATTACATCCAGAATTGATTATTGCAATAGCATCCTTTATGGTACATTTAACAAAATCCTAAAAAAACTTCAGTATATCCAGAATTCAGCTGCTCGCCTCCTTACTCATACTCGCTCCCGTGATCATATTACACCTGTTCTCCAAAAACTTCATTGGCTTCCCGTTGCTCAACGCATTCAATTCAAAATTCTTCTATTCACTCACAAAGCTCTCCATAATCAGGCCCCATCCTACCTCACCGACCTGCTCCATCAGCACATTCCCTCCCGTAGCCTTCGCTCTTCTGAGGCTAACCTACTGTCCATACCCTCTAGGACCAAGCACCGGACCTGGTCCATCTTTATGGAATGCTCTCCCCAAACACCTACGAGATTGTCCTGACCTGTCCAAATTCAAGTCACTTCTCAAAACTCATCTATTCAAAATGGCATTTAACTTGTAACAACACGAATTAAATGCTTTTATTTTTGATATTCTTTTTAATAGTTTTTATACTTAGATCACGACAGAAATGTGAAGTCCTAGATCCTAAAACTTGTAAAGTTTTCAGTTTCCTGATTGCATGTGAATCTGTCCTGTTTCTGTCTAATTTTAAGAAATTGTTCTATATTTGTTGTTCTCTCTCATAATTTAGCTAATTTTTAATGAACTGTCTTATGCTGCTCTCTTTGTTTTTATCTTAATTATTCTTGATGTTGATGTACTATTTTGATTTTGTACTATGATTTGTATGGTGTATGTACGTATTTGTTTTGATTATTTGTCTTATGTAAAGCGTCTTTGAGTATCTTGAAAAGCGCTATATAAATAAAATGTATTATTATTATTATTAACAAAGGTTATGTTACAAAGTATTGAGTTGAACTTTTGTTATTGACCAAATACTTATTTTCCACCATAATTTACAAATAAATTCTTTAAAAATCCTACAATGTGATTTCCTGGATTTTTTTTCTCATTTTGTCTCTCATAGTTGAAGTGTACCTATGATGAAAATTACAGACCTCTCTCATTTTTCTAAGTAGGAGAACTTGCACAATCAGTGGCTGACTAAATACTTTTTGACCCCACTGTAATTGACTGCTGTGCCATTCAGGCACTGTGAAATTTTGTCACAAAATATAAAAGACTACAACAACTGTAAAAATAAATCAACAAAAATCTGACAGTGAGGACCCTGGACTGTTGAACACCTGAATGGCACTATTAAATCAAAATGGGAAAAAATCTACTTTCACAATTTCAACAATTACCTCATGCCACACTGAATTAAAAATGTGAATATATATTCAAAAAATAATTTAAATACTAAGTTGAAACATTACCCATATCATTACCCATATCTGTAGTGTTATGTTTAGTTTAGTCTGTTTAGTCTGATAAATCTGTAATGAAATTCGGCATAAAGTGGTGAGCCATGACCCATCATTGCTTGCACTGACTGATCCTTTGGTGAATCCTCCTTTTACACTCAATCATAATACCCTTACCTGTTACCAGTTCACCTGTTTATTGAGGAATGTTTTAAAACCCAGTAACGTTAATCTTTTATATTACTTGATTACTACATCTTACAACAATCTATTCTATTATTTGCTCCCATCCCAATATTTTTGAGTGTGTTGCAGTCATTAAATTTAAAGTGTATTTGTATGTACAGAGTATACAATGCAGTTGGGACTCTTTTCTGACATTGCCATGAATGGGGTTGGTATATTTATGTAGAAATGTGTGGGAGTACTCTTTTTGGTGAGAAGGGTTATAATGGTGACACAGTGCTGCTTTTGCTGACAGAAGAAGTTACTGTATTTCCCGTATCTGACTCTGCTGTACTGGTTGCCCAAGGGTTCCTTCCACAGAACAGAAATGGCAAAGCACAATCCCTAAACTGCAAGAAAAAAACAGAAGAGAGAAGGAGAGGGAGATTTTTAAAAAAGTACCTTAAACTGCATTATAAACAAAAGATTAGGCTAGGAGGGAAATGATAAAAGGAATGGAGAAAAAGAGAATAAAAGAAAATTTAAGTTATTGCACATGCTGTTTACTCTTATGAAGTAAAGATTGGATGCTAAAAACTTTTATTAAATGCTAAATAAAGTCTACATCCTCATTTACTCTATGCAGAACCCCATTTATGTTCACTTCAACTGATTGAGAAAACCTGTCAGAAGCCTCACCTGAGATACCTTTAAGCTAACAGCATACAGAGATTCAGTAAGTGGACTGACATGATATGAGTTTTGTTGGCCATAAGATTGTGTCCATAAGATGACCCAGTTTAGTGTAGTCTGCAGTCAGTGGGTGTGAACATAAGTTCTTTTTTCAAATATATTTTCTTTATGCATTTTCTCCCCTTTTTCTCCCTTTTTAGCACGACCAATTGCCCGATTGCGTCATGCTTCCTCTCCACCAATGCCGATCCCTGCTCTGATTGAGGAGAATGAAGCGAATCCACGCCCCCTCCGACATGTGGGCAGCATGCCGTATGCATCTTATCACCTACACTTCACCTACACGACGAGTGCAGTGCAGCTCAGTGTTATGTCACAAAAACACACGCGAGAAGTGACGAGGGGTAAAATAATACCATGTGTGAGAGTGATTTTTTTCTTCCAAAAATGGTCCACAATAACAAGTAAGTAATCCAAGTTGTTTGTGCGCTAAGATGCAGCGAAAAAGCAAGGAGGAAAAAGAAAATAACCTGGGTAAAGAAGTGGATTTGGTTAAACGGCCAGCAGGGACTGTCTGTTTTGCAGAGAGTTGGAGAAAATAAATATTTTTGCAGTGAAAATGTAAGCATTATGGCGTGGATGATAAGGTCACAAATACTGTAAAGTCTGTGTGTACGCCGATACTATTCAGATAGAAACTGTATATAAAATAACATGATATACAGTGTATCACAAAAGTGAGTACACCCCTCACATTTCTGCAAATATTTCATTATATCTTTTCATGGGACAACACTATAGACATGAAACTTGGATATAACTTAGAGTATCAGTGTACAACTTGTATAGCAGTGTAGATTTACTGTCTTCTGAAAATAACTCAACACACAGCCACTAATGTCTAAATGGCTGGCAACATAAGTGAGTACACCCCACAGTGAACATGTCCAAATTGTGCCCAAAGTGTCAATATTTTGTGTGACCACCATTATTATCCAGCACTGCCTTAACCCTCCTGGGCATGGAATTCACCAGAGCTGCACAGGTTGCTACTGGAATCCTCTTCCACTCCTCCATGATGACATCACGGAGCTGGTGGATGTTAGACACCTTGAACTCCTCCACCTTCCACTTGAGGATGCGCCACAGGTGCTCAATTGGGTTTAGTTAATCATCTTTACCTTCGGCTTCCTCAGCAAGGCAGTTGTCATCTTGGAGGTTGTGTTTGGGGTCGTTATCCTGTTGGAAAACTGCCATGAGGCCCAGTTTTCGAAGGGAGGGGATCATGCTCTGTTTCAGAATGTCACAGTACATGTTGGAATTCATGTTTCCCTCAATGAACTGCAGCTCCCCAGTGCCAGCAACACTCATGCAGCCCAAGACCATGATGCTACCACCACCATGCTTGACTGTAGGCAAGATACAGTTGTCTTGGTACTTCTCACCAGGGTGCCGCCACACATGCTGGACACCATCTGAGCCAAACAAGTTTATCTTGGTCTCGTCAGACCACAGGGCATTCCAGTAATCCATGTTCTTGGAGTGCTTGTCTTCAGCAAACTGTTTGTGGGCTTTCTTGTGCGTCAGCTTCCTTCTGGGATGACGACCATGCAGACCGAGTTGATGCAGTGTGCGGCGTATGGTCTGAGCACTGACAGGCTGACCTCCCACGTCTTCAGCCTCTGCAGCAATGCTGGCAGCATGGTGCCATGTTGAATATCCAGTGGCCAGTATGAGAGAATTGTACCCAAAACACCAAATTTAACAGCCCTGCTCCCCATTTACACCTGGGACCTTGACACATGACACCATGGAGGGACACCGACACATTTGGGCACAATTTGGACATGTTCACTGTGGGGTGTACTCACTTATGTTGCCAGCTATTTAGACATTAATGGCTGTGTGTTGAGTTATTTTCAGAAGACAGTAAATCTACACTGCTATACAAGCTGTACACTGACTACTCTAAGTTATATCCAAGTTTCATGTCTATAGTGTTGTCCCATGAAAAGATATAATGAAATATTTGCAGAAATGTGAGTGGTGTACTCACTTTTGTGATACACTGTATATATATATATATGTTCATAATGAAAGTTAAACGCTCTGGTTATGGCCCTTTATAAATAAAAGCAGAAGCATACATTACAAAATGAAGCTTTGAGACATTTAGACAACAACATTGCTTAGTTAAAGATAAATCTAATTTACTATTACTGACCTGTCTGTTCATGAAGATGTAAATGATAGGATTGAAGGCAGTGCTGCTCTTGGTCAGGTGGGCGGGAATTGTGGCAATTACTGGGTTGATGTACAGGTTGGAGTCAAAGATCACAGATAAAGCAAAAGCAGCATAGGGCAGCCACGTGAGCAAGAAAGCCATGATCATCACAACGACCATACGTGCCACCTGTGCCTCAGCCTTGGCTGTGCTTCCTCCTTCTGCCATTTGCAGCTTGACCACCTAGGATGGTAGAGTGTTTCTTTTTTAAATTCATTTTCACAGGCGAAAAAGTTACTTTGTCAATTCAGAACAGGGACTTACTGAGTACTGTTAAAAATAAGTAAATAAATAAATTAAGAGTTTCAAAAGTTTTATTAAATTTCAAGGGATATTCCTATTAAACATTTAAACTTTCCTAAATATGACTGATTTAAAAGCTAGTTAAACGCTTGCTTGTTAACAAACAAGTTGTACTAATAATACACACAGTTTTGGTTATGAATTTTTCTTGACGTTAGGCTAGTAATTAACTTTAATTAAAATCTTATGCAAAACGACTCAGATACTGCATTCCTTGTGGTTGGAGGATCCTTTTTGTATGGACTTTGCATGTTCTCCATTTGTCTGTGTGGGTATCCTCCGGGTGCTCTGGATTCCGTCCACGAGTCCAAAAACATGCAGTCAGACCAATTGGTAAGGGCCCTAAGTGTTTGTGTGTGTGAACAGGTGTGTCTGCTATGGCAACCAAATGTTCTGGTTGGATAAGATTTTACAGATAGGCTGGCAGATTTTGAATTAATCACTCACTCACTGTCTTAACCATTTATCCAATTAGGGTCGCGGGGTGGGGTGGGCTGGGGGTGCTGGAGCCTATCCCAGCTTTTCAATGGGTGCAAGGCACACAGTAACACCCTGGAAGGGGCGCCAGTCCATAGCAGGGCAGACACACACACACAGGAAACCGGATCTCCCGGAGGAAACCCATGCAGACATGGGGAGAACATGCAATATCCGTACAGAAAGGACATGGACCGCCCCGGGGATTTGAACCCTGGATCCCAGCAGCAGTGGGCTAGAAATCACCTGATCATAAGCTTATAACAGACTGTGTGGCATGGGTGCCACACTGATTCTGTTTTAAGAATTAGTGTCCAATTCTGAGGCATTTTAACAAGAAAATCCAGTTTTCTTGTGCTATTATTTGTCACTTAGTCTTAAATGAGTGATCAGTCTGTAGAACACACCTGAACCTCCAAGGAAATCTAGTTACCCACCTGTCGTAAGGTATACATGAGATGTGAGTAGGAGAAGACAATGATGGCAAAAGGCAGGGCAAAACAGAGCAAAAAGTAACACATGATGAAGGAGACGTTGACTGGGTCTCTGCTGTACCAGTCAGGAGCACAGGAGGTCATCACACCCTCTAGTTGGTAACTGCCCCATCCAAACAGAGGTGGAGTGTTCCAAATGAAGGACCAGACCCAGGAAAAGAGCACACCTGCCACTGCATGCTTAGTTTGAAACAAGATAGTGCCCATGGGTCTGCAAACCACCAAGTAGCGATCAACAGCAATGACTGCCACAGAACACAAAGCAGCAATACCTGACAAAAAAGCAGCATTTTATTTTGTTAGTGCAATCAGACTTGAAGTAAACATGTTATTTTACTTAAAAATAATTAACAAACTGTTGCTTTTTAAACATAATAGTCATTATATTTAAGATTGCAGGTAATTTCAGAGCCTATTTTGGAAAAGGCAGGAAAAGTCCATGGACACTGACCTAATTCATTGTAGTGCATCAAACACTCATCCATTCACTTTCTTTCACACACAAAGTCAGTCGACAGTCTAAAAGTCTAGCAACTAGGGATGACGATTGACACCAGCTATGCCACTGTACCCCCAATCTACCCCAATTTTGTTTTCACTATGTACAAATAAAAATACGTTTTGAGGCTTCATAAAATTCACTGTTATGACGAAATGACAGACAGGTACAGGCAAACACCACAAAGTAAAACAAGTCTTTTATTTTACTAACAGTATAACAAGACAGTTCAGAGAGTGTTACCTCTCTCTATCATGGTGTCATGCTTGCCAATGTTACAAAATGTTCCATAATTTAAAATGCTCCATAATTTATAATGCTCCATAATTAATATTTCTGTGATTAGCAATTGTTCAATTGTAATGTATATAAGTCTTAGTCAAACTTCGGTTTTCCCGACACACCCATTGCTATGATATGTATAAAATTAAATATAAAAAATTAATTATATGCTTAAAAGTTTTTATTGCAAACCTCATCTTCAGTTTATTATACTATATTATACTACATATATATATATATATATATATATATATATATATACAGTATATATATATATATATATATATATATATATATAGATATATATATATAGATAGATATATTATACTATACTATATACAGTTTATTATACTATAGTTTATAATATATTTTTGGTCAGTCATCATTTCAAGTGGCTGCAGCCACTGGAACAAACTGCAAGAAAACTCTAAGGCTGGATAAATTTATTTCTAAGACAACTTTTAAAAAACAAATTACAGATATCTCAAGAGATACATGCAGCTGTATGACAAATTGATTCTTCTTTTTTTACTGTTGCTGGGTGATTCGACTTTGTGTTGTTGTATTGTGATCATTGTTGTTTGTTTTCAATGTCTTATGTAAATTTGTTTGTATGATTGTTCCTCAAGAGGCTTTGCCTTTTGCCAGGCCACCATTGTAAATAAGAAGCAGTTCTTAATGACTTGCCTGGTTAAATAAAGGTTAAATAAAATAAATAAAAAAGGCTTCTCCCTGTTTTAGCCTTTTATTAGCATCAGTGTTTGATTCATAAATGCTGTTTTGATTGAAAACCATGATATAGAAACAATCTCATCTCAACGAGGCACAGGTGACTTGTCAGTTAAAAGGAATGGACACGTTAATTATCTGCACCTCCTTGCCCCTAGCCAGAAATAACTGGCATGGCAGATGAAGCAGGACTCTTCAACTGGGCTCAGCTAAAGTCATTACAGTTAATCCTTCCTATGTTATATGAATATGATACCTACCAGCCTATCAGAAACAATGATTTTTTTGTAGCAGTGGAATTATAAATAAAAAAAAAAAAAGTAATTTTAAAGAGTGACTTACCAAAGAAGCCAACAGCAAAGCCCTCCAAAACACATCCTATCCTTCCTAAGCTGAAGTAGCCCATGGCATTGCAGATCATTGTAGGCACGCCTCCAAATAGCGCACAACCGAGATCAGCCACTGCTAGGTTCACCAGAGCATAATTCAGCGGTTGGCGCAGTTGTCTGTGCTTCACTGTCACAACAATCACTATTACATTCAATATGATGCCAAAAAAGGAGGAAAGACCCATAATGATCGCCAAGATAGTATAACCTATTCTTGGAATTATGTGATCATTAACTGAGCCCTGATGCACTGTGTTCATCTGGGTAAAGGTGGACGACTGAAGGGACTCCATGGTCACAGCAACTGTGCTTCTTCAAAACAACCCTGACACATATGAAGGACAAATAAATTATGTGCTGCCTAAAAGTTCAGACTCCTTCTTTTCGTGGTCTAATAAGCTTAGTCTGGAGGGATTATAGCAATGATTCTTGCTTTTTATGGTGACCCGTTCTATTAAAAGTGACTGCTAAGAGTCAAACAAATCCTTAGATCCGGATTGTGCATGGATTTATTTTGCCAGCTTATCTCAGTAGATCTATGACAGCACTCCTCCTGATTGACAACACAGAGTGATTTTGTGTTAATCAACAGATGCTACAGTTGTTTTCTACCAGTTATTTACTAATATATGTAAATATAAAAACAACATTTCAATTATTAAATGTTGACTTAATAAATGTGCAAAATGTCTACAGCAAGGGTTTATAGAACAGATTGTTCTGTACCTCATACAAAAGAAGCTCAAGGAAGATTAAACTGCATGAGTAAGTTTTATTAGGTTGATTGACAATTAACAGCATGCATTAGCTACATGTAAACTATATATCAAACAAAAACCTCAAAAATAAAGTAAAAAATCCTAATTCCAATACAGTGGAAAACAATATATTTACAGAAATGTCATTAAAGTTCTGCAGAGAAACTTTATTATTATTTTAATTTTACTATTTTACAGATTTTTTTCAAAAATATCAAACATTTTGAAGTGACGCTAAAGCTCTGCAGAGAAAGATCGTTATTTTACAGACTATTTCTGAATAAATATGATCAGACACCTACAATAAAGTAACAGCACTAGAGTTCTGCAGAGAAACACTGTTAATTTACAGATTTTTTTACAAATTACATTAAAAAAAGTATTACTAATTTAGCACTGTTTACATAAAACTCAAAAACCCACCTGATTTTACTTTGCAAAAGCCCAAGTTTAACTTGTGTTTTAACTGTCAAATGTGTTGTGAATTATTTTATTTATTTATTTTTTTAATATTTTGTTTATGCATTTTCTCCACTTGTTTTCCCCCGACTTTTTAGTGCGTCCACTTGCCCGATTGCATCACATTTCCTCTCCACTAATGCCAACCTCCGCTCTGATTTCAGGAGAACGAAGTTAACCCACGCCCCCTCCGACACGTGGGCAGCAGCCGTATGCATTTTGTCACCCACACTAGGCGAGTGCATATATGCGAATCAGCCTTGTGTACGGAGAGACACACCCTGATCTGCACTCTTTCCCCGCTTCTGTGCAGGCGGCATCAATCAGCCAGCAGAGGTCGTAGTGCATCAGTTACAAGTAGTCCCTATTCAGCTTAATACCCCACCACTATATGAACAACAGGCCAATTGTTTTTCATGTGGCCCCTCAGATGTATTCGAAATCTCAGCTCCGGTGCGCTAGCGTGTGTTTTTACCACTGGGCCACCTGACCGGCCGTTGTGAATTATTTTTAATCAAACACATTAATAAACTGTCAAAATGTCTTTCTCTAAATGTAACTGAATTTATACATTGTGTCATTCCTCATTTAAAACTCAAGCTGTTATAGTATGTATAGTAAAACTCAAATGTTATAGTATTAAAACTTTATACCTGTAGTAATATTTCAGTTTGAAGTTAACTATACAATATTTTTAGTAGATATTTCACAATATATGGGTGTCTGGGTGGGGCACTCGAACACTGCTGTTGAGATCCAGGGTTTGAATCTTAGCAGTGCTATTGGCTAATGTCCAGGGAAAGGAATATGGTGGGCAAAACAGCCCACATTTTTACAGTGCATCCCCTTCAAAACTAGAATTATTTAGATACATTTTAACACGCCTGTCACAACTGCCATTACTCTTGTGGAAAGGCTTTCGCCAAAGCTACAACCCCCTTAACATAGAGAAACAAATCTAGGGATTTAACCATTGTGTGGTGTTCATAGTTGTGTTACTCAGCCAATGTTTGCAGGTCTGGTGGACCCACCACATTGTTGTGTTTTTAAATCGATACAGCCATAACTTATTTAACATACAAAATATCAGGTGTTTAAGATGTTTACAAGCAATAAATACAGCATATTTGGTTAACATTTACTATTTACCTATGTTGGATCATATTTATAAATAACAGTGCATCTGTTTGATTGAAAAAAGGAAAAATCAATATCAAAATATGGCTGGAAAAACGTGTTTACTTTGAACAAATGGAAATGAAACAACCTTAAGAAATGTAAAACATTTGTCAGTGTAAGAATCAGCAGCCTGAACAGATGCAGTATCTATCAGTCTACACATCAGTCCCACTGAACACAGTCTATTCATGCTAGCCTATACAACACATGAGGGTCAGCTTTACTGTGTGTGTGTTACATACATTCATTTAATGCATGTATGCTGTGTCTGTCTGTCTCTCTGTTTCTGTCATTGTCTGTGTGAAAGTCCTGAAGGTCCTGACCGATGTGATGCCCTAGGCACGGTTTTGGCTGGTGCTCCTTACATCATAAATTTATTGTGTTTATACACTCACACAGACCCTGCGTAGCTTCATAACATAAATACAGTATACATAATATGTATACTGTACACAATACAAAATGCCTTTTGTTGTTCCTGTGTCGAATTCATATGGCCACTTAAATATAATTTGTTTAAAAAATAACATGCAGTAGAATTAATAAAGAGTCATGCTGGTACCAGAATTAGTGGTGATTTGAGTCTTGACTTTGGAGGATGTCGGACCAGTGAATGCCAGATTCAAACCACAGTAGACACACATTAGACTACAACCTTGCACAATTACTGTTTATACAGTATGAGGATATTAGTTTGATTTCAACTTATTCATTAATGCCATTGAATAAAAGGTGGCATTTTGTTGCCAACTTATGTTCTATAACAACCATTGTCCAACGTTCTGAACGTGCAGACAAACACTAAAGACTAATGTTGTTCTGACAGAGAAAAACAATGTGCAACAGTTTCACTGTTCACCTACAGTGTTGGGCCAGCGAACTGTTGCTATCGGGGTAGTTTGATTTAGCAAACATTATCCAGCTAGGTAGCAGCAATTAAAATATTAATTCATCACATTACATTACTTCTTTCTTTTCACTGTTTTTTATCCTTTACTTTTCTTTTTTTTCTAATCTGGGCACCAGAGAGCTTCAGCCTTTTTGACGTACTGGCTGCCAGCTGCTATGTTGTTAGCTAATCCTTGCGTTAACTGGTAATCACGTAGCGTCACTAAAGCACGAGAAGGGGGGTTTGATGTGCCGGGGGATGCCGGAGGGGCTGCAAACACATCACAGAAAATGCTATGGCTTTTATTATTAAACTATGAAGTTATGATGTTTTTTCTGTTTTTGACTCTCTTTTTTTTTGTTTTCTGTCATGTTTTAATTTGTATGTTATGAATTTTCCCGAGGGGGTCTGTCATGTTTTCAGCTGTGAGCAGTAAAGATTATGTTGGGCTCTTGGGGGCATGTCTATATCTGGAAAACAGGGGGGCATATAAACATTGTGTTTTTAGTTGCTGTTTTCTCACTCTTGTGATAGACTTGCATTAATTACATTGTGTCAGCAATCATGTAAGTATGAGTAATTATGCAGCCAATTAAAAAAAATGTTTGTGCACTCGGCAGCATTAATTATGCCCTTATAAAGGTGGAAATAGCTTACTAATACATTACTAACTATTCTTTGTGAGACACGGTAAAATTGTGTTCTGTTTCACTGATTATAATCGGTTTAGCTTTCCTTAAGCATTTTAATTCAGGAAAATCCTAGCTCCATGTTACACTGCTTTATCAGCTCAAATAACACGAGAAAAACCACAACATTAGCAACTACAGTGCCTTGCAAAAGTATTCAGCCCCCTTGAACTTTTCAACCTTTTGCCACATTTCAGGCTTTAAATTTTTTGTGAAGAATCAACAACAAGAATCAACAACAATCACACAATCGTGAAGTGGAACGAAATTTATTGGATATTTTAAACTTTTTTTAGAAATAAAAAACTGAAAAGTGGGGCGTGCAATATTATTCAGCCCCCTTGCGTTAATACTTTGTAGCGCCACCTTTTGCTGCGATTACAGCTGCAAGTCGCTTGGGGTACAGTATGTCTCTATTAGTTTTGCACATCGAGATACTGAAATTTTTGCCCATTCTTGCTTGCAAAACAGTTCGAGCTCAGTGAGGTTGGATGGAGAGCGTTTGTGAACAGCAGTTTTCAGCTCTTTCCACAGATTCTCGATGGGATTCAGGTCTGGACTTTGACTTGGCCATTTTAACACCTGGATAAGTTTATTTGTGAACCATTCCATTGTAGATTTTGCTTTATGTTTTGGATCATTGTCTTGTTGGAAGATAAATCACCGTCCCAGTCTCAGGTCTTTTGCAGACTGCAACAGGTTTTCTTCCAGAATGGTCCTGTATTTGGCTCCATCCATCTTCCCATCAATTTTAACCATCTTCCCTGTCCCTGCTGAAGAAAAGCAGGCCCAAACCATGATGCTGCCACCACCATGTTTGACAGTGGGGATGGTGTGTTCAGGGTGATGAGCTGTGTTGCTTTTATGCCAAACATAACGTTTTGCGTTGTGGCCAAAAAGTTCGATTTTGGTTTCATCTGACCAGAGCACCTTCTTCCACATGTTTGGTGTGTCTCCCAGGTGACTTTTTATGGATATCTTTGAGAAATGGCTTTCTTCTTGCCACTCTTCCATAAAGGCCAGATTTGTGCAGTGTACGACTGATTGTTGTCCTATGGACAGAGTCTCCCACCTCAGCTGTAGATCTCTGCAGTTCATTCAGAGTGATCATGGGCCTCTTGGCTGCATCTCTGATCAGTCTTCTCCTTGTTTGAGCTGAAAGTTTAGAGGGACGGCTGGGTCTTGGTAGATTTGCAGTGGTCTGATACTCCCTTCATTTCAATATGATCGCTTGCACAGTGCTCCTTGAGATGTTTAAAGCTTGGGAAATCTTTTTGTATCCAAATTCGGCTTTAAACTTCTCCACAACAGTATCTCGGACCTGCCTGGTGTGTTCCTTGGTCTTCATGATGCTCTCTGCGCTTTAAACAGAACTCTGAGACTATCACAGAGCAGGTGCATTTATACGGAGACTTGATTACACACAGGTGGATTCTATTTATCACCATCAGTCATTTAGGTCAACATTGGATCATTCAGAGATCCTCACTGAACTTCTGGAGTGAGTTTGCTGCACTGAAAGTAAAGGGGCTGAATAATATTGCACGCCCCACTTTTCAGATTTTTATTTCTAAAAAAAGTTTAAAATATCCAATAAATTTCGTTCCACTTCACAATTGTGTCGCACTTGTTATTGATTCTTCACAAAAAATTACAATTTCATATCTTTATGTTTAAAGCCTGAAATGTGGCAAAAGGTTGAAAAGTTCAAGGGGGCTGAATACTTTTGCAAGGCACTGTATATAAGTCAACATTGTACGACGGTGTATTAGGGCCACTGTAAAAAATATTTTTAAGTTTGGATTATGAGACTAAAGTTGTATAAGTTTCGATTTTGAGAATAAACTCAAAATGATTATGAGAATAAAGTCGAAATATTATGGCCAAAGAGTGTGCATCCGTCATAGGCTTGTCAGTTCAGAGAGGCACCAGTCTCAATATCTGGATCGGCATGCAAGCGCAGAGGGCTGCTTACAACAATAATGATTGTTCCCAGCTAACACAGAACGTTCCCGTAACGTTAGATTTTGGTTCCCCTATAGTTATTTTTAGGGAACCATCCCATAACGTTATGGGAACGTTCTATTTTCGTTAAAAAAATTAGCGCTGTTCCTGGAACGTTCCGGGAACTATGAAACCTAACGTTCTCTCATGGTTTTATGAAAACTAACAGAGAACGTTATCTAAAAGTTGCCTTAAGGTTTTCTTTCTTATGTGTTTAAAGTAACGTTCCAGTAACGTTCCCGGAAGGTTTTCTTATGATCTTTAAAGTTTTTTGGTAGGAACTTACCAAAAAAGCAGCCTTTTGCTTGAGACGGTCCATGTAGATCAACCTTTACTTACAAGTACCAACTATAAAACTATGAAACCTAACGTTCTCTCATGGTTTTATGAGAACTAACAGAGGACGTTAGGTAAAGCTTGTATAAGGTTTTATTTCTTATGTGTATAAAGTATCGTTCCAGTAACGTTCCCGGAAGGTTTCTAAGTTAACCCAGCTAGCACAATCATCTGGTCCAGTTCCCACTTTTCTATCGGCACAGTCGGCCGAGTGTCAGAATCGGCCAGAATCAATGTAGCCAGATCCGGCCCAGTTGTTACCACAGCTGGGTTTGGCTGGTGCTCGTAGAAACGCGTGCGCGCCGACGCTGGTTGTCCGGCTGTGGCCCAGCGTCCAGTCTCTGATTCAGCGGCGGCAGAACGAGCGTCACCATAGCAACAGTGCGACGCGAGCCGTTGAAGAAGAGGAATCGTTCGTTCGTGTGAGGTAAATAAACATTTAATCTTAACAACTTTTTACTTAGTAAAGTGTAAGCAGAAAGTCTATTAATGAGTTTTGGATTAAGATAGAGAACAATTTGGAAATGGAAACTGTTTATGGTAATGTTATCTAGTGAGTTTCAGGTTAACTGGTAGTCTGAACTGAAACACTTCAGGTAACGTTAGCTAAAAGGATAACAGTTTCTAGCATTAGACAACAGCTGCTAAATAATTAAAGTTCATTGAATACTGTGGATAACGTAAACTTAAAAGCTACAATAAGCAACAAGAACAACAACAACAATAATAGTAATACAATAATAAGCAACAGACGACCTACTATCTCTGACTACATCCACAAGGTGGACCAACAAAGCAGGTGTGTATAATTTAAGAGTGGACAGTGAGTGGACACGGTATTTGAAAACTCCAGCAGCGATGCTGTGTCTGATCCAGTCATATAAGCACAACACACAGTAACACACCACCAACCACGTCAGTGTCACTGCAGTGCTGAGAATAATCCACCACCTAAATAATACCTGCTCTGAGGTGGTCATGTGGAGGTCCTGACTATTGAAGAATAAGGTAAAAGGGGGCTAACAAAGTATGCTGAGTAACTGATGGACGACAGTGGAACTGTAGAGCTACAAAGTGCACCTATAGATAGATAACTTTATTAATCCCATAGGGAAAATCAGTAAATGGTTAGTTAACTATATGGTTAGTGGAGCTGATAGAAAAAGAGTATACATACAAAGAGGTGGTTTTAATGTTATGGCTGATCGTATATAATTTTATAACCCAAAGATTGTCCCTTGTATTTTTTGTAGATATTCAAGTGTCCACTACCATCACTGAGCCACATTTGCTTATTCACCTCTCATACATGAGTAAAAACTATGAACACTACTCTGCAGCATCTAACAGCCGGTGTAGATCATCAGCCAAGGTCACAAGATCCAGCAAGAAGGTTCTGGGTTCGATCCCCAGGTGGGGCGGTCTGGGTCATTTCTGTGTTGTTTGCATGTTCTCCCCATGTCCGCGTAGGTTTCATCCGGGTGCTCCGGTTTCCTCCCACAGTCCAAAGACATGCAAGTGAGGTGAATTGGAGACACTAAATTGTTCATGACTGTGTTTGATATAACCTTGAGAACTGATGAATCTTGTGTTATGAGTAACTACCGTTCCTGTCATGAATGTAACCAAAGTGTAAAACATGAGGTTAAAATCCTAATAAACAAACAAACAGTACTTCTTTATATTGTATATATACAGTATATATATATATATATATACAGTGTATCACAAAAGTGAGTACACCCCTCACATTTCTGCAAATATTTTATTATATCTTTTCATGGGACAACACTATAGAAATAAAACTTGGATATAACTTAGAGTAGTCAGTGTACAACTTGTATAGCAGTGTAGATTTACTGTCTTCTGAAAATAACTCAACACACAGCCATTAATGTCTAAATGGCTGGCAACATAAGTGAGTACACCCCACAGTGAACATGTCCAAATTGTGCCCAAAGTGTCAATATTTTGTGTGACCACCATTATTATCCAGCACTGCCTTAACCCTCCTGGGCATGGAATTCACCAGAGCTGCACAGGTTGCTACTGGAATCCTCTTCCACTCCTCCATGATGACATCACGGAGCTGGTGGATGTTAGACACCTTGAACTCCTCCACCTTCCACTTGAGGATGCGCCACAGGTGCTCAATTGGGTTTAGTCCATCACCTTTACCTTCAGCTTCCTCAGCAAGGCAGTTGTCATCTTGGAGGTTGTGTTTGGGGTCGTTATCCTGTTGGAAAACTGCCATGAGGCCCAGTTTTCGAAGGGAGGGAATCATGCTCTGTTTCAGAATGTCACAGTACATGTTGGAATTCATGTTTCCCTCAACGAACCGCAGCTCCCCAGTGCCAGCAACACTCATGCAGCCCAAGACCATGATGCTACCACCACCATGCTTGATTGTAGGCAAGATACAGTTGTCTTGGTACTTCTCACCAGGGCGCCGCCACACATGCTGGACACCATCTGAGCCAAACAAGTTTATCTTGGTCTCGTCAGACCACAGGGCATTCCAGTAATCCATGTTCTTGGACTGCTTGTCTTCAGCAAACTGTTTGCGGGCTTTCTTGTGCGTCAGCTTCCTTCTGGGATGACGACCATGCAGACCGAGTTGATGCAGTGTGCGGCGTATGGTCTGAGCACTGACAGGCTGACCTCCCACGTCTTCAACCTCTGCAGCAATGCTGGCAGCACTCCTGTGTCTATTTTTTAAAGCCAACCTCTGGATATGACGCCGAACACGTGGACTCAACTTCTTTGGTCGACCCTGGCGAAGCCTGTTCCAAGTGGAACCTGTCCTGGAAAACCGCTGTATGACCTTGGCCACCATGCTGTAGCAGTTTCAGGGTGTTAGCAATCTTCTTATAGCCCAGGCCATCTTTGTGGAGAGCAACAATTCTATTTCTCACATCCTCAGAGAGTTCTTTGCCATGAGGTGCCATGTTGAATATCCAGTGGCCAGTATGAGAGAATTGTACCCAAAACACCAAATTTAACAGCCCTGCTCCCCATTTACACCTGGGACCTTGACACATGACACCAGGGAGGGACAACGACACATTTGGGCACAATTTGGACATGTTCACTGTGGGGTGTACTCACTTATGTTGCCAGCTATTTAGACATTAATGGCTGTGTGTTGAGTTATTTTCAGAAGACAGTAAATCTACACTGCTATACAAGCTGTACACTGACTACTCTAAGTTATATCCAAGTTTCATGTCTATAGTGTTGTCCCATGAAAAGATATAATGAAATATTTGCAGAAATGTGAGGGGTGTACTCACTTTTGTGATACACTGTATATACAGTGTATCACAAAAGTGAGTACACCCCTCCCATTTCTGCAGATATTTAAGTATATCTTTTCATGGGACAACACTGACAAAATGACACTTTGACACAATGAAAAGTAGTCTGTGTGCAGCTTATATAACAGTGTAAATTTATTCTTCCCTCAAAATAACTCAATATACAGCCATTAATGTCTAAACCACCGGCAACAGAAGTGAGTACACCCCTAAGTGAAAGTTCCTGAAGTGTCAATATTTTGTGTGGCCACCATTATTTCCCAGAACTGCCTTAACTCTCCTGGGCATGGAGTTTACCAGAGCTTCACAGGTTGCCACTGGAATGCTTTTCCACTCCTCCATGACGACATCACGGAGCTGGCGGATATTCGAGACTTTGCGCTCCTCCACCTTCTGTTTGAGGATGCCCCAAAGATGTTCTATTGGGTTTAGGTCTGGAGACATGCTTGGCCAGTCAATCACCTTTACCCTCAGCCTCTTCAATAAAGCAGTGGTCGTCTTAGAGGTGTGTTTGGGGTCATTATCATGCTGGAACACTGCCCTGCGACCCAGTTTCCGGAGGGAGGGGATCATGCTTTGCTTCAGTATTTCACAGTACATATTGGAGTTCATGAGTCCCTCAATGAAATGTAACTCCCCAACACCTGCTGCACTCATGCAGCCCCAGACCATGGCATTCCCACCACCATGCTTGACTGTAGGCATGACACACTTATCTTTGTACTCCTCACCTGATTGCCGCCACACATGCTTGAGACCATCTGAACCAAACAAATTAATCTTGGTCTCATCAGACCATAGGACATGGTTCCAGTAATCCATGTCCTTTGTTGACATGTCTTCAGCAAACTGTTTGTGGGCTTTCTTGTGTAGAGACTTCAGAAGAGGCTTCCTTTTGGGGTGACAGCCATGCAGACCAATATGATGTAGTGTGCGGCGTATGGTCTGAGCACTGACAGGCTGACCCCCCACCTTTTCAATCTCTGCAGCAATGCTGACAGCACTCCTGCGCCTATCTTTCAAAGACAGCAGTTGGATGTGACGCTGAGCACGTGCACTCAGCTTCTTTGGACGACCAACGCGAGGTCTGTTCTGAGTGGACCCTGCTCTTTTAAAACGCTGGATGATCTTGGCCACTGTGCTGCAGCTCAGTTTCAGGGTGTTGGCAATCTTCTTGTAGCCTTGGCCATCTTCATGTAGCGCAACAATTCATCTTTTAAGATCCTCAGAGAGTTCTTTGCCATGAGGTGCCATGTTGGAACTTTCAGTGACCAGTATGAGAGAGTGTGAGAGCTGTACTACTAAATTGAACACACCTGCTCCCTATGCACACTTGAGACCTAGTAACACTAACGAGTCACATGACATTTTGGAGGGAAAATGACAAGCATTGCTCAATTTGGACATTTAGTGGTGTAGTCTCTTAGGGGTGTACTCACTTTTGTTGCTGGTTGTTTAGACATTAATGGCTGTATATTGAGTTATTTTGAGGGAAGAATAAATTTACACTGTTATATAAGCTGCACACAGACTACTTTTCATTGTGTCAAAGTGTCATTTTGTCAGTGTTGTCCCATGAAAAGATATACTTAAATATCTGCAGAAATGTGAGGGGTGTACTCACTTTTGTGATACACTGTATATATATAGTTTACTTTTATAATTATTATTTTTATATGCAATTATATGTTATTTTCTATGTATAGTATTCATATAGCTGTCATTTTGGTTCACTTTTGTAATTGGTCTTATTTATAATATTCTGATTATTATTATACTACTTGCTGCAATTATCTTAATAAAATACTTTCTACTGCACAATCTGTAGTTAATCTGTAGCATCTGTAGTTAATCTGTAGCATAAATCTACTATTTTTTCTATGAGGATGTGAAAGGAGAAGAAAACGGTAAATAAATGGTATCGCAGTGTTTCGGGGGCTATTCCGGCCCAGTTATGGGAGAGTCGGCGGAGATCTGGCATCCGGATTTGGGCCAGTGTATTTGGCCCGATTCTGGGCAGTCATTCAAAAAGAGTCAGAGCCGACACGGACTGCCGGTGTTACCGGAGTGTTATTGCAAGGTTGTCTAAAGTTTTCAATAATTTAAAGGTTAGTACAAGGTTCCCTTAAGGTTTCAATAATTTTAAGGTTAGGGGAACGTTCCCACAACTATAATGCACAACCAAACGGGAACGTTCTATTTCCGTAAAGAAAACTTTCCTGGGGAACCAAAGGGCAACCAAAACGATCCGTTCCCAGAACGTTCTGGGAACCAAAAACTAACGTTCCCGGAACGTTCTGGGAACCAAAAATTGTTAGCTGGGTTGTTGTGGTTATCCAATAACCCGCGATTATTTTTGGGTGGTTGTTTGTATTGTACACTTCCATCCACATGACATGACGACTAAACCCGTCAATGCAACCATTTCTAGCGATGCCATACGGCTTTAGTTTTTCGTACGAGTCCATAAGACTTGATTGAAGTACTGCTGACAACGCAGACGCCGAGCGCACCGGTGGCGCACGTTCTTCTAAATAAACACAGTTTATTGCAAAGCTGTTTCATTGTCCTTATACTAATAACAAACTGGTGCTGATGTGCCAGGAGATTGGGGATTTCTTTATTTGTGAAACGGATATGAAAGTATAACAAATCATGAACATCCCTCACTTTAACACAAGGAGGTTGCTATGGCCACAATATTTTGACTTTAATCTCGTAATTATTTTGACTTTAATCTCGTAATTATTTTGACTTTAATCACGTAATTATTTCGACTTTAATCTCGTAATTATTTCGACTTTAATCTTGAAATTGAAAGGTATATGACTTTAATCTTGAAATCGAAACTTATACGACTTTATTCTCAAAAGTAACTTAAAAAAATATTTTTCTTTAAAGTGGCCTTAATATGCCGCCGTAATATTTAGTATAAGCAAAAGCATTAAAATGAATACAGCTGGGTTGAATATGTAGCCAGCTATGTAGCAATGTAACCCAGAATTGCGTTTATTTAGTTTTAATTGCCACATTATCCTGGTTAGCCAAATGGCAGCTCTGTAGCCTATTAACAAAAAAAGAGTACATTCTTGGTAGAACACCAGTCTATTGTAGAAGTTCGGGACCAAACATGTGGGGTGTGTTCGAAAACCTAGGGAGCTGCCTTGCTGTCTTACTGTCTACATAGGCAGCTGCCTTAGTAGAGAGGATTCTAATAAGTCATTGACTTATAAGGCAGGTTATTCGAATGCACTACTTAGACACACTGTAAAAAATTCTTGTTTGGTTATGTTCTGAGAATGTAAAAATAGATGTTGGCACAACATGAATTATGGAAATAGTTGGTCCAAAATCAAAAAATGTGTTGTGCCGTCAGCTGTAGTAGTTTTACTCTTCAACTTAAAATGTTAGGTTCAGTAAACGAGTACAACTGTGTTCACTCAACATTTCAAGTCCAATGAAAAAAACTGATTTGGGTGAGCAACAGTGAGGAAACTTCTGCGCATGCGCTCCAGAGGGACGTCTTCGCGCCAGTTTTTATGGAGAGAAGAGGACTTTCAAACAATCGTTTTATATTAACGAGAAGATTTCAAGCAAACAGTAAGTATCTTAACATCATTACATCTTCTTCACGTTAAGGTGGAGGGTTTAACGAATCTGAACAACTCTGTGGTTTGTTTGATTTTGAATTGATTAACTGAAAGCTGCACAGAGGACGTTTTATCATCATTTTAATATGTTTTTAAACGTAACTCCACATGCCACCACTACCTCTTTTACTTTGGGCTGAATACTAAATAACTATAAACAGAGTCTGTTAAGCTGTGATAAAACACCGTATCAAACTAGTGATAGAGTTACTGAATCGATTCGTATGACTGTTTATTTATTTTCATCTGATTCAAATGATTAATTGGGGCTGTTTAAATCGAGCACCTGCATCTTGTTGCTGAAGTTCACCGTTCCACCTCAAATCAGGTAGCAGTTACATCCAGGGGTTTTTAAAATATACCTCAAATAAAATAGTTTTTGTTATTATTATAGTTAACTCTGTACAGCCTTGTAACATCAAAGTCAAATTAAAGAATCGGTTCCGTAAAACGAACTTTTCACCACTAGCCGTGTCTATTAAGGAACCGACTCTTACACTGTTAGCGAACCGACTCTTGGACCGTTACTCTGCATTTTACTAAAATATTTTGGAAGCCTGTTGAGTTACTGGATTGTAAATAACGTTAAAGCAGCTGGATGCTGCCGTCAGATGCTTCTGCATCCACATGGGTGTGTGAAACAGTGACTTAGCTTTTATAAACGTTGTTAACAAACCGTGGTGTAGAGATATTTGTAGTTGTTGAAACGAGTGGAGAAATTCTAAACGCAGCACATTATGTAAGTAAATGGCATTAATTAATTCATTTAATTTGAGTAAGCTCTGTTAATCTCTGGGGAATCTAAGTAAACCTTTCTTACTTCAGTTTGATTTTTACGTGCTGACTGATGTACTACAAGTACCATTTTATTAGTATGTCAGTGCGTGTGTTAATATGCAATTTCTTACACATAAATGAGGCTCTAATATTATTATGTGTTCCAGAGGATACAGAAGCATTACAGGACCACAAAGAACATGAGAACGGGGATTCTTGAAGTGGTGAAGGAGAGTGCTGTTTTATCAAGATCACTGTCCAGTGCAGTCAATGTTGCAGTTGTAATTGAAGAAGAAGTAGTAATGGACAACCTGCCCCACTACACTAATGCCTTCAAGACACCAAACCATCCAAACTGGTTTTTATTCCACCTTAAAAATTAGCAATTACATTTAGGTGCTAAGTTGACTTGTAATTTGTAGTTGCCCTTGCACCTTAAAAACTACATTTAGGCTCTACTTACATTTTCTAATGTAAATTGTTTCAATTACACACTATAACATGTATAACTTGTCATTTGTTTGATGCTTGTGAATGCTGAATGTTTAAAAAAATGTATTGTTTATATGATACATGCAAATAAAATGTATTTGTTAAGAATTTACATTTGCTATTGTGAATGGAAATTTTATATTTTATTAGTTATTTGCATCAAACTTATACGTTTCTGCTTTCTTAGTTCAATTAGCAGAGGTAGAAGAGACTTTTGGAAGGTTACTTAGGGGCAGAGATATGTTGACCTTGGCATGGGCTTCTTGCTTCCGTGGGAATGCATGGGTGTCAGGATGGTGTGTGCGGGGGTGCACGCGCAGTTTTGATACGGGTGCATTCTTGTGGAGGTACGCCATGTTTCTAACAAACTAACTATTCTTGTAGGATGATAAGCAAGTTTGATGTGGAAAGTTGACCTTGAGTTGGGTCGCTGAGAAGAGTTAGCCTGAAGGGGCAGTAAAGTGGGGTATAAATACTGTGATAGGGCAGACAGGAGGGGCCCTCTCTCTCTGTAAAGCTGTGTGAGCGGTTTGCATTGAGGTTGGCCCTCAGCTGAGTAATAAATTGATTATTTGCTTTTATCACTATCCCGGTTGTCTGTGTCAATCTTTAAGGGTTATTTTGAATTCCCACAACAACATGGCACCAACCAGATGGGACCCCGTTCCTTGGACGGCTGAGAAGTTCTGGGGGATTCAGACGTCGGTATCCTGAAGGACTTTACTTCATCTGAAACGCCCAATTGGCATTCTGCGTTGCAGGACCAGACTTCATCTGCCGCCTTGGTTCCGGGGTTACTATCATTTTATAGAAAGTAAGTAAATTAAATATTAAATATAATTGTACGGGGTGAATCACAAAAGTAACAAAATTTAGACTTGGATTTTGTTGATGGTTGGGATGGCCAGCAAGGGTCGATGGGATGTCGACTCGGTTTAGCAGTATTTCTTGGATAGAAAATCTGCCACAGGTTGACGAACCTAGTGCAATATGTCTCCCGGGAGAAAAAACAAGTCAATCCTAAACATAGAAGTTAAATATGGGATATATTTAACGAAATACGGGGTGTATTTATGTGTTTAGGTGGTGTAGAACGAACATAGAAGTTAAATATGGGATATATTTAACGAAATACGGGATGTATTTATGTGTTCGGGTGATTCACGACGGACAATTTAAATTGGGTGGATTGACACAAAAAGGCATGATGGGGAGTGGCAAAAGCAAACAGAAATTTTTCTTAGATGTGTATGATGAACCAAATGTGTGGTTCGTGTATGTTAATTATGGTAAAGCAGCATTGACTAAATTTGAATTTGGGTAAAGAGTGTGGTTTTTCTTCCAAAGGTAGTTTTAGTGAAAGACAATTAGAAATGTTGAAAAGTAGTTAGAAAAAAAAGAGAGAGGAAAAAGAGATGTATTAATGTGAAGGTTTTGGTATGTAGGTTATTGAGTCTAAGAAACGTGCACATATATTACAAGTAGCATGTAAAACTAACAAAGCAGATGTCTAGTGTGTAAAATCTGTTTCAGACCCAGACCTAGACGGGTGTCCCGGTCCGTGTCCTCCAGCACAGAGACGAGCACAAGTTCAACAGGAAGCTGAGGCAAGAAGCCATGAGGGTGCCATTCCACCTCCTGAACAGCACCGCCCAAGATCTCCACGTCATAATCTACTAGACCTGCCTTCCAAACCTGAAGCAGGAAGCTCAGCTGTGCTAAGTACAACCTATGACCCGCCCAGTGAAGACAGAGAGGACCTGTTCTAATCCAACATGTTTTCCTCCCTTCACACTCGCTCGACTGGTGAATATCGTTTTAAGAAGAATAAAGATGGACAATAAAGACATGCTACATTTCCCATGATTGAAGTAGCAGGACCTGATGGACATGCAATGGTGGTTCATTGTCCGTGGACGGAGAATGACATCCCTGAGGTGTCCCAACAACTGACACATCCTCGTGAAGTTGGAGGAGAAAAGTTCTTAGTGGAACTGAGACCTACCACAAATGAACTAAAACGTCTAATGGGTCGGAAGCTGGGCGTGGACATTTCACATGTCAGAATGGACTGGATAACAGACAATGTCACACAGTGAAATGTGACCTGGAGTCATAAGGACAACAACAAATGCTTCATTTGCAAAAAGAAGGACACTGGGCCAACAAATGACTAAAAGAGTTGAGAACTATGGAGAAGACTGAATGGTGGAGGAGGACCGGACTGAGGACAAACCAAAAGGGTCTGGTGAGTCAGAACTTTCTATGCTTTGCAAAGAAGAATTGCTTAAAAGCTAACACCCTTTACCTGTTAAATATAAATGATAAGATCCAAGTAGCTATAAATCATATAGAACAAAAGTATTTTCCTGAAGGAACATATGTTAAGTATTCTAAACCTTAAAATGTCTATGATAATTTAATGTTTGTGAATGGAACTGAGATAGAGTTTTTGGTAGACTCAGGAGAAGGGAGTTCAGCCATTAGAACTGATGAGTTTGAGGTAATTCCAAAGAAAAGTGGAAGATTCATGCATTCAGTTGGGGCAACAGGAGTCACGGTTACTGAATAGTATTCAGTGCTGTCAAAATGCCATTTGCAAGGCCTTGAGCCTTTCAAATTTTCCTTTCTACTGTCAGATCATTGTCCAGTAAATTTACTGGGGTGAGATCTGATGTGAACAATTAGGTATTACCCTGATCAGTGAAACTGACAGGCTAAAAATCCAAATTACCCAACATAACTCCTTTCAGGGTGTAATGATGAACATTAAACCCTTACTTTATGTTTATTCGTGGCAACTCTGCAACCACAGCATAAATGGAGTGAATCTGAAGCTCAAAGAACACGCTTACTTGCTTACTAACCAAGTGAAAAATGAAGATTTGCATTGCACTGCACGGATCCAATAGGGGGAGTCAGATGACCGGAATGAAAAGGAGTGTTTTAGAAACTTAGATAAGACTGAGGTTGTTTTGGAGTGGAAGTAGGAGCGAAGTTGAAGTTGACTTGTTTAGAATTGATGAAAGGGAAGGCTAACCACACCTGATTGACATAAAAGGCTGCGTCCCAAACGTGTCACTGTATAAAGGTTGTAATGATCACTGGAGTGATTTGGGTTCTTGAGGGTTGGAACTGTTGTCATGTGATGGTTGAACAGACATTGTGGATATTTTGGTGATGGAGAATAGGCGAAATGTCTGATTTCTGTATTATGTTGATCTATGTCTCTCATGAGGAGAGGACAGTTGAGTTGTGTACAAATGTGTACAAAGGACATGATTGGTTGTGTCCAAAAGGTCAACAGTGAATGATTGTTTGTTGAATGTTCCAACGAAGGAGAAATGTGAAAATGACACTGTGAAACTATTATGTCACCTAGCAAAGATAAAGACAGCCTTTCAAAATTACAATTAGTAAAACATGAAGTTAAATTCCTAGGTTAACTGATTCCTGTCGAAGGTAAAAGATTAGAAAATGGCAGAATAGAAGCCATTCAGAAAAATCCCATGTCAATCACAAAAAAGCAACTAATGTTTTTCTTAGGTATGTGATTTTATTGCAGAACTATCATCTCTAAGTATGAAGTCCTCGAGGCTCCCTTAAGTGAAATTGCTGATGGGAAGGGCCTACAGGCCCACAGTGCACTTAGTTGGAACATCGAAGCGGACAAGGCCTTTGAAACATTGAAAAGAGCTCTGCAGATAACACCAACACTACGAATCCCGGATCCAAAACAGACCATTCACTCATACAGTGAATGAAAAAGGAGGGTGTATGACGTCAGTATTACTCCAGGGTCATGGAGGTAAACTAAGACCAATAAATAATTTTTTTTTAAAGCTAAATTAGACCTTATAGTAGCAGGTCTCCAATGTGTTTGAGAGCTGTGCCAGCTGAATAAAAAGTGGTAAATGAAGAAGAACCTTTATTGTCATTATACTAGTGTAGAACAAAATTTTGTTTGATACTCTCCAAAATATAAAAGGAAGAAGAAGATAAAGTATTTACAGAAACATATGGATATTTACACAGGATAACCAGTACAATTTGAAGTATGGATTTTAGATAAATAAATAAATTATGATGAATGAAGTCACTGATGAAGTCAATGATTTAATAAACTTAGTAAGTTACTGAAATTTGACCTTGTTGGTTATAAATGTTGTTTCTCAACTGAAGAGTATATGATATGATAAGATGACAGCTAGATGGCTGAGGTATAACAGTGTATTAATTGAAATGACTAACATCTAGTGGTGGGCGTATCGATACCAAATTTTGCAGTATCGCACACCACTACTAATATCACAATGAAAATATGTAATGTATTTAATCCTGATACTTTTCTTCCTACAGGAAATGAAGGTGAACCAACTGATTGTTTTAATGTTGTTAATGAAGTTTGCTTTCCTAGACCAGATTACAGGAAACTCCAAAATCCAGATATGGAGCTGTTTGTTGATGAATCTTCATACAGAAGCACAGAAACAGGAAGAAGCTGTGTGGGGTATGATGTAATGACAAAAAATGAAACCATTAAAGCACAATCACGAACATCTCATCTATCAGCTCAAGCTGATGAATTAGTAGCATTGTAAATTGGCTAAAGGGAAAAACTGTTTAAATTTTTACTGTCAGTAGATATGAATTTGAAGAAGTATATGTGGCCTTTTGACCTATTTAGGTAAACCTATCACACATCACAACCTGTTTTCTGCACTTCTGAATGGAATCCTATTTCCAAAAGCTATTGATGTATGTAAATGTGAAGCTCACACCTCACGTTCTGATCCCATTTCACAGGGCAACAACAGAGCAGACATGGCTGAGAAAGAAAAGGCAGCAGTGAAATGTACAGTAGATAAATATTTTTTGTTGGGGAAAAATGATTTCTGTTTCAGCTGACCTGACAGCCATCCAGTCCTTCGCCAAGCCAAAAGGAAAGGCCGAGTGGAAGCGAGCTGGGTGTAACAAAAAGAACGAGGTTTGGTATGGTCCAACTGGTAAGCCGTGTCTTCCCAAAAAAATTGTTTCTAGATTATGATAATTTGACACATGGTCGAGACCGTGTGTCAAAAAGGAGGGATGCAGGTAGTATCTCAAGACATTAGTACACCAAGGGCTTAACTAGCTTAACTAATTACTCCCAAAATTTTGTGAACACTGCATGATTTGCAAAATAAATAAGGTTAGTAGGGGAATTAAAACTCCTTAAAGTGCCCAACCACCGACTGATTGACCATTTCAGCATCTCCAGATTGATTTCATTGATATGTTCTCCAAATGGATTGAAGCATTCCCAACTAAGGTTGGGACATTAAAAACAGCATGCAAGTGCGGTAGCAAAAGCACTGACATAATCCAAAAGTGGGGGATCTGTGAAAGAATTAGCAATGACAATGGTACTCCATTTGTCAACAAAGCATTACAGCAGGTCGTGAGTATGTGATTTATTGATTTAAAACAACAGTGTGCCCATCACCCAGCCTGTGGGGCTGTGGAGCAAGAAAATGGCACACTCAAACACAAATTGACAAAATGTCGTTCAGATACTGGTCTGACATGGGTTAAGGCCCAGCCAGTGATAATAATGTATATGAGAACCAGAATAAGGGAAGAACAAACCTAAGCCCTTTTGAGATACTATTTGGCAAGACCTCCAAAAGCAGGAATCAGGCCCAGAGAAACTCCAAGGCCACTCACGGATGAGCGTGAGTGAAATGTTAAGTTATTGCGAAACCTGTCCTCTGTGTTTTGTGTGAAGTTCACAAGCAGGTGAAAGACTTCCTTCCAGGACCAACGAGTACCTATCTACAGTGCCTTGCAAAAGTATTCAGCCCCCTTGAACTTTTCAACCTTTTGCCACATTTCAGGCTTCAAACATAACGATATGAAATTGTAATTTTTTGTGAAGAATCAACAACAAGTGGGACACAATCGTGAAGTGGAACGAAATTTATTGGATATTTTAAACTTTTTTTAGAAATAAAAAACTGAAAAGTGGGGCGTGCAATATTATTCAGCCCCCTTGCGTTAATACTTTGTAGCGCCACCTTTTGCTGCGATTACAGCTGCAAGTCGCTTGGGGTATGTCTCTATCAGTTTTGCACATCGAGAGACAGAAATTTTTGCCCATTCTTCCTTGCAAAACAGCTCGAGCTCAGTGAGGTTGGATGGAGAGCGTTTGTGAACAGCAGTTTTCAGCTCTTTCCACAGATTCTCGATGGGATTCAGGTCTGGACTTTGACTTGGCCATTCTAACACCTGGATACGTTTATTTGTGAACCATTCCATTGTAGATTTTGCTTTATGTTTTGGATCATTGTCTTGTTGGAAGATAAATCTCCGTTCCAGTCTCAGGTCTTTTGCAGACTGCAACAGGTTTTCTTCCAGAATGGTCCTGTATTTGGCTCCATCCATCTTCCCATCAATTTTAACCATCTTCCCTGTCCCTGCTGAAGAAAAGCAGGCCCAAACCATGATGCTGCCACCACCATGTTTGACAGTGGGGATGGTGTGTTCAGGGTGATGAGCTGTGTTGCTTTTACGCCAAACATAACGTTTTGCATTGTGGCCAAAAAGTTCGATTTTGGTTTCATCTGACCAGAGCACCTTCTTCCACATGTTTGGTGTGTCTCCCAGGTGACTTTTTATGGATATCTTTGAGAAATGGCTTTCTTCTTGCCACTCTTCCATAAAGGCCAGATTTGTGCAGTGTACGACTGATTGTGTCCTATGGACAGAGTCTCCCACCTCAGCTGTAGATCTCTGCAGTTCATTCAGAGTGATCATGGGCCTCTTGGCTGCATCTCTGATCAGTCTTCTCTGGGGGACGGCCGGGTCTTGGTAGATTTGCAGTGGTCTGATACTCCTTCCATTTCAATATGATCGCTTGCACAGTGCTCCTTGAGATGTTTAAAGCTTGGGAAATCTTTTTGTATCCAAATCCGGCTTTAAACTTCTCCACAACAGTATCTCGGACCTGCCTGGTGTGTTCCTTGGTCTTCATGATGCTCTCTGCGCTTTAAACAGAACTCTGAGACTGTCACAGAGCAGGTGCATTTATACGGAGACTTGATTACACACAGGTGGATTCTATTTATCACCATCAGTCATTTAGGTCAACATTGGATCATTCAGAGATCCTCACTGAACTTCTGGAGTGAGTTTGCTGCACTGAAAGTAAAGGGGCTGAATAATATTGCACGCCCCACTTTTTAGTTTTTTATTTCTAAAAAAAGTTTAAAATATCCAATACATTTCGTTCTACTTCACGATTGTGTCCCACTTGTTGTTGATTCTTCACAAAAAATTACAATTTCATATCGTTATGTTTGAAGCCTGAAATGTGGCAAAAGGTTGAAAAGTTCAAGGGGGCTGAATACTTTTGCAAGGCACTGTACATGATCTGAAATCCAGGTTACTGAGTGATGGTGAAAGAGTTCAGAAAAGACTTCGGGAGAAAAAGCTGGAAAGCCAAGAGGTGGCTAGATCCATTCCAAGTGCTCCTAACGACACACACCGTCGTCAAGGTTGCTGAAAGAGCCACGTGGATCCACGATAGCCATTGCAGAAGAGTACCTGAACCAACTGAGAACCAGAGAGAGGAGGAATCAACTGAAACCAGCCCTGACACACAACACAGAGCAAGATTAAAGGGGCAATGTGAGCTTGTCATTTTGCCCAAAACCACACAAAAACAACAGAGTTTTTGCATAAAAGTCACCTAAACGTGTTGACCCAGGAGAGGGGTACCTGATAAAAGAAGAGGACGTCATTGAGCAGACTGACATTGGACGGTGTGAAATAGCTGATTGATCGAACTGAAGAAAAAAAACCTTGAACACTGTGTAATAAAGTACATCTTGAACCAAAATCCAGAACATTTAATGAGACAGATTTTCACCTCAGTAACTAGTGAAAGAGTCAACTGTGAGCTTGTGTGTGAGTTTTATCTGATTTAACAGGATCAGCGAAGTGATCTTTGGAACATATGGAAGATCCAGAGACTGAGAGTGAAACCTGGGGATAACACCTGTGTTGCAGAAAATTGTTGTAGACTAGATAATCTATAGAGGAAGGGTGTTTCTAAGCCTCGGTGAGGTGGGACGAGTGCTGATTGGGCGTGCCCGCACTCCGAGCACCAACATACGTCAAAAATGGCAAAGGTTCACCTAACCTAGAAATTTCAAAGTCTGATGAAAATGAAAGCCTATTATTGACACATGGTGTATTGTATGTTAGCATGTCTAAGATTGGATGTGGCTTAGATAGGTTGAATTGGGGAAAAGATAGCTAAATTCTTAGACAGGTGTTCGAGAATTAGGTATCAGTATTACTGTTTATGAAAAGAACTAGTGTTAAATAATTATTGTAAATAGTTTTTATTTACCTATTGAGTTTCTTTTGACTGAGAGTTTTTGTTTTGATCATCTTATCAATCAAGTTGATAAAAGTTTTTGATGATTTAATGTTGTTTGAGTAGTTGGTTTTTATATATATATATATTTTTTAGATTTACTTATTTTTATATTTAATACTCGTATAATCATATTTAAATGTTTTCTATTCTTTTTTTTTCTTTCCTTTATGAAAAATTTTGAAGCATTTAATCAAGGTAGAATGGTTGTCTGATAGGCTTAATCATATAATTCATTTTATATGTAATTATTTATTATGTAAGTCATCCTGTGCTGAACCTGTGGTGTTGAGTACACTATCACATCAGGTAGGTTGGTTGGTAAGATGGGTAGGGTGTGGTATTTTCCCTAAATTGGAAATTGGTTGATAATTAGCTCGTGAGGATTCTCTAATGAGCCTGAGGGTTTTTTGCCAACCCATGGGGGATGACAGGATGAACAAGTAGATAGCATGTAACGTTTATATTAAGCAATTATATTAATAATTATTATATTAATACTTTATTAATCACTTATGGGTTTGTGACAGTCACAAAAGAGGGGAATCTATTCTTAGTGATATTCTCAGAAATATTCCTAGCAAAAACAGTATATTCATTTCATACTATTTTTTTTTTTTTTTTTAGGTGTGATTACTCTATAATAACAATACCTTAAACCTCTGACAAGGGTATATTTAGTATATAAAATTTTGTTAGTGTTGTCCAGGAAGGACAAGAGGAAGGATTGTGAATGGAAATTTTATATTTTATTAGTTATTTGCATCAAACTTATACGTTTCTGCTTTCTTAGTTCAATTAGCAGAGGTAGAAGAGACTTTTGGAAGGTTACTTAGGGGCAGAGATATGTTGACCTTGGCATGGGCTTCTTGCTTCCGTGGGAATGCATGGGTGTCAGGATGGTGTGTGCGGGGGTGCACGCGCAGTTTTGATACGGGTGCATTCTTGTGGAGGTACGCCATGTTTCTAACAAACTAACTATTCTTGTAGGATGATAAGCAAGTTTGATGTGGAAAGTTGACCTTGAGTTGGGTCGCTGAGAAGAGTTAGCCTGAAGGGGCAGTAAAGTGGGGTATAAATACTGTGATAGGGCAGACAGGAGGGGCCCTCTCTCTCTGTAAAGCTGTGTGAGCGGTTTGCATTGAGGTTGGCCCTCAGCTGAGTAATAAATTGATTATTTGCTTTTATCACTATCCCGGTTGTCTGTGTCAATCTTTAAGGGTTATTTTGAATTCCCACAACACTATGCAGTGTTCACTTATTCAGTATGTTTTACATTTACTTTGATACTAATTAATAATTAACTGGACTAAACAAATGTAGTTGACAGAATTGAATATTTATTGTTGGACCAACAAGATGTATTTGATGAATTTCATTGACACAACCTATTTTTTTAGTTTGTCCAAAATTGTAGAATTGTCAGTAGAACTTAAAATATATTGTTGGACCAACAAGATGTATTTGATGAATTTCATTGACACAACTTATTTTTTTTAGTTGGTCCTACATTATGGTTGTCAGCAGAACTTAAATTATGCATTTCAGAGAACTTAAATTAGGCCAACTAAAAAAAATAGATGCAACAAGTCACTAAGAATTTTTAAGTTGGAGAGACTTGAAATTTTTTACAGTGCAGCGATTGCATCGGGTTTCGCATTTCGCGTTTAGCATTTAGCATCTTGCCATTAACACCAATAAACTGAGGTAGCACAGCACGCTAACGTCAATATAACATCTTCCTTCATGTACCGATAACGGTTATATTTCCTGACAAGCCCGAACTTGCAAATAAAAACACTCGGTACAAGTTTATACAAGTTAAAAATCAGTAATATTTTATTTACGTTTGAAAATAACTCCATTCGTTTCTCCGCCCCGTCAGCCATGTTTATTTTTCTGTGATAGAAGAGCACCCGACCCGCAATGAATGCTGGGATTGCCTTGATCATTAAGGCAGCGTCGGATGCTCCCTCGTTCTTGAGCCAAAACAACATTGAAATATTAAGATGCCTCAGTAGTGAGGATTTTAAGGCATAGGATTTCGAACAGCCTCCTTCTTGGGAGCGCGCACAGGATGACGTAAAATGCTGTCTATGTAGACAGCTCCCTAGCTTTTCGAACACACCCGTGATGTTGCAGCCACCTACTGTGCTGCCCATACAATCTTGTAATAAGAGAAAATAAAGGCTATTAAAGAGGAGCACAGCAAGAAAAAAGGAAAATGAGTAATATTAACAGAAACTGTTTTTTTAATAATGAAAATATAATCAAATTAGCTGATTTGATTTGTAAATTTACCTTCATCTATACTTAAACAAACACAGTTCAAAAACAAGATATTTTATATATTAAATATATATTTATATATATATACAGTGTATCACAAAAGTGAGTACACCCCTCACATTTCTGCAGATATTTAAGTATATCTTTTCATGGGACAACACTGACAAAATGACACTTTGACACAATGAAAAGTAGTCTGTGTGCAGCTTATATAACAGTGTAAATTTATTCTTCCCTCAAAATAACTCAATATACAGCCATTAATGTCTAAACCACCGGCAACAAAAGTGAGTACACCCCTTAGTGAAAGTTCCTGAAGTGTCAATATTTTGTGTGGCCACCATTATTTCCCAGAACTGCCTTAACTCTCCTGGGCATGGAGTTTACCAGAGCTTCACAGGTTGCCACTGGAATGCTTTTCCACTCCTCCATAACGACATCACGGAGCTGGCGGATATTCGAGACTTTGCGCTCCTCCACCTTCCGCTTGAGGATGCCCCAAAGATGTTCTTTTGGGTTTAGGTCTGGAGACATGCTTGGCCAGTCCATCACCTTTACCCTCAGCCTCTTCAATAAAGCAGTGGTCGTCTTAGAGGTGTGTTTGGGGTCATTATCATGCTGGAACACTGCCCTGCGACCCAGTTTTCGGAGGGAGGGGATCATGCTCTGCTTCAGTATTTCACAGTACATATTGGAGTTCATGTGTCCCTCAATGAAATGTAACTCCCCAACACCTGCTGCACTCATGCAGCCCCAGACCATGGCATTCCCACCACCATGCTTGACTGTAGGCATGACACACTTATCTTTGTACTCCTCACCTGATTGCCGCCACACATGCTTGAGACCATCTGTACCAAACAAATTAATCTTGGTCTCATCAGACCATAGGACATGGTTCCAGTAATCCATGTCCTTTGTTGACATGTCTTCAGCAAACTGTTTGCGGGCTTTCTTGTGTAGAGACTTCAGAAGAGGCTTCCTTCTGGGGTGACAGCCATGCAGACCAATTTGATGTAGTGTGCGGCGTATGGTCTGAGCACTGAAAGGCTGACCCCCCACCTTTTCAATCTCTGCAGCAATGCTGACAGCACTCCTGCGCCTATCTTTCAAAGACAGCAGTTGGATGTGACGCTGAGCACGTGCACTCAGCTTCTTTGGACGACCAACGCGAGGTCTGTTCTGAGTGGACACTGCTCTTTTAAAACGCTGGATGATCTTGGCCACTGTGCTGCAGCTCAGTTTCAGGGTGTTGGCAATCTTCTTGTAGCCTTGGCCATCTTCATGTAGCGCAACAATTCGTCTTTTAAGATCCTCAGAGAGTTCTTTGCCATGAGGTGCCATGTTGGAACTTTCAGTGACCAGTATGAGAGAGTGTGAGAGCTGTACTACTAAATTGAACACATCTGCCCCCTATGCACACCTGAGACCTAGTAACACTAACAAATCACATGACGTTTTGGAGGGAAAATTACAAGCAGTGCTCAATTTGGACATTTATGGGTGTAGTCTCTTAGGGGTGTACTCACTTTTGTTGCCGGTGGTTTAGACATTAATGGCTGTATATTGAGTTATTTTGAGGAAAGAATAAATTTACACTGTTATATAAGCTGCACACAGACTACTTTTCATTGTGTCAAAGTGTCATTTTGTCAGTGTTGTCCCATGAAAAGATATACTTAAATATATGCAGAAATGTGAGGGGTGTACTCACTTTTGTGATACACTGTATATATATATATATATAATGGATGGTAGTCAGTGGAAAGCTTCTGTAATGGTAATAAACACTCGATTAAAAACCACTAGGAAGCAACAAAGTGTTGAAAATCTTATAAAGAAAAAAGCAGAGAGTGTAGAGATGTGTCATTGCTCACGCTGTGGAGATGATCACAAACCACGGCAATGTCTAGCTTATGGCAAAGAATGTCAAAAGTGCAGTACAATGAACCACGTTGTAAAGGTCTGCAAACAATAAAAAGGTCCATTGCACTAAACAGGATGATGGAGCAGATGAAGCGTCAGGAAATCTTTTCATAGGATCAGTCTCAGTATCTGTTCAAGATGAAGAATGGTACATACACAGTCAATGGCACAGACATCTGTTTCATACCAAACACTGGAGCCCAGGCCAACATACTGTCTGAAATAGAGCTGACCAAGTTAGATATTGAGCCAGTTGTAAACATTAAAAGACAAAGTGAAACTGGGGAAACTATCCCTACAGGTACTTTTGGTGATGTGAATAAACAGTGAGGGATTTGATGGGCCATTCAAGATTGTGAAAGGTAACAAACCTCCAGTAATTGGGTTGAAAACCTGGGATGCATTAGGTCTGTTAAAACATATTTTTTAATAAAGTGAAAACTAAGTTAGTAAATAAAGCAGATATCGAAAATGCATACACAGATGTTTTGGAAGAAATCAGGGAATTTAGGGTCACATACAAGATTGAGCTAAAAAAGCCCAAAAGTCCAGTCATTCATGCTGCTAGAAAAGTACCACTAGCCCTAAGAGCAAAACCTAGGACAAAGCTGCAAAGGCTAGAGGCATTAGACATAACAGAGAAGGTGGTTAGAGCCAAATGAATGGGTGTACTCACTAGTCATAGTTGAGAAAAATATGGTTTACTTAGACTGTGTATGGACCCAAAAGAACTGGGTAAAATGCTAACATTACAAAAGGGAAGAAAATTTTAGTGGCATAGCACAAGCTAAATATTTCTCCAAATTAGATGCCTTAGATGGTGGCAAATCTGTCTGGACAAAAAGAGCACAAAGTCTTTGTACATTTAACCCACTTTTGGTACATTTAACACCTTTTGGATAAGCATCATCTCCAAAAGTGTTTTTTAGAACTCTTCAGCAGACCTTTGAAAATGTACCAGGCACAAAAGTGAGTACACCCCTCACATTTCTGCAGATATTTAAGTATATCTTTTCATGGGACAACACTGACAAAATGACACTTTGACACAATGAAAAGTAGTCTGTGTGCAGCTTATATAACAGTGTAAATTTATTCTTCCCTCAAAATAACTCAATATACAGCCATTAATGTCTAAACCACCGGCAACAAAAGTGAGTACACCCCTTAGTGAAAGTTCCTGAAGTGTCAATATTTTGTGTGGCCACCATTATTTCCCAGAACTGCCTTAACTCTCCTGGGCATGGAGTTTACCAGAGCTTCACAGGTTGCCACTGGAATGCTTTTCCACTCCTTCATGACGACATCCCGGAGCTGGCGGATATTCGAGACTTTGCGCTCCTCCACCTTCCGCTTGAGGATGCCCCAAAGATGTTCTATTGGGTTTAGGTCTGGAGACATGCTTGGCCAGTCCATCACCTTTACCCTCAGCCTCTTCAATAAAGCAGTGGTCGTCTTAGAGGTGTGTTTGGGGTCATTATCATGCTGGAACACTGCCCTGCGACCCAGTTTCCGGAGGGAGGGGATCATGCTCTGCTTCAGTATTTCACAGTACATATTGGAGTTCATGTGTCCCTCAATGAAATGTAACTCCCCAACACCTGCTGCACTCATGCAGCCCCAGACCATGGCATTCCCACCACCATGCTTGACTGTAGGCATGACACACTTATCTTTGTACTCCTCACCTGATTGCCGCCACACAAGCTTGAGACCATCTGAACCAAACAAATTAATCTTGGTCTCATCAGACCATAGGACATGGTTCCAGTAATCCATGTCCTTTGTTGACATGTCTTCAGCAAACTGTTTGCGGGCTTTCTTGTGTAGAGACTTCAGAAGAGGCTTCCTTCTGGGGTGACAGCCATGCAGACCAATTTGATGTAGTGTGCGGCGTATGGTCTGAGCACTGACAGGCTGACCCCCCACCTTTTCAATCTCTGCAGCAATGCTGACAGCACTCCTGCACCTATCTTTCAAAGACAGCAGTTGGATGTGACGCTGAGCACGTGCACTCAGCTTCTTTGGACGACCAACGCGAGGTCTGTTCTGAGTGGACCCTGCTCTTTTAAAACGCTGGATGATCTTGACCACTGTGCTGCAGCTCAGTTTCAGGGTGTTGGCAATCTTCTTGTAGCCTTGGCCATCTTCATGTAGCGCAACAATTCGTCTTTTAAGATCCTCAGAGAGTTCTTTGCCATGAGGTGCCATGTTGGAACTTTCAGTGACCAGTATGAGAGAGTGTGAGAGCTGTACTACTAAATTGAACACACCTGCTCCCTATGCACACCTGAGACCTAGTAACACTAACGAGTCACATGACATTTTGGAGGGAAAATGACAAGCAGTGCTCAATTTGGACATTTAGGGGTGTAGTCTCTTAGGGGTGTACTCACTTTTGTTGCCGGTGGTTTAGACATTAATGGGTGTATATTGAGTTATTTTGAGGGAAGAATAAATTTACACTGTTATATAAGCTGCACACAGACTACTTTTCATTGTGTCAAAGTGTCATTTTGTCAGTGTTGTCCCATGAAAAGATATACTTAAATATCTGCAGAAATGTGAGGGGTGTACTCACTTTTGTGATACACTGTACATATATGACATTTTGATTTGGGGCAGAACTGTTGGAAGAACATAATGAGATATTGAAAATTGTACTGGACACAGCTAGACCAATGGATTGAAACTAAATGCAAAGGTTTCAGAACAGACAAACAGAAATAACATTCCTTGGTGAAAAACAAACACAAGCTGGTGAAAAACGAACACAAGGTGTTGAAATTGACCAAAAGTCATTGCTATCAAGAACATGTTGCCACCAACGAAGAGGGTATTTAAAGATTTTTAAGCATGGTGTACAAATGGTGTAGGCAAATTTATTCCAAATCTAGATAGTCACACACTCCAGTTGAGAAGCCTGTTATGTAAGAGTAATGAATGTAGCTGGAACAGCAGTCATCAACAAGAGTTTGAAGATCTGAAATGTCCTATTACAAGAGCTCCTGTCTTGAAGTACTATGATACGAAACATCAAACTAAAATCCAGATCCAGAAGCATCCAGATCAAGCATTGGTGCAGTGCTATTGCAGCTGTATGGTACAGCATGGCACCAAACAGCAAATACCTCTAAGGTACAGACAGTTTCAGAGTGCAATTATGTGCAAATAGAAAAAGAAGTCTTAGTGATTGCATATGGAAAGGAGAAATTACATGTGTTCATATACAGTGTATCACAAAAGTGAGTACACCCCTCACATTTCTGCAAATATTTCATTATATCTTTTCATGGGACAACACTATAGACATGAAACTTGGATATAACTTAGAGTAGTCAGTGTACAGCTTGTATAGCAGTGTAGATTTACTGTCTTCTGAAAATAACTCAACACACAGCCATTAATGTCTAAATAGCTGGCAACATAAGTGAGTACACCCCACAGTGAACATGTCCAAATTGTGCCCAAATGTGTCGTTGTCCCTCCCTGGTGTCATGTGTCAAGGTCCCAGGTGTAAATGGGGAGCAGGGCTGTTAAATTTGGTGTTTTGGGTACAATTCTCTCATACTGGCCACTGGATATTCAACATGGCACCTCATGGCAAAGAACTCTCTGAGGATGTGAGAAATAGAATTGTTGCTCTCCACAAAGATGGCCTGGGCTATAAGAAGATTGCTAACACCCTGAAACTGAGCTACAGCATGGTGGCCAAGGTCATACAGCGGTTTTCCAGGACAGGTTCCACTCGGAACAGGCTTCGCCAGGGTCGACCAAAGAAGTTGAGTCAACGTGTTCGGCGTCATATCCAGAGGTTGGCTTTAAAAAATAGACACATGAGTGCTGCCAGCATTGCTGCAGAGGTTGAAGACGTGGGAGGTCAGCCTGTCAGTGCTCAGACCATACGCCGCACACTGCATCAACTCGGTCTGCATGGTCGTCATCCCAGAAGGAAGCTGACGCACAAGAAAGCCAGCAAACAGTTTGCTGAAGACAAGCAGTCCAAGAACATGGATTACTGGAATGCCCTGTGGTCTGACGAGACCAAGATAAACTTGTTTGGCTCAGATGGTGTCCAGCATGTGTGGCGGCGCCCTGGTGAGAAGTACCAAGACAACTGTATCTTGCCTACAGTCAAGCATGGTGGTGGTAGCATCATGGTCTTGGGCTGCATGAGTGTTGCTGGCACTGGGGAGCTGCAGTTCATTGAGGGAAACATGAATTCCAACATGTACTGTGACATTCTGAAACAGAGCATGATCCCCTCCCTTCGAAAACTGGGCCTCATGGCAGTTTTCCAACAGGATAACGACCCCAAACACAACCTTCAAGATGACAACTGCATTGCTGAGGAAGCTGAAGGTAAAGGTGATGGACTAAACCCAATTGAGCACCTGTGGCGCATCCTCAAGTGGAAGGTGGAGGAGTTCAAGGTGTCTAACATCCACCAGCTCCGTGATGTCATCATGGAGGAGTGGAAGAGGATTCCAGTAGCAACCTGTGCAGCTCTGGTGAATTCCATGCCCAGGAGGGTTAAGGCAGTGCTGGATAATAATGGTGGTCACACAAAATATTGACACTTTGGGCACAATTTGGACATGTTCACTGTGGGGTGTACTCACTTATGTTGCCAGCCATTTAGACATTAATGGCTGTGTGTTGAGTTATTTTCAGAAGACAGTAAATCTACACTGCTATACAAGCTGTACACTGACTACTCCAAGTTATATCCAAGTTTTATTTCTTTAGTGTTGTCCCATGAAAAGATATAATAAAATATTTGCAGAAATGTGAGGTGTGTACTCACTTTTGTGATACACTGTATATGTGTTCATATATTCTAATCTTGATCCACATGTCTCTAATCTTGATCCACATGTCTAATCTTGATCCACATGTTTTATCTAATTATAGGCCAATTTCAAACCTTCCTTTTGTCTCTAAGATATTAGAAAAAGTAGTTTCCAAACAGTTATGTTCTTATTTGAATGAAAAATTATTGTATTCATGAAAAATTTTAATCTGGTTTTAGACCCAACCACAGTACCGAAACCGCATTAATTAGAGTAGTTAACAAGTTGTTAATGTCTTCTGATAATGGATGTGTCTCTTTTCTTGTTCTATTAGATCTTAGTGCAGCGTTTGATACGGTCGATCATAACATTTTACTGGATAGGCTAGAAAATACAGTAGGAGTTAAAGGACTCGCACTCTCTTGGTTTAAATCATATTTGACTGACCGCTCTCAATTTGTTTATGTAAATAATAAATGCTCGGAAACTACAAAAGTAAAGTGTGGTGTACCACAGGGGTCGGTACTGGAACCGCTATTATTTACAATAATTAGAAATTATTCATAAACATGGCATAAAATTTCACTGCTATGCAGATGACACACAGCTGTATATATCAGCCAAACCAAATGATACTGACACAATCAGTAAGATAGAAGATTGTGTAAATGACATAAAAAACTGGATGTCGTGTAATTTTCTTTTACTTAATTCAGATAAAACTGAGGTTTTACTTGTTGGCTCTAAAGCTGCAAGAGACAAGTTGTCTAACCTGGTGCTAAACCTAAACACTTTCTTGGGTGTCACACTAGATTCAAATCTCTTCTTTGATACACACGTCAATAATATTATAATAAGTTGCTTTCTATCATTTACGTAATATCTCTAAAATAAGAAATATTGACGCCGAAAAACTGATCCATGCGTTTATAACTTCTGGGTTAGATTATTGTAATGCTCTTCTAACTGGATGCTCTGGTAGATCCATACACAAACTCCAGTTAGTTCAAAAGGCAGCAGCTCGAGTGCTAACTAGAACTAGAAAATTTGATCATATCAGTCCAGTTCTATCATCTCTACACTGGCTGCCAGTTAAATTCTGCATTGATTACAAAATACTTTTACTAACCTATAAAGCGCTACATAGTCTGGCTCCACAGTATCGGAGTAAACTTATTCATCACTACAACCCAGCGCGTCCACTTCGCTCACAAGATGCAGGGTTACTTGTAGTTCCTAAAATTAAAAAGATCACGGCTGGTGGAAGAGCATTTTCTTACAAAGCTCCACAACTTTGGAGTAATCTTCCTGCCTCTGTTCGGGATTCGGACACAGTCTCAATGTTTAAGTCTAGACTGAAAACATATTTATTTTCTCAGGCTTTTGATTAGTATAGACAAAGGCGCAGAGCTTGGGGGTTCTTGGTCATAGAAACTTGTGGTAATCAGGGATATTGGGTTGCTGTCTTGCTGCCTCTCTTATCCGATCACTCAGGTTTGATGATGGTGGGGAGGTGGGCGCTGATGTCCTATGAAAGCCTTCGTGACCTTGTTACCTGCTTGCTCTCCCTTTTAGTTATGCTGTAATAATTAGGGCTGCCGGAGTCTAAAACTCTCTGTAAAACTAATTTACTCAACTAGCATTGTACATTATTAACTACATTCTCTGTTGTTTTACCCCGAGGGCATTCTGATGGAAACCTGTTTACCTGCCGAGGTTAAGGATTGAGGTCGAGACTGCCGTGACAACGATGCTGCTCCTGCCGGATGTGACGGGTCTGGAGTAATTGCACCAAGATTGACAAGAACTCACTACGGACTTTATTGAAGACTAGACCGAATAACAACTCTATTATTATTTATTTATTTATTTATTGCCAGTTATAACTTTTAGTTCATTTAATTCTGTGTTTGTATGATTAGTGTAAATCCTATTTATTTAAAGTATCCTCCAGGCCACCCAAGAAGGATGGGTCCTGTGGAGTCTGGTTCCTCTCAAGGTTTCTTCCTGTAATTTTCAGGGAGTTTTTCCTTGCCACAGTCGTCCTCAGCTTGCTCATCAGGGGTTTTTGTATCTGTTGGTCCTGGATTTTGTAAAGTTGCTTTGAGACAATGTCTGTTGTAAAAGCGCTATATACATAAAGTTGACTTGACTTGATATGGTAGAAGAATTTGGGCGAGGATCACAGACCACTTGTGACCGCTGCAAAGAAGGGCCTAGCCAACTCTTCTCCTACTGTTCAAAGGATTTTCTTAAAGATGCAAACATATGATCTGGGTTATAACTCACATTAAGTCATTTTTTGCATGGCATGGTATTCCTGTTGTAGTTAAGACTGATAACTGACCTCAGTTTAGTTGTAAATTTTTTTTATAATTTGCTAAGACTAGACCCCTGTGCTGTGGTATCTGGCACCAAGATGTTGGCAACAGATCCTTTAACTCCTGTAAGTTGTGATGTGGGGCCTCCATGGATCTGACTTGTTTGTCCAGCACATCCCACAGATGCTCAATTGGATTGAGATCTGGGGAATTTGGAGGCCAAGTCAACACCTTAAACACGTTGTTGTGCTCCCCAAACCATTCCTGAACCATTTTTGCTTTGTGGCAGGGTGCATTATTCTGCTGCGGTGGGGGTTTGAGTTCATGTCGTGGAGGGCCCCCCCTTCACCATGGGCCCCAGTGCACCTGCCCCCCCTGTAGTTACACCCCAGTATGTAGTGCTGTTAATAGTCAGCGTTTATACAGATGTTTCACACATATAATCTTAGACGGTTAACCCTGCCGAACTAGCCCTATTATTCACATTTAATAGGCACGCTTTACATTGGGCTTTACCAGCTTTGTCCACTAGATGACAGCAGATTGTAATTGCTTAGAAACATTCAAGTAGGCTGAACAAATGGAATGAAGCTTTGCAATGGTTTTTACATTTTAGATGTTTTTCCTGTCATTTTTCCTGTCAAAACGTTGTCTTGTATTTATAAAGTGGACTCTACCAAAGACTCAGCCAAATCTGATGACATTTTTAATTTGTACACAGACACACAAACCCAACGTTTTTTCTTGAGAGGATCATGGAGCAATTCATTCACTTACTCACTTAATCATAAGCTCAGTAAAGAGCACCCTATCTACCATTTAGATTTTCAAAGGAAATTGGAATGCCCAAAGGGAATCCTTGTGAAAATGGGAGATTGTGAGATACTCTTTACAGACAGTGACTCACTGCACGGACTGGACCCTGCTGTGCACCACCCCTCTAGCAGCTGTGCCACCATGTCACTTGGTGCAGGCTAAGCATAGTAAAGAACCATGCATTTTAATCTAAACCAATCATTCATGTATTTATCTTTGGTCACCTCTTTATCCAGGCTTGCAGTGGGTCTATAGGAAACTCAAGGCAGGAATACACAATCCATCTTAGGTTATCACACACTCTCCCATTGTTACTTATACTGAGAGTTTACAATTAACAGTAATACAATCTACCTACCTTTAAGAGTTGTAAAGAAACTGGAGTAACTAGAGGAAACACATTTACATTTTCAGCATTTAGCAGACGCTTTTATCCAAAGCGACTTACACAATGAGCTGAACACGATGAGCAATTGAGGGTTAAGGGCCTTGCTCAGGGACCCAACAGTGGCAACTTGGTGGTGGTGGGGCTTGAACCGGCAACCTTCCGTTTACTAGTCCAGTACCTTAACCACTGATGGGGAGAATGTGCAGAACTTAAAGTGATTGAAGGCACAGGTTAAACCCAGGTAACAAGGACCCTGAGGAAGATATTGATAATCTAGGTAAATCATTCTATACTGAAATCCCACTTGTGTCTACCTGTGACATATAGGTGCAATGTTATTAGCAATATACACCGATCAGCCATAACATTAAAACCACCTCCTGGTTTCGACACTCACTGTCCATTTTATCAGCTCCACTTACCATATACAGTAGAAGCTTTTTATAGCTCTACAGTTACTGACTGTAGTCAATCTATTTCTCTACATACCATTTTAGCCTGGTTTCACCCTGTTCTTAAATGGTCAGGACCCCCACAGGACAACCACAGAGCAGGTTTTATTTAGGTGGTGGATCATTCTCAGCACTGCAGTGACAATGACATCGTGGGGTTGTGTTAGTGTGTGTTGTGCTGGTAGGAGTGGATCAGGCACAGCAGCGCTGCTGGAGTTTTTAAATACCATGTCCATATACTGTCCACTCTGTTAGACACTCCTACCTAGTTGGTCCACCTTGTAGATGTAAAGTCAGAGACGATCGCTCATCTATTGCTGCTGTTTGAGTTGGTCATCTCTAGACCTTCATCAGTGGTCACAGGATGCTGCCCACAGGGCGCTGTTGGCTGGATATTTTTGGTTGGCGGACTATTCTCAGTCCAGCAGTGACTGTGAGGCGTTTAAAATCTCCATCAGCATTGCTGTGTTTTATCTACTCATACCAGCACAACACACACTAACACACTACCACCATGTCAGTGTCACTGCAGTGCTGAGAATAATTCGCCACCCAAATAATACCTGCTCTGTAGTGGTTCTGTGGGGGTCCTGACCATTAAAGAACAGGGTGAAAAAATTATGTAGAGAAACAGATGGACTACAGTCAAAAATTGTAGAACTACAAAGTGCTTCTATATGTTAAGTGGAGCTGATAAAATGAACAGTGAGTGTAGAAACAAGGAGGTGGTCATAATGTTATGGCTGATCGGTGTATTAACCTACAAACCACTGTAAACATGTCATACTATCTGAGACTGCATATTACTAAGCAAATACTGTGTTATGTGTCACATAACTAATAATATTAATTATTTTATAGAAAGTGGTGATCAGGTGGCACAGCTGTAAAATGATGCTAACCCCACTACTGCTAGGATCCAGGGTTTAAATCCCCCAATAGTGCTATCAGTCGGTTGGGCATCTACATACAGACATGATTAGTTATGATTACTAGAAAAGTACTAAGATCCTTAATGATTTGTTTCTCTGAATCCTAAGGGGTGGGTCAAGCCGAGTTAAGCTACTGCCTTGAAGGGTACTATGTGGTTTCTCTCAGGTAGTTGGGTGCTGTTCTAATTTAGAATGTGTAGGCAGGTGTCATTGTTTTATAAGTGCAGCTCTGGGAAGCGAGTGAAGGGAGTCTAGCAGTGGGTTGATGTAGCAGCGCTTAAATAGATGAAAAACCATGTGTGGGCTGCATTTTGCATCAGTCACAGGGGTCTGATGGTACACATGAGAAGACCTGCCAGGAGAGACACAAATTGAAAAACCACTAGTTGTTTTTCATTTGAAGTTGTCATTCATACGTAAGCTTTTTTGGAGGGGGCTTGACATAAACCTTTTGAGTGTTAAATCCAAGTGTGTGTGTGTGTGTGTGTGTGTGTGTTTTGTGAATACTAAGATTATAAGACTTGCTGACAGTCAAGTGTTTTGGACTGATAGCACAGCACAGCCTGCAGTACAGAACTGAGACTGGTGCTTTGCACGACTTACCAGATTTAGACGGAGTCCTTGAATTTTGGTGTAAGACTAGATTGTTTGTTTGTGTGTGTGTGTGTGTGTTTGTGTGTGTGTGTGTGTTGCTGGCTGGCCCACTTTTATCAAGACCCGGGTTCACATCTCAGCTGTGCCCTTGGCCTGGTGAAATCTTATTTTGCACTCAATCATGACACCACACCTGTTACCAAATCACCTGCTACCAATTCATTGTGAAATGTTTCAAAACAGTGTACATGTATATGAACTTTTCACTCTTATTTTGCCCTGTCCCAATTCTTTGAGTGTATTGCAGGCATCAAGTTTTAAATGTGTTTGTATTTACAAAATACAGTCAAATTGGTCAGTTAGAACATTCATCATCAAAGTCATTTCTTTGTACTTTGTCAGTTAAAAGATTTCTTGTTTTTATAGCTTTCGTCTCTGACTTTACATCTACAAGGTGGACCAACTAGGTAGGAGTGTCTAATAGAGTGGACAGTGAGTGGATATGGTATTTAAATAATCCAGCAGCACTGCTGTGTCTTATCCACTCATACCAGCACAACACACACTAACACACAACCACCATGTCATTGTCACTGCAGTGCTGAGAATGATCCACCACCCAAATAATACCTACTCTGTAGTGGTCATGTGGGGGTCCTGACCATTGAAGAACAGGGTGAAAGCAGGCTAAAAAGGTACGTAGAGAAATAGATGGACTACAGTCAGTAATTGTAGAACTATAAAGTGCTTCTATATGGTAAGTGGAGCTGATAACATGGACAGTGAGTGTAGAAACAAGGAGGTGGTCATAAGTCACTGCTGAAGAAAAGTATAGACAGAGCATCATGCTGCCTTCACCAGGCTTTACTGTAGGGATGGTGTTTTCTGGATGATACGCGGTATTACGGCCCTTCCAAATATAGCACTTTTTAGAAAAACCAAAAGATATAATAACAAACCCTAATTAAGTACTGTTTCAGACTTGTTTTGACTACCTCTTGGTCTTAATGATGATTTTTTTCCTGGGATCAATGGCTCTTAAGATCATCTGACATTTTTAATTGCCCAGAAATAGATTTATTTAACCCCCTGTTGCTTTACATAGCAAGTAAAAAATTTTATGTTCCATTCATCCATCCTAGTTGTAGGTCAATCATTATACCAATTAGTCATCTGCTAACTAACTCACTCACTTTATTGCCTTTATAGACCTCACTTTGTGCAAAAAGAACACAGTCATGGTGGAATAGGACAAAGTCTTTCCCAAACCGTTACCACAAAGTGATACATTTTATACTGTTGATTTTATTCACCTGTTAGCAATGAGTGTGACTGAAACACATAAACTCAATAATTATCAGGGCGTGTCAACATGTTTTTTTTTTTTACTTTCAGTTGTTGTATCTGCTAGTCTAAGTCCACAGCTATTTATTGTTAAAATGACTAAGAGGAACCCCTTTATTGCGTCATGATAGCCTCTGAGATGAATCAGCTTAGAGTATTAAATCCCATTACTGGTCTATTTCACACCTGACCATAATGCCTTTGATCAGTACTCTTTAAAGACTTCTTCTAGCTGACAGTCAGCAGAAATGAAACAGCTCTGTGAGCCTGATGTGCCGTTGGAAATTTCTCTGTTGACCCATTTCCCATTTTGCTGTTTACTGTAAAGTTTATTTATTATTATTTACTTATTTATTTAAATATGTGCACTAAGACTACTTCAGACTATTAAAGAGCTGAAGTATTGAGTTAAACAAACATTTTGCCTGCAAAACTGCAACAATTAGTATCACCAGGGGGGTATTCCAGAAAGCGGGTTAAGTGATTAAACCGGGTAAGTTAACTCAGAATTAACGAAAACTCGAGGTTTTCCGTTCCAGAAACCGAGATTTAAGAGAGCCTGTGTCAGTTACTATAGCAACTTACGCTCTGAAGCTAACCTGCTCGCTGGCAGGTTAACATAAACCTAACCCGGAGTTACACACACTTTCCTCATGTAAACCTGGCGTGTATTTTCCTCCAGGATCCAGTGGATACAGACGCGCAAATTATTCGAAGAGATCTTAGTCGGGAACGAGTCATTAAACTTAGTTTAATCATTTCCAGGTGGATTTATTCGCAAACCTTTCCGTTTTTATCACAGTCAGTCAATTCGGGGAGAGTGGGGACGGTTGCCACAAGGGGCAGCTGCAACATTATTAATCACAATAATCACAATATTAATAAAAAGGCTTGTTACAACATTAATTATAACATTATGGATGGAATGTTATGGATTAATATACAGTAGAATACCTTAAACACAGTTTAGTAAGCTAAACTCATTTGTGGTTTAAATTGATTGTAGTAATTAACCCCAAACATGGTTGTTACTTAAAACATATGATTTTACTACATATCAATAAATGTTGCAACTGCCCGGTTATGGGTCTGTTCACGTATTATTTTTTACACATATTATCATATGCATATATGTTACAGTTGTGTGTGGGTGGGTAGCTGACAGATGTGGATTTTATTTTATTAAAATGTTGTCTTTTATTATTTGAACAGCAGACAGAATATCCCTTCATGTATAGGTTGTGACCATTATCTTAAAAAATGAACAAATGTCAAATAAAACAGTGTAACATTTAATACATGTTCTGCAACCTACTGTTCTCCATCTTATGGAGATGCTTTCATTAACATTATTATGTGATGCTACCCACATTACAAATATTGAAGCCAAATGGTCAGGCTCTGTGCATGATCACTGAAAATAAAACAATGCAACAAGTTCATTTCCTTGTCCTTATTCTTTAGTGAGAACATTTATATTTATACACCCTTAGCACCGACACCCATCTTAAATTCAAGCAACTGAATTTCTAATTTCTGTTTTATATGCTCCACCTCAGGATCACACTTTGCAGTTTGTTTCTCCAGATAGACCTTGTATAGTCCATTTTATTTACACCCAACTTGAAAGAAAGAGACAAAAATAGTATGTTATGATCAAACATAGCTTAATGTGTTCTAAATATTTCAGATATTTGGTAAGACATTTTACTGTTCTAAGCTGAGCTTTGGAGGTGGATGGTCCCTCATTTGATTCGGAACTGCCCATCACATTCTGTTAGAGGACAGTCACACACATTATCATGGTAGATCAAATGAAATGCCATGCTCTATGTTCAACATATCCTGTACCTCTGTAGGCCTCCCAGTATCATCCCACTTTGAGGCAGCGGAGATGGTTTCTTTATCGTCCTTCAACTTTTTTTTGTATTAAAGAACATTATTTATATTTATTAGGATCTATAGGGACATTTAGATCACTAACAATTGCAGGAGGCTCAAAACCACTCCACCAATCACTGAAGAGATGGCAATAAATAGTGTTCAGACTGTACCAATGCAGTTCTTAATATTCCACAGTTTATGCACTGCAAACTAATGATTTACATGTAATGAACATGCCTTGAACATAGACAGTTTTTGTGTTTCATTTTTATCTGCTGCCATGTGCATCTGATTCCACTTGGATTACACCTAGATTGAATAAATGAAAGAAAAAACGTGTAAAATCGAGACAAATATTACAACTGACATATTAAACAATTTTGCCCTATCCTTCTGCTAAATGTTGAATAATGGTTAAATTTGTTTTATTAATTTAAACTCACGCATTAACTCTGTAAGCATTTTTTACCATTTGCGACGTCTTTTTTACGGATTACTATATTACTATACGTCTAAAACATTTTCAGGATCTGAATACGCAAACATTTAATTTAATAGTTCTATTCGTGTAAAATATGACGGGCTACTTTTTGTTTCATTCACATCCATGGTGAATCCATTTATCGCCACTCCATTGAGAATGCCTGTTTATAGGTAACCGTGAACGCGCTTCTGCCGGGTTTAATCTACTGTACTCAGAGTTGAGTAATCTAACACTGATCCGCTTTTCTGAGAAGGGTACCTCTGCAGACCGAGAAGGGTACCTCTGCAGACCGGAGCCAGCCGTAAGTAGGCGGGGCTTATACCGCAAGTGGGAGGATACCCGCAAGTGGGAGGGGCTTATACAAAAAGTGGGTGGTACAACTCAAAACGGGTGTTACAAAACCATTCCACAAGTTTCTGTTAAGCGTTTTATATTCATATAAATATTCCAATAGTATGTTATACAGTATGATTCAAAACTGTCTGTGTGATCATAAAATAAACAAGGTAAACATTTTTATTTGAGACCACATACAATGTGTCCTACAAGGGGGAAAATGTCTGCATACATATAGGCTACTACTCTCTTTTTATAAAACATTTTTTTTTTTTTTTTTTTTTTATAGTTTATTTAACATTGTTACATAAAATGCACCAGATGTATTGTATAAGAGGCTTCTAGCATAAGCTCATTTGCAACCCCAGTCCCTGCTTAGGCTTTTATAACAAAAAAGTACAAAATGTAAATACATAAAATACATAAAACAACATACTGATTTGAGCAATTACATTTATGATGAGTCCATCTTTATATCTGTTTATCAACTAATACTTACAGAGTGTTCAGAGGTTGGATTCTGTTTAAACCATTGCTTTAAATTTATATTAAAAACTTTTAATTCATTTTGGGTTTTAATTTCTGAAGGTAATAAAATCCATAATCGTACACCTTTAACTGTAAAAGATGACTGACCAAAAGTTGTTCTATAGACTGGCATTCTACAGTTGCCACTTACTTCTCCCCTGGTTGTCACTCCTTTGTTTTCCTGCTTTGTAATAAACTGGCACAATATTTTTGGTGCAAGATTATTTACACACTTAAAGACAAGCTTTAGGATAGAGAACTTTATAAAATTATCAAATCTCAGCAAGTTGTATCTTTTTAGAATTTCACAATGATGCCATCTCATTGATTTCCGATCCATCACTTTTAATGCCTGTTTATATAATGACATTATAGGTTTAATTGTTGTTTGAGAAGCTTGACCCCATACAGTTGCACAATATGACATATGAGATAGAATCATAGCATGCACATACATATTTGCAGCCTTCAGTGAAATGCAAGGTCTTATCATTCGAAAGCAGTTTAAGTTTTAATAGTTTTGGATAATTTCTTTATGTGAGTATCAAATTTTAATTGAGAATCCAAAGTCACTCCTAAATATTTGAACTCACTAACTCACTAACTTTCTCAATTTCCTTTTCATTATCATATATCAAAAAATCTTTTTGTTGTTTTTGTCTTAAGGTGAAACACATCGATACAGTTTTAGTATGATTTAAAGACAAACAATTGTTATTAAGCCACTGAGAAACACTAGTCATTTGCCTATTTAATATTTCTGCTGCTTTCTGTGGAGTCTTTGCTGATACATAAATGATTGTATCGTCAGCATACATTTGACACTCTGTGCCTTTGCATATTTCAGGCAAATCATTTATGTATTTTTTCAGTTAATATGGGTGGGGAGGAACCCATGGGAATTGCCTGTAAATATATGGAAGTGTAACAGTGTACACTTGTTTTCTCTAAAGAAAGCACAATGGACTCACTAATATCAAGTAGAGATATAATAATCTATTATTTATACAAAAGTTATATAATAATTTAACACACTGCAATTAACTTATATCTGAAATGAACTATATGAAAGCATAATCATCAAAACCCTAGTCCAACTTAACCCTTAAGAGCCATTTTTATTCAAACCATTTTGGCTGTGTTGAATAAATACAGCTCATATTTGCCAGAGGTTATTCATTATTAAGAGGAGTTGCTCAGATGGAAACTGGCCCTGATTGGCACAATTCACGGACACAAGCCTGAGCTTCCCCTCAGTTGCTCCAGGCAAGAGCAAGAGCGCTCTTCTCCTCCACCTTTGCTTTTATGAAGACCCACACACTGGTCAGTTATTCCCTGACTGGGCAAGGATGTGCTGCTCCTAAGCACGAAACACCGCACAAGGTGGGAGAAATGCCCCACACATCAAAAAGAGAGGGTATCTTCTATGCTCATCAGCTGCTGCAGGAATAGTAATTTATCTTACTTGCTGTCTCTCTCTCTCTCTCTCTCTCTCTCTCTCTCTCTCTCTCTCTCTCTCTCTCTCTCTCTCGCCCTACATATATTTTTACAGCAGTTTTTGGGAAGTAGTCATTTTTTGGCCTTGAGTGTGAGTTTTTCTTTTAATCTGACACTGCAAAAAAAAAAAAAACGCACCAAAATCAATATTGCTCCCAATCATTGACCCATCTCAGGGCCTAATAACAGTAAGAATCAAATGCTCCTTGAAATGTATTTTATGGAAATTATTTTAGTTTTTTTTTTTTTCAATAAAAAACAATGGTGCTATGTAAACATACCAGCATTTAAAAGGTTAAAAAGTAATATTTGATATGTATATTTCAGGCAGAAGTAGTTTTAAAAGTTTTATATTCATGCATAATAGCAGCAGTTTTGCGAAGAGGCAATTTTTTTGTCCTTAGGGACAAATGCATTAGAATATTAAGGACCTATTAAAGGTTAATTATTTGGGTTTTAGATTTACAAGAAGGGGGTTATAATGTTATGCCTGATTGGTGTATGCTATTACTAATATTGTTTAGTAATACCTCTTATCCAAAATCAGAATGTAAATGCATTTTATTTAACTTGTACCTGTAACCTGTACCTGACAATGATATTTGAACAATGACAGGTAACATATACTATTTTAATTGTATTTTTATTATGTTTCCGATGTGAAAGTTGCATATTAAATAGTGTGTTAAGACCGGAAATTCATTGAATCCTACTCCTTTAGGACCCTGTCTTACAAAGACGTTCTTTCGCTGATACCCGCCCACTTGCGGCACAAGCCCCTCCTACTTGCGGGTACCCGCCCACTTGCGGTATAAGCCCCTCCTACTCACGGTTCTCCGGTCTGCAGAGATACATACTTGGCTTTTCTGGAACTGAAAACTCCGGCTATGACACGGTGAGATAAGTCAACTCGGAGTTCAGGTTTAAGTTTGAAGTTTGTTAAACCCGCTTTCTGGAATACCCCCCAGTTCTCAAACTAGTAAAAGTGTTATAAATAGGAAAACTGATGTAACACAGTGGTAAACATGCCTTCCAGCTTTTCCCAATGTTTTTGAGTGTGATAAGATGAATTTAAATTGGTCAGTGAAATAAATGTTCTGGTGAATTAATAAATCTCAGATTTTTGTTTTATTTCATTTTAGAATATGCCACAACATTTCTGGAAATTGGGTATGTAGTAACAAAAAAGCAGTTACAACTTTTAAAAAAATTTTGTTTATGCATTTTCTCCCCTTTTTTCTCCCGACTTTTAGTGCGTCCAATTGCCCGATTGCGTCACGCTTCCTCTCCACTAATGCCAGCCCCTGCTCTGATTTGAGGAGAACGAAGCTAACCCACGCCCCCTCCGACACGTGGGCAGCAGCCGTATGCATTTTGTCACCTACACTAGACGAGATCAGCTGCGGATCTAACACACTGAATTTAACACACTGCAATTAACTTATATCTGAAATGAACTATATGAAAGCATAATCATCAAAACCCTAGTCCAACTTAACCCTTAAGAGCCATTTTTATTCAAACCATTTTGGCTGTGTTGAATAAATACAGCTCATATTTGCCAGAGGTTATTCATTATTAAGAGGAGTTGCTCAGATGGAAACTGGCCCTGATTGGCACAATTCACGGACACAAGCCTGAGCTTCCCCTCAGTTGCTCCAGGCAAGAGCAAGAGCGCTCTTCTCCTCCACCTTTGCTTTTATGAAGACCCACACACTGGTCAGTTATTCCCTGACTGGGCAAGGATGTGCTGCTCCTAAGCACGAAACACCGCACAAGGTGGGAGAAATGCCCCACACATCAAAAAGAGAGGGTATCTTCTATGCTCATCAGCTGCTGCAGGAATAGTAATTTATCTTACTTGCTGTCTCTCTCTCTCTCTCTCTCTCTCTCTCTCTCTCTCTCTCTCTCTCTCTCTCTCTCGCCCTACATATATTTTTACAGCAGTTTTTGGGAAGTAGTCATTTTTTGGCCTTGAGTGTGAGTTTTTCTTTTAATCTGACACTGCAAAAAAAAAAAAAACGCACCAAAATCAATATTGCTCCCAATCATTGACCCATCTCAGGGCCTAATAACAGTAAGAATCAAATGCTCCTTGAAATGTATTTTATGGAAATTATTTTAGTTTTTTTTTTTTTCAATAAAAAACAATGGTGCTATGTAAACATACCAGCATTTAAAAGGTTAAAAAGTAATATTTGATATGTATATTTCAGGCAGAAGTAGTTTTAAAAGTTTTATATTCATGCATAATAGCAGCAGTTTTGCGAAGAGGCAATTTTTTTGTCCTTAGGGACAAATGCATTAGAATATTAAGGACCTATTAAAGGTTAATTATTTGGGTTTTAGATTTACAAGAAGGGGGTTATAATGTTATGCCTGATTGGTGTATGCTATTACTAATATTGTTTAGTAATACCTCTTATCCAAAATCAGAATGTAAATGCATTTTATTTAACTTGTACCTGTAACCTGTACCTGACAATGATATTTGAACAATGACAGGTAACATATACTATTTTAATTGTATTTTTATTATGTTTCCGATGTGAAAGTTGCATATTAAATAGTGTGTTAAGACCGGAAATTCATTGAATCCTACTCCTTTAGGACCCTGTCTTACAAAGACGTTCTTTCGCTGATACCCGCCCACTTGCGGCACAAGCCCCTCCTACTTGCGGGTACCCGCCCACTTGCGGTATAAGCCCCTCCTACTCACGGTTCTCCGGTCTGCAGAGATACATACTTGGCTTTTCTGGAACTGAAAACTCCGGCTATGACACGGTGAGATAAGTCAACTCGGAGTTCAGGTTTAAGTTTGAAGTTTGTTAAACCCGCTTTCTGGAATACCCCCCAGTTCTCAAACTAGTAAAAGTGTTATAAATAGGAAAACTGATGTAACACAGTGGTAAACATGCCTTCCAGCTTTTCCCAATGTTTTTGAGTGTGATAAGATGAATTTAAATTGGTCAGTGAAATAAATGTTCTGGTGAATTAATAAATCTCAGATTTTTGTTTTATTTCATTTTAGAATATGCCACAACATTTCTGGAAATTGGGTATGTAGTAACAAAAAAGCAGTTACAACTTTTAAAAAAATTTTGTTTATGCATTTTCTCCCCTTTTTTCTCCCGACTTTTAGTGCGTCCAATTGCCCGATTGCGTCACGCTTCCTCTCCACTAATGCCAGCCCCTGCTCTGATTTGAGGAGAACGAAGCTAACCCACGCCCCCTCCGACACGTGGGCAGCAGCCGTATGCATTTTGTCACCTACACTAGACGAGATCAGCTGCGGATCAGCTCTGTGTACGGAGAGACACACCCTGATCATCACTCTTTCACTGTCTCTGTGCAGGCGCCATCAATCAACCAGCAGAGGTCGTAGTTGCATCATGTATGAGAGAGTCCCTATCCGGCTCACTACCCCATCCCTATATGAACAACAGGCCAATCACTGTTCATGTGGCTGCTCAGCCCAGCCGGCAGGCAGAGCTGAGACTCGATACAAAAGTGGCAAGCAGTTACAACTTTGAAACATCGACTATAAAAATGAGTTCGCTTTCTGTAGCATTGTGGTTTCATTTTAACCCATAGACCACTGAAGTCGTGCGTCATTCTGTAGTTCTCGTTATGCCCATATTTGGAGACCCGGGTCTAACTCAGATTTCCTATGGGAAATTTGAATGGGGTTTTCAAAAAATCCACTCTAACGCATCCTGTGCTAAATAAACATGTTCAGAACCCTATACATTTTGTCCTGTGTACATTTTTCTTCTGTACATCACTGGATCCCCTGAATTACGAGGTTGTTAAAGGGTCGTAATACTAATAATGCTACACGTAAGCTAATGTTACTGCACATTAATTAGACGTCACTGAACTACACCAATCGAATTGACTGAAAGAGCGGCCCGCGTTTGTTGAGTACAACCAAAAGCATAACACCCAACCATCCTCGCTTTCTACTTTAATGTAGCTAGCTACTAAAAATATCAACCAAAACTTGTGAATATCACTCCACTGTTACACTGGTGAATCGCGCTGCTCTGTGCGGTTATTTAAGAGGCTTATAAAAGAAAAAAAGAAGAAAACATTAAGAGGCTTCCAGTTTAGTGACGTCAATTCAGTGCGCAGTAGCATTAGCTTACATGTAGCAATATTCATATTTTGACTCTTTAACGACTTCATAATTCAGAGGATCCAGTGATAATAGACAGAAGAATCTCCATAAAACAAAACGTAACAGCTTTGGAACATTTTTTATGACTACAGGATGCGAGAGAGGCAATTTTCTAAATCTCCATTCATATTTCCCATTCAAAATTTCTCTTAGACCCGGGTTACCAAATATGGGCATAACAACATGGCGTGGCCTACAAAATGACGACACGACTTCAGTGGTCTATTACTTTTGGCAATCTGTCTTTAAGTCCCCAAAGTTACTGTGTGATCTCTTTAGTGGGTTTTCAATTTAAATATTTTCCATAAATTAAAATTAAGCTAGAAGTTTGGCTAGGTCATATAGAAAACATTTTTGAGTTATTGTTACTGTTTGCTTGTTGTTCAAAAGTCCAAAGATAGTGTCTAAAAATGTCCATCTTTAAGAAGTTTCTTTGTAAACATTGCAACAGGTAATGGATGGAAAAAAGTAGAAGGTACGAGGGTTCTTCAAAAAGTTTTTGCCCCCCCTTTTTAAACTCTATTTTAAAACATTACATTACTTTTCTACATAGTCACCCTCCGATGCATTTTTCCCAGCATTGTACCAACTTCTTAGCAAAAAATTTTTTTGGTTGAGCGTATAGCCACTGATGCTTTCACATCATCATTACATGAAAATCTTCTTCCCCTTAAAGGTTCTTTGAGCGTCCAAAAAATTGGAAATCAGATGGTGCTAAATCTGGACTATAAGCTCTCTTTGAGTCACCGTTTCCAACAAAAACATAAAAGTGCAGACATTTTTTGAAGATCCCTTGTATTTTGGGTTGTGCAGCAGTCTTATGTGCAAGCCCAGCTATCTGGAGTCCTAGGTTCAGATTTAAGCAGCGGCACCGGCCTGATTGCTCACCTCACAAACACCAATAGCTGTGTGAAGGAGGGCCAAACTGAAAGTAGCTGCTGAATCATACTGTATGTTTAAGGCATCAGCATTAGCAGCAGAAGAATATGTAGCTTGTTTCTTCTTATGTATTAAAGCAGAGCCAAAATGCTAGGCTGCCCTATGCTCAGCTTTCCTTTATGCCAGTTCGTTTACTGGTATTCTTTTGAACAATTCCCTGAAAACTTAGCGGAAATGGTAACCTTTCATTGTTGCAGAGCCTTCCATGAGATATCCCTTTTGGGCACAGGTAGTATCAGGCATGGAAGAGACAATCTGCCTGGCTGACAGTTTTATGGAGTTCCCTGCCTTTGGTCTTTGTGGGTGGTTTGCTTAGCTGGTATTGGTGGCATCAGTATCTGTGTTCATACTTTTTCTGTAATCTACCTTTTTCATCTTTTCTTAGTGGTCCAGTGTTTGGGACTTACCATGGATACTCCTGTGAGGCAAGTGCATGGCTACCTGTGTTTTCTGGCATTCGCTTGGGCATCATATACAGTACATTTGTGTGGAGTATATATCCCCTACTTCTACTACCTTGCCTATGTGTCCTTTTGCCTCTCCATTTTGGGCTGTAGATTTGGATTTTTGGGGGTTTTAGGAAAAGCACATTTACAAACAAAAACTAAGAACATCTGAAGGGAAAACTAATTGCAGGACCAGTGGGAGATGAGGGACAGAAATGCTTGTTGGAGAAAGGTGAAATTAATTAGATGCTTTGGGTATTGCAGTCAGCACAACACAGCAGGTCTCTTAACAGCTTTCTTAATAGTCTCATCATCATTAATGCTATTGTTATTAATAGTAGGGGTAGTGATAGATTTAGTAGTAGTATTAGTAATTGGCGGCACTCCAACCCTTCCAACTAATATGGACTTACTCTGGAAAAGGGACATCACATCACCTCTGGGTCAATTTGCTGTCCCAGGGCGATAAGGCAACACAACACAGGGTGAGTTTCCAGAAATAGCTAAAAGTAGAAGAAAACCGCACTGGAACAAGCCTGGTGTCATGGTTACAAAGAGATGCAAGTTTGCCAGATCTGAGCAAAGACAAAATGGCAAGTCTGTGAAAGAAAAAACCATACTATATAGAAGGACTCCCATCTGAAGCGAATTAATGCTAACAAGGCGCAGGTGACTGTCAAATAAAAAGGAACCGACACATTAATCAGCTGCACTTCCGTGCTACCTCTGACTTGCCAAAAATGGCAATGTAAAAGGACATGTCTTCAACATGGCTCACTTAGCAGCTGAGCTATATTAAAATTACTCTCTACTTATTTTAATGAGGGGCATTACTTACAACTAGGATACACTAAATCAATAATAGTAAAAGGTTGCCATCTTTACCCCACTAAAACATCTAGTGTAGTAAACACACTGACACCAAATGATGCTCAGAAAAAGGTTTTGGAAAAATTGTGCTAATAAAACACATTTTCTATGTGACCGGTATGATGTCTAACTAACACCGGTATGACGTATGAGGCTGGCAGTCAAATGCTGCTCTAATACAGATTAGTGTAACATAGCAAAGATTGTCTTCCTATGAATCCACTTTTAAGCACAGCCTCACTAAATGGACTATAAAGTATGGCAGGTGCTTGGTCTTCACTCCAGATTAGACCTGTCCATGTCTTCAGTAGCTAGTACTGAGGTGGATTAAGCTCAGAAAGGAAGCAATGACAAATGACTTGGATTCCTGCTTGCTTTCTCTAAGCACATCCTCTTATTTATTAGAATTCTGATTAAGACTTGAACAGACACAACAATTTTTCATTCTTTTTAGCCTGAATCAGGTGTTTTAAGCAGGCAAGTAAACCAACAAGTCAGCAAACAAAGTGCCGGTATAGCAAATGTGACACTATTTCATTTGTAACTAATATTAATAGGAAATAAAAACTGTAATACTTTGTAAGGATGTGTTTATGAGTAATACGCATAATAGCAATGTCTAACAAAAAGGACTGTATTGAATATATTAGATTGCTGAAGTTAGACTGTGTGGCAAAAGTTTGTGGACACCTGACAATGAGGTTTATATTATCATTTATATGCAGCTTGCTGCTACAACAGCAAGGAAGGCTTTCCACAAAATATTAGAATGTGTCTATCGAAATCTGTACCCATTCAATCAAAAGAGCACTTGTGATGTTGGATGAGAACATCTGATACGTTTCTACACACCAAACTCTTCAAACCATGGCTTTATGAACTCAGCATTGTGTACAGGGGCACACATATTGTTGCTACAAAGCTTATAGCAAAAAAATGTGTTTTACATTTTCAGCAAGGAGAAAAACCTGATGTTATTAATTAGCAGGGTTGTCCATATAATTTTGGCCATACAGTGTAATTGTCACATATTCAAACTGTTGTTCTCAAAACAGATTTGGTTTTAACTTAAAGCCATTTACAGTTGTACTAATACACTGATCAGTCATAACATTAAAACCACCTCCTTGTTTCTACACTCACTGTCCATTTTATCAGCTCCACTTACCATATAGAAGCACTTTGTAGTTCTACAATTATTGACTGTAATCCATCTGTTTCTCTACATACTGTTTTAGCCTGCTTTCGCCCTGTTCTTTAATGGTTTTTAAATACCATGTCCACTCACTGTCCACTCTATTAGACACTCCTACCTAGTACCTTGTACTTGTAGATGTAAAGTCAGAGACGATCGCTCATCTATTGCTGCTGTTTGAGTTGGTCATCTTCTAGACCTTCATCAGTGGTCACAGGACGCTGCCCCCAGGGCGCTTTTGGTGGGATATTTTTGGTTGGTGGACTATTCTCAGTCCAGCAGGGATAGTGAGGTGTTTAAAAACTCCATTAGCATTGCTGTGTCTTATCCACTCATACCAGCACAACACACACTAACACACCACCACCATGTCAGTGTCACTGCAGTGCTGAGAATGAGCCACCACCCAAATAATACCTACTCTGTAGTGGTCCTGGGAGAGTCCTGACCATTGAAGAACAGCATGAAAGGGGGCTAACAAAGGATGCAGAGAAACATATGGACTACAGTCAGTAATTGTAGTTACAAAGTGCTCCTATATGGTAAGTGGAGCTGATAAAATGGACAGTGAGTGTAGAAACAAGGAGGTGTTTTTTTTTGTTATGGCTGATCGGTGTATGTGTGTAACACGGTTCAGCTGCTGAATGAGTTTGGCAGTGAGCCGTGTTGGAATCGTGTCCTTCTGCACAAATGATTGATGTGTCAGTTCCTTTCAATTAGTAGTCATCTGAGCCTTGTTAGCATTAATTCACTTCAGGTGAGAATCCTTCTATAAATCATGGGTTCTCTTTCACAGACACACCAGCTCCTTTCTTCTAGTTTTTTTCTGGAACTGTGATAACAGGCTTGCTTCGGTTTTCAGCTGGCATGTGATGCTAGCACACTTAGCTCTTTCTGAGAACTCACCTGATGTTGCGTCGCCTCATTGTTGGAAGTATTATGTATTTAATCAGATATTTATGTGCTTTGCAGACACAATGAAGAGATTCTCAGGAAGAGATGGCTGGATTAGGAGTCCCATTGTTTCTGCTGTAACAGCGACTCCTCCTCTGGTCAGGGACCTGCATGAGTGTTGGAGGAATAAAGAGAGCCTGGTGTAACCTCTACAAGCTAGGGATTTCTTTAATAATATGCTGCTGGTCATTGAAAATATGCAGTCAACAGCTGCAGATGTTCTGGCAGAATCTGAAAACATCCATCCAAACAACTGTTTTTCAGATTGTGGAATAATGTTCCTGTAAAAGCTTTAAGCTTCTTGGAACATGCATCTGTACTATCTGATCAAGGTGCTGACATGAGTATTACAGAAAGCCTGGCATTATTATTATCTTGCTTTTATGATAGAGGTTGCTGTAATAACTTGTTGCTGGTCAGCGAAAAGATGTGGTTGACCGCCCCAAACCCTCTGGCAAAACACAAAAACATCAATCAGAAGTCAAAACACCCACAATTACACTTATAAACAAAGGACAACATAACCAGCTGTGGCCCAATGTCATCTACAAATATACAGTGGTGTGAAATTATAATTGCCCTTTTTTTTCTTTTTTTGCCTTTTTTTATTGCATATGTCACACTGAAATATTCAGGTTATTAGACAAACATGATTTTACTCAACTTCAGTAAAAATACAGCATATTACAACCCTAAATCAGAAAAAGTTGGGACAGTATGGAAAATGCAAATAAAATAAAAATGCAGTGTTCCTTACATTTACTTTGACTTTACAGACAGTTTGAACCCAAAATATTTCATGGTTTATCTGCTCAAATTCATTTAATTTGTCAATATACCTCCATTTCTGCTTTTCAGGCCTGCAACACATTCCAAAAAAGTTGGGACATGGGCAGTTTAGGGCTAGTAATCAGGTGAAAAAACTAAATAATGATGTGATTCCAAACAGGGTGATTTCAACAGGTGATTGTAATCATGGTTTGGTACAAAAGCAGCATCCAGGAGTCTTTGATGAGCAAAGATGATCAGAGGATCTCCAGTTTGTCAAAAAATGTGTGAGAAAATAATTGAAATGTTTAAAAACAATGTACCTCAAAGAAAGATTGGAAGGGATTTGCATATTTCTCCCTCTACAGTGCAAAATATCATTAAACAATTCAAGGAATCGGGAGGAACTTCAGTGCGTAAAGGCCAAGGGAGCAAGCTTAAGCTGAACGACCATGATCTTCGATCCCTCAGACGACACTGCATCAAGAACCGCCACTCAACAATAGCTAATATAACCACATGGGCAAGGGATTACTTTGGCAAACCTTTGTCAGGCACTACAATACGGAGTTACATGTACAAATGCCACTCAAAAAGAAGCCTTATGTTAACCATGTCCAGAAGCAGCGGCAGCCCGGAGGCATCTAGGATGGACCATCACACAGTGGAAACGTGTATTGTGATCAGATGAATCAGCATTCCAGGTCTTTTTTGGAAAACATGCACGCCGTGTGCTCCGGACCAAAGAGGAAAAGGACCATCCAGACTGTTATCAGGAACAAGTCCAAAAGCCAGGGTCTGTCAGGGTATGGGGCTGTGTCAGTGCCCTTGGCAAAGGTCATTTACACTTCTGTGATGGCAGCATTAATGCAGAAAAGTACATTGAGATCTTAGAGCAACATATGCTGCCTTCAAGACGTCATCTTTTCCAGGGACGTCCATGCATTTTTCAACAAGACAATGCAAAACCACATGCTGCACACATTAAAAATACATTTTGTATTTTTGCACCTTATTTACTTTTTAGGCACCTTATCTCCATTGTTAATCTTACACTGCTAATGTACAACATGTCACTACCTCATGAACCATTGTACCATCTATTCACCATCATGTACTAACACTTGTCTTTAGTCCTGTCTTCTAATTACTTGTTTAGATTAGGGATAATTAGGAATATCTTTTGTAGTTATTTATTATAGGATTTTTTTTATTTATTGTTGAACTTACACTGTTTTGTATTTACACTGTTTTGTCTTGCACTTTTTGTACCGTGTTACACCGTGATCCTAGAGGAACGCTGTTTCGTTTCAATATGTACTTGTATGTAGCTGAAATGACAATAAAACCTCTCTGACTCTGACTCTCTGACATTACAAAGGCATGGCTGCGGAAGAAGAAGGTACAGATACTGGACTGACCTGCCTGCAGTCCTGACCTGTCCCTAATAGAGAATGTGTGGAGAATTTTGAAATGAAAAATGCGACAACAATGACCCCGTACTGTTTGCAGGAAGAATGGGACAAAAATAAAAGCTGAAACACTGAATCACCTGGTCTCCTCGGTGCCAAAATGTCCTTTAAGTGTGGTGAAAAGGAATGGCAATTACAAAGTGGTGAATGCTTTACTGTCCCAACTTTTTTTGGAATGTGTTGCAGGCCTGAAATGCCGGAATGGATGTTTATTTATAAATAAAATGAAGTTGAGCAGACAAAACATGAAATATCTCAGGTTCATCCTGTCTGCAATGAAATAAAAATCAAAATAAATGTAAGAAACTCTGTGTTTTTTATTATTTGCATTTTCCATGCTGTCCCAACTTTTTCTAATTTGTGGTTGTACCTAAAATATACCACAACATAAAATGTACCACAAAGTAACACCAATAACAACCCTTTCAGTATTTGCCCCTTTACTCTTTAACTGCTTGTACCACCTTTAGTGGTTACTGCAACAAAGCATTTTCTCTAATTGATATAAGTCTTTCATTTTAGTCTTTCATGTAAATGTAATGTTGTTTTACAAAATATGTTTTGCATACCCAACTTCCAAAAATGTTGGGTTTCTTGTGAAATGCAATAAAACAAAACTTTGTAATTTATTAATTCTCTTGAATCTTTATCAAACTGATAAAAGAATAAAAAAGGAATTTTAATGTTTTGTCTGACCAACTCACCAACCAAAAATGGGACAGGGCCAAAACAAAAGTGAAAAATTAATATAATATGCAAGTTACAACATTTTAAAACATTTCACAATATGCAGGTAAATTTGTAACAGGTGAGGGTATTATGATTTGGTATTAACGGGGAATTCACCAAAGGCATAGTTTTTGCAAGTGAATATTGATCATAATTCACCACTTTGTGCCAAACTTCATAAAATAATTGTCAATCAGTTTAAAAAGAACAATAATCAACTGAAGTTAAAAAATAAATTAGGTCTGCCACCATCTACCATACATAATATTGTGAAAGGATTAAAGAAATCTGAAGAAACCACTGTTAAATGTACATGATCTTTGAGCCCTCAGATGGCATTTTATGAAAAGCCGTCATGCTACTGTGTGAAAAAGCCACGTGGACTTGGTAGTAATTAAGTAAACCCTTGCCACCTAACACAGTCAGCTGCTGCATCAAGAAATGCAACCTAACACTGTATCATACATAAAGGAAGATATACATCAAATCTATTCAGAAACATTGTTAAGTTCTATGGTCCTAAGCTTGTCTCAGCTGGACCAAAACACAGTGGTCAAATAAGTCTATGCTACAGCTTGTTTTTGGGAAAATAGACGAGAGTTCTCCATGCCAAAGATTAAAATTACCATCCAGACCGATATCAGTGAAAGTTACAACATCTGTCATGGTATGGTGGTGCATCAGGGCCCACAAAATAGTTTACCACTGATGTTTCGTGTCAAACAGGAATGGACAAAAATTTTCTATAGCAAAACTACACCAGCTAGTATCCTCAGTTACTAAATTAGTGTAAAGGGAAAGATAATGTGAAAGCATATTAAACATGCATCTGCCCCAACTTTGTTAAAAATATTGCAGGGATCAAATTGTATATATTTACAAATTAAAATTAAGTTGGTCAGTAAAACATTACAAATCTTTTCTTTGTCTGGTATGGCGTGGTGAAAAAGGAAAATAAAAGAGTGGTTGGAACTATGCCAAATGGTGGTTTGTGCACTCCAATCCTCACCTTCAACACACCCCATGCCACACTCACTGACTTACACAATACCGACAACGCCACCCCAATTTATTGAGTAGCTCAGACACTTAATTAAATTAGTAAAACCAGTAGGTCTTACAACATTCGCTCTGTATTTAATAGGTGGTAGATAAAATGTTTATTGTAATTGACACTGGCCAGTTCCTATAAGTACAATATCTGAAAGTATACCAATTCCATAACCATTAGCCTTGCATCCAAATCCAGACCAATATAAAGCCAATTCAATACACTACACCCTAAGCAAGGCAGGAAGATGGAATTGTACATTTCCAATTCCATCATCCATCATATGTAGGTGGCTTAATTACAAATGTTCTTCATACATTTCCACAAAAACAAACATTAAGAACACTTCATATGATGAACACACTAAAAACATAGAATAAAACAGGGGAGAGAAAAACGGTGGCCTTCAGACAACAAGGCCTGTTATTAGGCACTTGTACATGGAATCCACCAACGCTGCAGTTACACACTTATACCGGCTGCACTCCACAAGTAACTTGAACACTGAAGTCTATTATAGGAATGCGAGCACCATACTCAGAACATGCAGGCTGGAGACCTGTCAAAATTCCGAAGAACCAATAGATTGCCGCAACAGCGAACAACTAAATGCTTGGACACTTTATACAAAAAGGATTAGCCACCGGCAACAAATAGGATGAAAACTAAATATCGCAACATATTTATAATTTGCAATTTCACTAGGAGACAATTGCTTCATCCTCTCTTCCTCACCATACCACATTTGTACTTTTGTCAGTTGAGTGTAATGAGTGGGTTGCACCTTGCCATTGAAGTACCAGGTGTAGCACACACCTGCAGGAATTGAAATTAAACCCAGTTTGCAAGATGCTTAACCAAGGTAGAAAAGTACTGTGGCTAAAAAGCCAAACAAAAAGGGGTAGTAGGAAAATAAATGTGGTGATCAAAATAACAGACACAAACAATGTAACAAATGAAAGACACAAAATAGTGGCAGCCCACAACAGAGTAAGTTAATAATAAAGGGATAGAGTAGAAATAAAAACTGGCTATCACAATATGGCAACCTGTTCCAGCCACCTGCAACAACCAAGTTGTAAAAAGAGTAAAGAAAGGAAACTGGTGCCAACTGGTGCTGATCACACTCAGCATGGATTAGAAAAACAAAATGGACTGACTCTTGTAACCAGACTGGCATCACAGTTTCAAGGAAAAACCAGGTTGCCAACAGCGAGGCTGGCAACTTCATTTCGGAGACTATTATTTAGGAGAAACTGACCAGTCAAATCATTTGCACCTCCATGGCTCCTCTGCCAGCCATAAATAGCAAAAAGAACATAATTTTGTAACCATGCACAGCCTGGTGCCACTTTCCACTGCAGGTGGGCCTATTACAATTAAATAAAGGTTCAAAAGAATTAACAAACATTTTTGAGTAGCATTTTTATTAGGGACCAAATGTCATGGATACTAAAGCTTTGGGGCAAAAACCCCAGTTGCTATGGGCAAAAGACAGGTCCCAATCACCTCCTCTGCTTTGCGACAATCATTCTAGATGCAGTGGTTGCTCTTAGTGAAGCTCGGGCCTTCTGCCAGGCCCTTTTGCAATGGTGGATGAACTCCTGGGCTGATGGAATGCTGATACTTGCCTCGCTTTGAGAACATGGGAATTCCTTGAGCCTTGCTTCTTCCAGCCCCCAAAGTAAGGGTGCTACAATTCAGGATCACGGGATGATCGGCTCACAAGGAGGAAAGGTGGGTGGGTCTGGTTGTCTGGACAGAGCAACAGGCTTAGTGTTTTTCAAACCAAGTTGGTATGACAAAAATAAAAAAATCAAGAACTAGACCCATCTGGCCTAATGGTAGTTCAGACATTTGGCATCTTAATTGTAGGCCAAGATTTGTGGACTGCCCAGACCAGGAACAGGTGTACTGTTCAATCCGACCAGTGCCTCCCACTCGCTCAGAGTGAGGTTGATCGACAGTAATTTGCTATTTCCAAAATTGTGCCTCTCACTTTGGGAGAGCCGGTGTGAGATATGCACAAGGCTGTGCATAGTGTGGCATATGATCTTGTGAGGTCTTATTATGAATGAGCATATCATCAAAGTAAATGAATGTGTAGTGCCCTAGTGCCTACAGGAGTGATGCATTATTAAACCTTTGGAAGCTGGTAGGGTCATTCATTAGCCCAAGAGGCATCACCCTGTATTCATAATGCCCTGAAGGTGTGATAAACACCATTTTTCACCATCCTGCCTTATTTAGAAATGATGACCTGCACCAGATTAGTAAAGGGAGTAAAGGGAGATGGGCATTACCCACCCATAAGGGCTTTTTCCATGTATTAGCTCAGCAGGGTGGAGGTGGCAGGGTGAGGTTATGTGTTTCAGATGAGCTACCTTGAAGCTTAGCATACCAGCAAGTCTGTCCTGCGGCTCTGTTTTCACTCTTGGAAGCGGTTGCCTAGACAGATAACCAGGTGCTCCAAGGATGGTGGCACATTCTGGGTGGCCAGCTTATCCTTGAACTTCTCAGACAACCCTTCCTGAAATATGGCCCTTAATACCTCTGCATTCCACCCTCTCTCACCACTCTTATTGCAGTACCAGACAGCAAGGGGACAGTGCAAGACCCAGTTTTGTGCAAGACACACACCAAATTTACTTTCTAGTTCATTATAAAACTTGCCCTTTAAGATGTGAGTTTGAGGAGTGTGTGAAAACACCAGCTCTGCCCACAAGAAAGATGATGAATATACAAGAAGTAATGAACTGTCAGTGATGCATTGTGGGTGATTAATGCTTGCCATATGCATAACCAATAAATGAGGCTTAGTATTCTCATGCACAGACACACATTCAGTAGAGTTCCATTTCTGATGCTTTCAATTTGTCCTTACTCTCACACACAAATGAATCTGTGATTGAGTGCAGGCAGTTTCTTATTGTACGTGTGCAAGAAAATGTTTGTGAACCCTTCTGAGGTACCTGGATTTTTAAATTAATAGAGTAATACAATAGAAAATGAAAATAATCATTAAATGTGATATCACTATCTCAGTTAACAAATAAAAAAAACCACATCTTTTAAAATCTCCAAGTCTGAAAATGGTATCAGAACGACAGGGCATACAAAAGTCTTAAATGGAAAGTGATCTAATAAAAAGAGTGACATTGTAGGTGTGGGTTGTAGAAGAGTTATTTCTTAAAAGGCTCACAGAATTTTTTTGTCTGCTTGTTACTGAAAGAGTAGTTTATGCACCAATGAAAACTTAAGACTCTAACTATAACGCTACGGACTATGATGAGACAAGAGGGGCGGACACACACAGATGTATAACACAGTTTATTATTGACAAAAACACAAGAATAGACAAAGGTACACAAGACGGGATTAAACAAGGCAAGACACATACACACGACCTATGCTACATACTAATCTAAACATACAAGAAACCTATACCCTAAGCTAAGCTAACAATACATAAACAACTAACTTTTAACATAGACAAAGGCATGGAAAAGGGCATGGACAAACCTGACAAACACAAGCAAACAGGGGCAAACAGAAGCAAACAGGAACAAACAGGACTAAACAGAACTAAACAGGAAGAAACAGGGCTAAACAGAGCTAACCAGAGCTAACCAGGGCAAAATAGAGCTACACAGAGCTAAACAGGGCTAAATTCAAGAGGCACCTGTGGATCATTAACCAGAGCCCAATCACAAAGGGGGCATTGGCTGAACACAGAGTGCTCCCGGAGAGAGGGGTGTGGCACTTAGGAGCACAACAGGCTGCATACGTGACACTAACTCTAACTAAAAAGCTAGCTACTAGCACAGTTTAATAGACACAATTTCAATGCTCTTTATGATTATGACAATGTACTTAAACTAAAATAGCTTAATGCACAGATAAAATGTATAACTTTCAGGTCATAGAAACACTAGACCTCTAGGCCTTTCTGGGCCAAATAAAAGGATCAACCAGAATGTTACTAGTTTAAAAGCCAGGTTCTGCCATGATATATAGGGAGAACACCAGTAGATCTGTGAGGAAACCTATTAAATATTTCTAAAATTTTTTAAGCATTTGTAAGTTCTTTCTGACAGCTATTTCAGACATGTCCTTGCTTAAATCAACAAACATGCTCTGTATGTCATACAGCATAACTGTGTAATTAGAAAGTGTGAGTGTAAGACTGGCCTGTCTGTCTCAAATTGAAATGAGTTGTGCATTATAAAGGGAAAAATGCAACAGCTAAAGCTAAATAATTGCCAAAGATAACCAAAGAATAGTAAAATGATTTTGCTTTTTAAATTAGATAAATTGGTGTCTTTCATCATCTAATAATTACTGTTATTAAATTGAACAGGGGTAGTAACACAGTGGTAAACATGATATTTACAAAACAAGCCATGCACTTTATATCCCATTTTAAACCACAGGTATTAATATGGAGCTGCACCCCCTATTTGCAGTAAAGACTCTCCACAAAATTTCATAGTGTGTCTGTGGGAATTTAGTCAAAAAAGAATATGTGAGGTCCATTACTTTGGAAAAGAAGGCCTGAATTGATGTTCTAGTTTATCCCAACAATGAGCTTAAGGGCAGGACACTGAAGTTCCATCACACAACTCATTAAACCCTTATTTTATGGACCTCACTGTTTCCAAATAGACATAAAATGTATTTAATTTATATAATGTACTAATATAATACTAATTAATATAATTACTATAAAGTATATATAATCTAATGCATCTTTTCACAATAAGTGTGACTGAAACGTGAATAATTTCACCATAAGAATTAGGAGGGATGTCCACATACTTTTGGCCATATAGTGAGTTTCTACCAAAGCATAAAAAGGAAAATTTTGTGTTGTTACTTTAATAATAGACAAAATGTATTTATTTTTTATGACCTAGATGAACTGATATTTTATTGATGGGTGATTTTCACACAAAAACACATTAAATGGATCTGAAAAACAAAACAATACCTACAAAATGTACAACAATGAACTTTTCTCACCATGACATTGACAAAAAGCAGATACATGTTAATCATGCCCGTGTTTTGGCTTGGATTACATTAGAGAAAGAGAGAACAGTGAAATATGTAGAACGGATATCCTGACATCCCAAACCATCTCTCCCCCTGACTCATGTTTCCAGACTCCTAGCTCAATCTCTCTTGCTGCTCTCGCTATTTTTGGACAGGACAAATTAAATTATGCATGTTGTCATAGTGCTTTTTACTGCTGGGTTGTAGGATAGAGAGAGGAGGATGGGCTGGAATGTGGATGTTGTTTGTGCTGGCCCATTCCAAATCATGGCTATTCACATGGAGTTGTCCTCTCCTTTTCTTTGTGTCCATAAAAACCTTCAGTTTTCCACAATATTTTGGAATTTGACTGTATAACATGATGCCCATCCAATCGAAATAACATTTCTAACATCTGGCAGTAATCTTGGCCCTGGCACTGGTTCTTAATTAACATTCGTATTTGTCTAAAAATGTGTCAGTGAGGTTGTGGTCGGGGCTCTCTGCAGTTCACTGGAGATTCTCCACACTGAACTCATCAAACCGTGTCTTTATTGACCTTGCTTTGAGCATCTTTGTTCATGTGGAAACAATAAATGGCCATCCTTAAACTGTTGCCAAAATGTTTTTAGCATCATTGATTTGTTAAAAATTAATTGTATACAAATTAATACAACTTGGAAACTCCTACAAATAAAAGTTACTTTCATTGCTTTATTTTGGGTTGTCTTTAAACATGACAAAATCTGATGGATTACAAATATTTATACATTAAATTAGATTATTAATTTATTAGTGTAGAAATTTGTTATTGTCTTGTTAATGATTATGATTGAAAACAGTTGTTGACTTATCTGTGCCCACATAAATATGACTGATAAGATTGACGGCACATATTAAACTGAGCCACAAGAGTATTGTCTTGCCCTTTTTGTTCTGTGTTGCACCCTCGTCCTGGAGGAACTTTGTTTCGTTTCAATATGTACTAGCTGAAATGACAATAAAGCCTCTCTTGAACTCTTGAAGAGTTTTTGCTTAAAGATCAAGAAAAAAACTTGTGTGGTCACCTTAGGCCAAAAGTAAAAAAAAACAACAAAAAAACCAACTGTATAAAAGCTGTATATAAAGCTGTATAAATGTCATTGTCCACAGTAATGTGAGACTTACACTGTTAGAGGTTGCCATGCAATAAATAAGTCCCTGCTTTAAATGTTTGATTGGAGTTTGTTGCTGATCACATAGTCATAGAATAAGGCTTCTAAATAAGAGCATTAAGATCACATAAACACATATATCATTTTAAGTTATTTGGCCACAATGACCAGATGTGTATATGGAGAAGAAAAAGTGAAGCATCAGACCAAACAACACTGAATGTATTGTTAAGAATGGTGCTGGTTGTCCTATGTTCTTACTGGTTTGCAGCCATTAAAAGTGATTCATTGCAGAATAATTAAAAAGTAAAACTACCTGAATATTCAAGAACCTTGGACACACAAAAAACCCTAAACACAAATCTGAACATGTTTTTGGAATGTCTAAATCAACGATATACACTGATCAGCCATAACATTAAAACCACCTCCTTGTTTCTACTCTCATTGTCCATTTGATTGGCTTTACTTATCATATAGAAGCACTTTGTAGTTCTACAATGACTGACTGTAGTCCACCTGTTTCTCTGCATGCTTTGTTAGCCCCCTTTCATCCTGTTCTTTGATGGTCAGGACTCTCCCAGGACCACTACAGAGCAGGTATTATTTAGGTGGTGGGTCATTCTCAGCACTGCAGTGACAATGACATGGTGGTGGTGTGTTAGTGTGTGTTGTGCTGGTATGAGTGGATAAGACACAGCAATGCTGATGGAGTTTTCAAACACCTTACTGTCACTGCTGGACTGAGAATAGTCCACCAACCAAAAATATATCCAGCCAACAGCGCCCTGTGGGCAGTGTCCTGTGACCACTGATGAAGGTCTAGAAGATGACCAACTCAAACAGCAGCAATAGATGAGTGATCGTCTCTGACTTTACATGTATAAGGTGGACCAATTAGTTAGGAGTGTTTAATAGAGTGGGCAGTAAGTGGACACAGTATTTAACAACTCCAGCAGTGCTGCTGTGTCTGATCCACTTATACCAGCACAACACACACTAACACACCACCACCATGTCATTGTCACTGCAGTGCTGAGAATGACCCACCACCTAAATAATACCTGCTCTGTGTTGGTCCTGACCATTAAAGAACAAAGTGAAAGCAGGCTAAAAAAGTATGCAGAGAAACAGATGGACTACAGTCAGTAATTGTGGTTTAAATGTTATGGCTGATCAGTGTATATATGTGGACTGTTAGAAAACTCAAAGATCCAACAAGAGCTGTGTAAGAGGCTTGTTGTTTGACATTAAACACATCTGAAAGAAGTAAAAAGATCTAAAAGAACATACCCAAATATATTAAGTGCTGTTTGTGCACTATATGGGCAAAATTCACAACGAACTAATTATTAATTGCCCACCACACCTAAAGCTTGTAGCTTCAAACTGTTTGAAATGATGAAATGATAATTTTCACAATAATAATTTGATATGTTCATATTAATGAAATGGAAATGATATGCAATCAATAAAATGTAAATATTTGACCAAATTCTACATCAATTATCTGTTTTACTGAAGCAACTTATAGGCAAAGGTACAGTGATCCCTTTTTTGACCCACAGTGCAGATGATGTCAAACCCATTTTGTGCACTGATTTTCAGTGGCATTTCTTGTGATAGTGCAGGATGAGATCAGTAAGAGATCTGTCTTGAGCTGCTGGGGATCCCGCCTGATTGATGTCCAGTATCAGCTCACATCAAAGTCTCACAATTTTTACTCTGTCATCTTGTGACACAGATCCAGACTGAGTTTTAGTCAAAAACATGACAGTGAAATTGGTGACCAGTTTAATCATTGTCTTTTGCTCAAAGAACAGATTTTTGTGAGATGTGTTATTTATACTTTCATGTAATGAGGGATTGGTCTTGAGAGAGCAGAAATTGCTGATTAGTCAGAAAGTGTCTTTATGGAGGCAAGTAGAGGCAGATGGAGGCAAAACTAAGAATAGCATCTCTATTAAATATATGGCATGGTGTGCATTTATAAAACCTATTTTAAATTTCTAAGTATGATTTTCAAACTTAAAGCCAACATGACAAACCTTCAGCATTTTCTGAACATTTCAGTAAAACAGAGAAATTAAACAATAATGGAATGTCATTTTATTTGTCTTTTCCATAGAGATTTAGATTAGCTTCTTACATTTACATTTTCGCCATTTAGCAGACGCTCTTATCCAGAGCGACTTACAAAAGTGCTTCCATAGGGAACATTACCTTACTCTAGTTTAAGTGAAGACAGTCAAATAATACAAATCTGCTGAAAACCCTGTTAGAATTTTTTATTTAAAGAAATGAATAGAAATGTCAGTAAGTGCATGTCAGCTTAAGTGTTTAGAAAAGAGGTGGATTTTTAATTGTCTTTTGAAGACAGCGAGAGACTTACATGTTCGGGGACACAGAGAAAGCGCGTTCCACCACGTGGGTGTAAGTACAGAAAAGAGCCTTGATGCTTCTCTTCATCTAGTTCTGGGTGGAGGATCAAGTCGAGCAAAACTAGTGGCTCAGATGTTGCATGGTACAGAGCGGGGTTTGATTAGACCTCGAAGGTAGCTTGTGGCTGGTCCATTTTTGGTTTTGTAGGTAAGCATCAGTGTTTTAAACTGAATGTGTGCAGCTACAAGAAGCCAGTGAAGAGAACGCAGCAGTAGAGTGATATGGCAGTGTTTAGGTTGGTTAAAAACCAGGCGAGCAGCTGCATTTTGAAGTTGCAAGGGTTTAAAAGTGGACATAGGAGCACCTGCCAGGAGAGAGTTGCAGTAGTTCAACCGTGAGATTACAAGTGACTGGACAAGAATCTGAGTGGCTTCCATGGAGAGAAATGGCCGAATCTTCCTGATGTTGTAGAGGAGGAACCGGCACGATCTTGTCATGTTCTTCAGGAAAGCTGAAGTCTCTCTCTTTATGGCAGTACATGTTGAAATAGCTGTTAAAAAGCAACTGGATCTCCCTCAATTTGTAAATCAAGTTATTATACAGTATTTATTAGTACTAAATAAAGGGTCTGAAGACATCTGTGAAAATATTTCAGCTTTTGATTTTGAATGAATTTTGTCACATGGTTTTTACTTTGGTGATTAAGTGTAGATTGATGGGTAAAAATGGCAGTTATATTTAAAAAAGAAAAATGTTGTGACTGGCATAATGGTAATAATGTATGGCTGACAAACATTTTGTAACTAACTAACTAAAACTAAATTAACTTTTTTTAACCAACTAAAACATTTAAAAATGATCCAACTTAAAAAGCATAATCTGACAAACATTTGTCCTTAAATTTGCATGTCACGTCAATTGTAAATTGTAAATGTAAATTTGTAAATAACTTTAGTAAAGGAATAGGCAGCATACTGTGTTATACAGAATGACTACTATGTGGACTATTGTGTGTATTATTGTGTGTATCACCAAAGCAAATTCCTCGTATGTGGTACCTGGCAAAATAAAGTGCTTCTGATTCTGATGACAACAACAAGGTAGGGCAATAAAGAATAAATAAAAAAGGCACTGTTTGTTGGTGAGACTAGTTCAGTTTACTGTCACAGAATGTATGATTCCAGGATGTTTAAAAAGTTGAATTAATATTAAAATGTATAATAATGCATTAAAACCGAGTGGTGGCATCACCAGACAATCTGTTTGATGAAACTGTTTGTAATTAAAACCATTGTAAAATTAATAAAACATGTGTGTATATATATATATATATATATATATATATATATATATATATATATATACAGTATATATATAGGTGGTTGCTGGAGCCTATCCCAGCTTTTCAATGGGCACAAGGCACACAGTAACACCCTAGATGGGGTGGCAGTCCATTCACCTTTAGGGCAGTTTAGTGTCTTCAATTAACCTGACTGCATATTTTTGGACTGTGGGAGAAAACTGGAGCTGCTGGAGGGAACCCACGCAGACACAGGGAGAACATGCAAACTCCACACAGAAAGGACCTGGAACACCCCGCCTGGGGATCGAACCCAGGAGCTTCTTGCTGTGAGGCGACAGTGCTACCCACTAAGCCCATACTTGTAAAACTAATTATTTATTTCATCAGACCCTTTACATTTGGATTTGGGGTTTGCACACCTGAATGGAGCAGTTTATCCCGGTGTTCATGCCAAATCCTGCAGTCAAATTGCCAAGTTCTTTATATATTTCATCATATGCTTTTTTTCACATCTTGCCACTCTGCCATAAAGGCCTGATTAACTGCCATTAAGGCCTGAGTGCTGCAGACATAGTTGTTTGTCCAGCAGGTTCTTCCATCTTTGCACTGGATCTTTGGAACTCTTTTAGATTGATCACTGGGTCCTTTCTTACTTCCCTGACTAAGTCCATTCCTGCCCAGATGCCCAACTTTGTTATCAATCTGGAGATCATCTGCTTCTGATTCTCTTGCTTGTCAAAGACTCAGTCTTTTAGGAATACTGCTTTTGTACTAAATCATGGTCATGATTAAATTATGATTATCTGTTGACATCATCTGTTTAAAATTACATTATTATTATTTTTAATAACTAGCTCCGATGGCGCAGTGGTAAAATACGCTAGCACACCAGAGCTGCGATTTCGAATACATCGTATCGAATCTCAGCTCTGCCATCCAGCTGGGCTGGGCAGCTAGAAGAACAACGATTGGCTGTTGTTCACAGGGTGGGATAAGGCGGACCAGGGTCCTTCATAACTGGTGCAATTACGACCTCTAATTAATGGTGCATACTCAGAGTTGAGGAATAATGCTGATCAGGGTGTGGCTCTCTGTGCACAAAGCTGATCCGCATATGAACTCGCCTCATGCAGGTGAAAAGATGCAGTCGGTACTGCACACATGTTGGAGGGGGGCGTGTGAGTAAGTCAGAGTAAATGTAGAAAACCATTTTTTTGCATTTTCCATGCTGTTTCCATGATGTTTTTCATTCGATCTTGTTCTTTACGCTGGAGCTTTAGCAGCAGCATGATATCAGAGTTATTACACACATAGCCATTTAGAGTAAAACGGACATTTAATTCAGTGTAAGAGCAATTGGCAGTAAAATTCAGAGATAAAGTAAAAAGTGAACAGCAAGCTACATTCAGACATAAACATCCAAAGGATGAAGTCTCATCAAGTAGTCTGAGTGCAAAAGCAGTTTGCTATGCTAAGTGAATGCTTGCATTTAGAGTTCCAGAATAAAAGAAAAGGCAGTTTATTTGCTTTTTTGCTGTTAGTGCCCCTAAAAGAGGTAATAAATTATATGTTTCTGATTGACTCTTGGTGCACACACCACTTTTAAGCCTCAAAACCATTTTAAATTTGATCTCATTAAAATACAGGGAACTATGAGCAGTGGTGTATAAAATACCTGAAAGCCATACTTGAGTAAAAGTACAAGTATCTTACTAGAAATTTACTTTGATAGAAGTAAAAGTCACCTTTTAGAATATTACTTGATTAAAAGTCCAAAAGTATCTGATGTTTACTGTACTTAAGTATCAAAAGTAATTTTCTGATATTAAATGTACTTAAGTATTAAAAGTAGAAGTTAAAGTAAATGCTGTTAATAAAACCGCAAGCAGTCAGAATTTTGAAACATATGAAAATTGTTCTTTTAAGCCTGTAAACCACCTTAACAATGGAGCCGACCTTACATCTACAGAAAAATTAGGTCTTTACAACATAATAATTTATAGAACATTATAGAATACATAAAGACAACAATACATTTTCTTCCTTTATCTGAACATTTGTGCCCAATCATGATTATAATCAGCTGTTGACATCACGAGTTTGAAATCATGTAATTATTTAGTTTTTTTCCCCCTCATTACTAGCCCTAAATTGCCCTGTTCCAACTTTTTTGGAAGGCCTAAAATGCATGTACATGTACAGTATGTTATGAGTTGAAATGAAGTTGACCAGATAAAAGATCAAAAATATATTGGGTTTATATAAGACCCAACTTTTAGCCCTTTAATGATCTGCTCAACCATTAGTTTAAATTGAAATATTTGGGTCAAAATAAGCTTTATTTAAATACTCTTGTTTGGGCCAGATCTACTCCCTGGTTGATGATCCCTAACACCTAACACCCAACTCTCAACTCCTTTGTTCATCTTCAGTGCAACCTTCACCCACCACAGTTGGATGCTTCACACCTCCACCTTCAACACCCAGCACCCAAGCCTGCTCTTCTCTATCGTTCACCAGAGATCAAGTGAGGAGGGAACTGAGGAAAATGAAGGTGAGGAATGCTGCAGGCCCTGATGGCGTCCACCCCGAGCTTCTGAGACACTGTGCAGACCAGCTGTGTGGGATAGTCCAGGTCATCTTTAACCTAAGCCTGAAACAGGAGTGAGTTCCAGTCCTCTGGAAGACATCATGTGTAGTGCCCATATCCAAGACTGCACATCCCATTGATTTAAATGGATATAGACCAGTGGCACTGACCTCTCATCTGATGAAGGCCATGGAGAGACTTGTTCTGGACTACCTCCGCCCACTGGTTATACCAGTGATGGATCCGTTACAGTTTGCCTACCAGCCAGGCATTGGGGTGGATGATGCAATCATCTACCTTCTTCAAAGATCCCTCTCTCATCTCGACAGGGTAGGAAGCACTGTGAGGATCATGTTCTTCGACCTATCTAGTGCATTCAACACCATCAGGCCCTGAGGAATACTGAGGAACAAGATGGAGATTGCAGGGGTGGATCATCAACTCACCACATGGACAATAGACTATTTAACAAATAGACCACAGTTTGTGCGGCTTAAGGACTGTGTTTCGGACACAATCCTCTGCAGCACTGGGGCTCCACAAGGTCCTGGCCCCATTCCTCTTCACCCTCTACACCGCGGACTCCACCTACAATACAGCAACCTGAAAGAAGGATGATGGCCAAGCTGTCATCCTTAATGGAGAACACTGATCACCCACTGCATGAAACTGTGGCTGCACTGGGCAGCTCCTTTAGCGACAGGCTTCTTCACCCACGTTGCTCAAAGGAGAGATACCTCAGCTCCTTTCTACCTTCTGCTGTCAGGCTATACAACCAGCACCGCCCCAAACGTAGATAATCACCATCACAATAATTCACATGGTTTTTAATATTCTCTGTGCAATTACTTTTTAAAATATGTGCAATACCTGCTGTACTTTGTGCATTTTAAAAACTGCAATATTTGGTTAACTTCCTTCATAAATACTGGTTATATCTTATCTTATCTTATCTTATCTTATCTTATCTTATCTTATCTTATCTTATCTTATCTTATCTTATCTTAGTGTTAAACTCTAAAATATTGGTAGATCACACAAATGTTATTTTAAGAAAACACCATTTCTAACTTATATGTCAACTTGAAGCAGCAGCTGAAAAATCATCCATTAAAAGTTGGAAGTTAAAAACTAGAAAAAGCAAAGAAATATTTTTTAAACATTATTTTCTTGTTGAGACCATTAAAGGGTTAAAGACGTGCATTTTCCTCAACACCATGAATGTTTTCTCTGCCTGTGTTAAGTTGGCTGAAGAAATATTTATCAGCAGGTGAGTTTTTAGAAATTATGGACCTTTCTTCATGAGTTAATTCCAAACAAATTTAGTGAAACGTTATATTTGTGGTTCGAATGTAATCCAAAATTGTAGCTAGATATCTAAACAATCTTAATGCTAATAATAAGAAATGTAATAAGAAAAACTATGATGCTGCGGCATAACTTTGTTAATCATTCTTAACTTACATCAGTGTGTTTGGTGAGGTTGGACGGGGAGGTTCTGAAATGCCGATTATTCCAAATCTTTGGGTAAACATAAGACGCGCTTCACTCCGATCGCTTTTAGAGAACCTGTGCCACGTGCACATTAATGCGCTTAATCGCTGATCTAATTTACAAGCGCAGATTCGCCAAACCTGCGTGCAGTTTGTCACACATCTCACATCATTTAGCTAAAAAATTCTTGTCGTTTTATTTTGTAGTAACGAGTAACGAACTGTTATGATGAACGGACTAGGACCCAAGGTGCAGAAAAAAAATGAAATATTTTAATTAAACAAAGGGCAATATAAACAGAAAAAAACTGAAAAAATGAAACAGAAAACAAATCGGGAGAACCCCGATCGAGCCGCTTGACGTCGCAGGCGAATGAACTGAAAAAGAGAAGGTAAAATAAACAAGACTAAGGTTGAGGCACGAAACCCGGTCGCTCTGGTGCGGAGTGTTCGCGCAAAAGTGGCAGGCCTTGTTATGAGGTGGGGAGGAAGGACCCAAGGATGCAGAGGGAGTTAGAAAAAAGGGATTTATTTACAAAATAATAAACATAATATACAATAAAATAAAAGGAATAACACTAACAAAAAAACACTTCGGGGAATCCCGAAGGCAGCCGGACGTCGGGGCTGAAAATAAACAGAAAAATACAAATAACAAAAAGGGGAAGCGCGAGGCGCAAACCCTGGTCGCTCACCTCCTGGCTGGGAGCTTACGCAGCCTGCCACAGCAGCGCTGAAAGCAAAACCGCTCCCAGCACTAAAGAGGTGAAGCGACCGGGTTCGCGAGGTGGAAAACCTCGCGCTGTTGGCCGGAGAAGGGGGAAAAAACACGGGCTTTTTAAAAGCCCGGGTGTTACGGTCGGCAGCAAGGATTGCTGGAACACAACCGCGTCATTACGCTAAAAAACACAGCGGCGCTGTCACCAGCCAGGTTGGCTGGGAAGTGGCCGTTGTAACTGCGCTCCCGAAAACGGAACGCGACGCTGTCACCAGCGGTTTACGCTGGGAGGGGGTCGCGTTCCTCTGGGCGCGATAACAGGATCTCACGGTGGCGGCGGCACGGCGGCTCGACGGCTCGGCGGCAGCGGCCTGACGGCGACCTGAAGGCAGCGACCAGGCGGCGGCGGCGGCTCGACAGCGGCGGCACAATGGCGGCAGCTTGGCGGCGGCGGCGGCCTGGTGGCGCCCCAATAGCGGTGGCCCGGCGGCAGCGGCACGGCGGCGGCGGCACAGTGCGGCGGCACAACCTAGAGATAAAAAAATAAACAAACATAAAAGGGCACCGCAGTGCCAAACAAACTGAAAGAAAGAAAAAGGCCAACAAACGCAGAAGATGCGACGGCTGCAGCTCTGCGCCTATCCCTTAAATAGGGGAAGGCACAAGACACAGCTGCAGCGCATTCGCCCTAACGAGCTGGCCAGGTATTTCAGCCAGCTCGTTCACTGCTCTGTAAGGCCTGTGGCGTCAGGGAGAGATGGCACATTCCCCTGACGCCACAGAACCTAACAGGCCTCCTATTAGAGGCCTTTGTTTGTCTTGCTCCTTAATGCCTGCTTTGCCGGGAACCCGGGGTAAGTTCACCAGCTACCGCAGGCACCCTAATAGTAACAGTAAAAGTTGCTGAAAGATTTTGTACTCAAATAAAGTACAGATACTCCAAAAGAAATACATAAAGTAAAGAAGTATTATTACTTCGTTATTATACACCACTGATTATGAGTGAGTATAAATGTATAAACTGAAAACACCCTCTTTTTGGCTTTTCAATAGCAGGGTAGATGACTAGCTAATTGCTATTATACATAACCCAGAGGAAATATTTATCTTACTTAAATTGTTTGGTTATGTGTGTTGGAAGGTTTGGGGTGTATGGCCTAAGCTCTGTAATGAATTGGCACCCTGTTGACGGTTCACAGTCTTTCTTAGAGGACCCATCCCACTGCTACCTTGACCAGGATCAAGCGGTTGATAAAAAGCAAATAACAGATGAAAAAATGGTTTTATATGTTCATCAACTCTCCCTTAAATGTTATTATGTCAGACCATTTATTTTTGTTACTATAGGAAACAATGGTCTATTCTATTAATTTCATTCTACGTCCTATTTTCATTATGTTTTACCCAGTTCCTATTCACAGCCTCTCGTCATGATACTGATCAGTACATTATATGGTCCAGTAGTTCTCCCTCCCACTGTCGCTCTCATTCTATTCTCTCATTTATTCAGCTGTCTGTCTGTACTTTACTTTCTCTCCCACTTTCAGCTTGGATGTTTTATCTATCGCTATTGTTAAATCTTACCTGCTCTGTCCGTATACTGACTTCCTTTTGACTTCTGTTTGTTTTTGAATCTTAGTTTCTCTGTGTGTTTCTCTTTTTTCTTCTTTCCTCCATCTCTTTTATTTTCCTGCACGGTTCTTTTTCCCTTCCTAATCTTTTCTCATTTTACCTGTTGTTTTGATGTATTAGCTCATTAGCAGTCTCATCATCAGTTCATTCTGTGGAACGACTCTTAGGTACCACACCGCCAGCACTAAATCTGTTTTTTTTCCTGGGTAACAAGCTGTCTTGTTAAAGTGCTTAATTACATGCATGTCAGTGTCACGTGTGTGTGATTTCTTTAGTACAGAAAGGACACATTGTAGCACTTTACATTACAGATCGGTAATAAGTGGGTAGTATTAGTATTAATCTATAAATTAAATAAGAATTTCCTAGTTGTTATTTTTATAGTAGTTAATTGTAGCTATAACAAGTTGATAATAACTTGATACAAAAATAGTTTTAGCTTGTATAGTATACAATATGCACATTATTGTATGCACATTGTCACGTTCTTGAATAATAAAGTAGTATTTGTAGCTGTAACAAGTTGGCAATAAAATGGTGAAATAATGGTAACAAATATTAATGCTAATTGCCTATGCTTATAATTCCTAAACTAGTATAAACCTAATCCTAGGCGTCCAACTCTTACAGCATTTAAATATTCACCGACCAGGCAAAACTTTTTGACCACTGACAGGTGACGTGAATAACACTGATTATCTCTTCATCATGGCACCTGTTAAGGGGTGGAATATATTAGGCAGCAAGTGAACTTTTTATCCTCAAAGTTGATGTGTTAGAAGCAGGAAAAATGGACAACCGTAAGGATTTGAGCGAGTTTGACAAGGGCCAAATTGTGATGGCTAGTCGTCTGGGTCACAGCATCTCCAAAACTGCAGCTCTTGTGGGGTGTTCCCAGCCTGCAGTGTTCAGTATCTATTAACAGTGGTCCAAGGAAGGAACAGTGGTAAACCGATGACAGGATCATGGGCGGCCAAGGCTCATTGATGCACGTGGGGAGCGAAGGCTGGTCAATGGGCAATGTTCTGCTGGAAAATCTTGGGTCCTGCCATCCATGTGGATGTTACTTTGACAGGTACCACCTACCTAAGCATTGTTCCAGATCAAGTACACCGGTTCATGGAAACGGTATTCCCTGATGGCTGTGGCCTTTTTCAGCGGGATAATGCGCCCTGCCACAAAGCAAAAAAGGTTCAGGAATGGTTTGAGGAGCACAACAACGAGTTTGAAGTGTTAACTCCAAATTCCCCAGATCAATCCAATCAAGCATCTGTGGGATGTGCTGGACAAACCATCCATTGAGGCCCCACATCACAACTTACAGGATCTGCTGCTAACATTTTGGTGCCAGATACCACAGAACACCTTCAGGGGACTAGTGGAGTTCATGCCTGTGTATATAATGGTATATGTATATAATAGGCTATATTAGGTTTATTACTCCAAAAACAATGAATTAGTTATGCTGAAATGCTTTCTTTGTCTATAAGTGCCTTATAAATGCTCAGTAAGGTTTAAGTCAGGTGACTGTCCTTGATCACTCCTTGAAATATTTTGGTCCTTAATAAGTTGTTGCAAAACTTTGAGGTTTGAATTTCCTATTGAAAAACACTGTAATAAATTTTATTGTGTATTGTTTTATAAATAAAACTATAGAATAATTCTAAACTAACATTTGCTATTTCACACATTTCACCTCATCTCTACTGAACACCTTTGGGACAAACTGGAACAGTGATTATAAGTCAGTTTTTTATTAAATAAGCACAAATTCCTTAGTAACAACTTCATTGAAAGTTGAAGTTCACTTTTTAATGTATTCTTGGTGAAATTTTGGAAAATCAACCAGTCCTGGGAGGGTTAGTCAGTGTTCCAGGTTTTCTCCATTTGTAATGACTTTGTAACCCTTTATTCTTCTATATATCTTTATTTGTGATGTTTATATTTAACAGGTCTGGCAGTAATCAAAAAACTTTTAATTGAAACTCATATAAATTAGACCCATTTGTCAATTAAATTTGGTTAACTGGTAGGGTTAAACAACGTTTTTCCTTTAATCAATGTAATCATTATTAAAAGCATTTTGTGATTACTTGGGTTATCTTTGTCTAATATTAACAGTAGTTTGATGATCAGTAACATAAGTCTGACAAATATATAATTTTTCAAACACTTTATGTGTATGTCCTATAGAAAACTTGTACAGGAGGTTTTAATTATGCCACATAATCGAGGTGGATAAGGTGCCACCCAGTAAAACTGGTATTTAAAAACTGGTAGTAAAACAGAAATTTACACTTTTCGTTATGCCCTTGTTTAACATCAAAGGAAATATTTACTATTTTACTGCTGAGATGTTGCTTATTATTAATTCAGTGTAAGTATGTATTTGAAGACAGGTGCTCTTTAGAAACAGGGCATAAAATCATTGAAGAAGTTCTGCAGTTTCTCTTCTTAACAGAATCACTGTTGTCAGGATCTATTTGGATCAAAGCTGAGAACATGTGCTCAGCTTGTGAGTGAGTGCTGGACTGGCCTTTGATATTAAATTAACTCAAGGACATGAAACCTTGACTTCAACTGCAGAGGTACTACAATGTTACAGTAATTGGATGAAATGCATAGCAGTAAAAATAGTTTAACTGTGTGAGTGCTACATTTTCATTATTTAAAGGTCTGATATTCTTAATATGTCAAATATTGTTTATATGGCAGATCTTTCGCCAAAGCTATACACTGATCAACCATAACATTGAAACCACCTCCTTGTTTTTACATTCACTGTCCATTTTATCAGCTCCACTTACCATATACAGTGTATCACAAAAGTGAGTACACCCCTCACATTTCTGCAAATATTTTATTATATCTTTTCATGGGACAACACTATAGAAATAAAACTTGGATATAAGTTAGAGTAGTCAGTGTACAACTTGTATAGCAGTGTAGATTTACTGTCTTCTGAAAATAACTCAACACACAGCCATTAATGTCTAAATGGCTGGCAACATAAGTGAGTACACCCCACAGTGAACATGTCCAAATTGTGCCCAAAGTGTCAATATTTTGTGTGACCACCATTATTATCCAGCACTGCCTTAACCCTCCTGGGCATGGAATTCACCAGAGCTGCACAGGTTGCTACTGGAATCCTCTTCCACTCCTCCATGATGACATCACGGAGCTGGTGGATGTTAGACACCTTGAACTCCTCCACCTTCCACTTGAGGATGTGCCACAGGTGCTCAATTGGGTTTAGTCCATCACCTTTACCTTCAGCTTCCTCAGCAAGGCAGTTGTCATCTTGGAGGTTGTGTTTGGGGTCGTAATCCTGTTGGAAAACTGCCATGAGGCCCAGTTTTCGAAGGCAGGGGATCATGCTCTGTTTCAGAATGTCACAGTACATGTTGGAATTCATGTTTCCCTCAATGAACTGCAGCTCCCCAGTGCCAGCAACACTCATGCAGCCCAAGACCATGATGCTACCACCACCATGCTTGACTGTAGGCAAGATACAGTTGTCTTGGTACTTCTCACCAGGGCGCCGCCACACATGCTGGACACCATCTGAGCCAAACAAGTTTATCTTGGTCTCGTCAGACCACAGGGCATTCCAGTAATCCATGTTCTTGGACTGCTTGTCTTCAGCAAACTGTTTGCGGGCTTTCTTGTGCGTCAGCTTCCTTCTGGGGTGACGACCATGCAGACCGAGTTGATGCAGTGTGCGGCGTATGGTCTGAGCACTGACAGGCTGACCTCCCACGTCTTCAACCTCTGCAGCAATGCTGGCAGCACTCATGTGTCTATTTTTTAAAGCCAACCTCTGGATATGACGCCGAACACGTGGCCTCAACTTCTTTGGTCGACCCTGGCAAAGCCTGTTCCGAGTGGAACCTGTCCTGGAAAACCGCTGTATGACCTTGGCCACCATGCTGTAGCTCAGTTTCAGGGTGTTAGCAATCTTCTTATAGCCCAGGCCATCTTTGTGGAGAGCAACAATTCTATTTCTCACATCCTCAGAGTGTTCTTTGCCATGAGGTGCCATGTTGAATATCCAGTGGCCAGTATGAGAGAATTGTACCCAAAACACCAAATTTAACAGCCCTGCCCCCCATTTACACCTGGGACCTTGACACATGACACCAGGGAGGGGCAACGACACATTTGGGCACAATTTGGACATGTTCACTGTGGGGTGTACTCACTTATGTTGCCAGGTATTTAGACATTAATGGCTGTGTGTTGAGTTATTTTCAGAAGACAGTAAATCTACACTGCTATACAAGTTGTACACTGACTACTCTAAGTTATATCCAAGTTTCATGTCTATAGTGTTGTCCCATGAAAAGATATAATGAAATATTTGCAGAAATGTGAGGGGTGTACTCACTTTTGTGATACACTGTACATGACTGTAGTCCATCTGTTTCTCTGCAAACTTTTTTAGACTGCTTCCACCCTGTTCTTCAATGGTCAGGACAACCACTGGACCACCAGAGAGCAGGTATTATTTAGGTGGTGGTGCACTCTCAGCCCTGCAGTTACAATGACATGTTAGTGTGTGTTGTGCTGGTATGAGTGGATCTGACACAGCAGTGCTGCTGGAGTTTTTAAATATCGTGTCCACTCACTGTCCACTCTATTAGACACTACTACCTAGTTGGTCCACCTTATAGATGTTAAGTCAGAGACGATCACTCATCTATTGCTGCTGTTTGAGTTGGTCATCTTCTAGACCTTCATCAGTGGTCACAGGACGCTGCCCACAGGGCGCTGTTGGCTGGATATATTTTTGGTTGGTGGACTATTCTCAGTCCAGCAGTGACAGTGAGATGTTTAAAAACTCCAGGAGCGCTGCTGTGTCTTATCCACTCATACTAGCACAACACACACTAACACACCAGCACCCAAATAATACCTAGTGGTCCTGGGAGAGTCCTGACCATTGAGGAACAGCATGAAAGGGGGCTAACAGAGAAACAGATGGACTACAGTTAGTAATTGTAGAACTACAAAGTGCTTCTATATGGTAAGTGGAGCTGATAAAATGGACAGTAAGTGTAGAAACAAGGAGGTGGTTTTAATGTTATGGGTGATCGGTGTATATGCTTCCATTAGGAAAAATTATTTTTAAGCATGACGGAGAGTGCTGTGCCAACAATGCAGCTCCTGCTAGATATGACGTGAACCTGGAGTGTTTGCACAGAAAATGTCCAGAACTCACTACGCACTTTATCACAGAATAAAAACTCCAATTGCTTGTAAATTTTTTTCACTAATTACAGCTTTTAGTGTAATTTTGTGTTTGTATGATTTGTGTAAATGCTATTTATTCAAATTATTCTCCTGGCCACCCAAGAAGAATGGGTCTTCTCAAGGTTCCTTACTGTAATTTTAAGGGAGTTTTTTCTTGCCACTTTCGTCCTCGGTTTGCTCAACAGGAATTTTCCGTCTGTCTGTCATGTATTCTGTAAAGTTGCTTTGAGACAATGTCTATTGTAAAAAGCGCTACACAAATAAATTTGACTTGTCTTGACTAAAATACTTCACAAATGTCTGTTGAATTTGGGCCATATAGGCATAATGATGCAATGGGTAGCACTGTCGCCTTTACAGCTAGAAGGGCCTGGGTTCAATTCCTCACTCGGATGGCCAGGGTCCTTTTTGTGTGTAGACTGCATGTTCTCCCTGTGTTCATGTGGGTTTCCTCCAGATGCGCTGGTTTCCTCCCAAAGTCCAAAGACATGCAGTTAGGTTAATTGGAGCTACTAAAATTCCTCTAAGTGTAAGTTTGTGTGTGTGTGTGTGTGTGTGTGTGTGCGCCCTTTAATAATGGACTGGTGTCTGAGGTGTTTCCTATGTTTTGCCCAATTAATTAGACCCACCGTGACCCTGACCAGGATAAAGCAGTGGTAAAACAGACAGTGAATAAAAAAATAAATGAATAAATTTGGGTCCTCTAATAGATTTGCACCCTGTCCAGGTTATTTCTGCCTTGCTCCTGGTGCTTCTCGGTAGAAATGGAAATGTCATGACCCTGACCAAGATAAAGCAGTTGATGAAAATGAAAGAAAATTAATTTGTGCCATATTGGCTTAGAGTTCAAATACCATGGCATATCTGACCCTTATGTGTCTATGCAGAGTCTTATCTTGGCTGGAATTGTCTGCTATCTATATGCCTTTATTTCTAATCTTTTCAAGATGGTTTAAGTTAAAAGTAGATTTGCTCTTCTATGACAAATTTAAAAAGACATCAGGGGATTAATCTGTGTCCCCAGTTCTGCACATTCATGCATTCTAAAGGATCTAACACAAGCTTCTAATGAATAATTTATCTGTGGCAAAAGCAGAGGGCATCGATTTGCTAAAACTGCATTTCTACCTTAATCTATGCAGCACACAGTGAAATTTATCTGACTTTAGGCAGGAATTTGTACAGAATCAAATCAGAGTAATCTAAATTTGTAACATACAGATGTTTTATTTACTGGGAGAGACTGTTGATTCAGAATAAAAGGCTTTATCTCAGTAGTGCATACAGTAAATGCATACAGTAAATGCATACAGTATGGGGTGCAAAATGCAGTGCATTACACACCATTACACACTCACTAAACATTTATTTTTAAGTAGCAAATTTTTTCTTCTGCATGTTTTTGAGAGGTAAGAGGAAACCAAAATACCCAAAAGGAAATTGAAGCAACTATGTGAGAAACATTTGAGGTGAGGATCAAACCAAAATCCTCAGATGCACTGTGTTTTCTGACACCTTTCTATCAGAACCAGCATGAACTTTTTCAGCAATTTGAGCTACAGTAGCTCGTCTGTTGGATCAGACCACACGGGCCAGCCTTCGCTCCCCACATGCAGCCTTGCGCCCATGACCCTGTCGCTGGTTTACCACTGTTCCTTCCTTGGACCACTTTTGATAGATACTGACCACTGCACACCGTGAACACCCCACAACAGCTGCAGTTTTGGAGATGCTCTGACCCATTCGTCTAGCCATCACAATTTGGCCCTCGTCAAACTTTTTCCAACATTTTTCCTGCTTCTAACACATCAACTTTGAGGATAAAATGTTCACACTGCATGTTTTACACTGCAATCATAATTTATTGAAATATTTTATTAGAAAGCTTGGGTAGAGCAGTTTGTTCACCACTGCAGAGGTCCAAGTTAAAGACTCAAAGGTGCCACCATCCGGATGGCCGGACTCGTTCTGGAGCTGCAACAGTGACTTCTACTGTCTAGTTAAGGCAACAACATGAGAGCTGGTGGAAAACACTAATTATATAGTCGTATAGCACTGTTAAGTACAACATTGAATAATTATACAACATAGTTATGTGGACCAGAAAATAGTACAAAATTATTTCCAATGTTTTGTTTTTCTGACTAGCTTATAAGAATTTCTATATTACATCACCTTTCCTATTAAATCCGTTTAATTTACATTTACATGGTTGAGGGTCTTGCTCAGGGAAATCACAGTTTCAACATGGCGACGGTGGTACTTGAACCAGTAACCTTGTGATTACTAGTCCAGTACCTTATGTGATAAACTACCACTGCCCTATGGTTTCCATAGTTTGGGAACTAAAGACACTGATTGTTTTTGTTTTACAGTGTAATTTGGGCCATTCTGGCTTGATATGAGACTTCAGCTGCTTCCTAGTGTTGATTCTCCTCTACATGATGCAGCATACATTTTTAATAGGAGATCTGGACTGCAGGCCAGTCAAGCACATGCATTTTGCATCTACCAGGCCACACTATTGTAGCACCAGCACATTGAGGTTTGCTGTTGTCTTGCTAAAATAATCATGGACTTTCTAAGAAAAGACATCACCCTGATGACAGTATGACCCATTCCATGGGCACTGACGCACTCTCATATCATGACAGATGTTGGCTTTTGCAACTTTCTTACAACAGTTCTTAGTGAAGTGGTGCTATATTTTATCCACCTGCTAATGATAATCTTCACTGTGTTCCATGGTATATGTAATGCCTTGAAATTTTTGTACCTTCTCCTTTGATGTTTTGTAAGCACATGACTTTTGCTGTAGGATGCAACTAAGTAAATATCAGGAAAATCCTACTAGAAATTAATAAATTAGTCACTTAATTGATGGCAGTTGTGTACTGACTACTATTTAACATGAGTGTAAATATGATTGGTTATTTCTGAACACAGCTGAACTGAACAGATTAAAGGTGGTAATCCACTGTATTCACTGTAGCTATATTTGTCAAAGTAGCATGAACATTTTTCATGTAATGATGTTCTTTTTGACCTTATTGATAATTCTCTCATGAAGCATGGCACAAAGTGGAAACAAAGATAAGGATTTAGTAGAAATAACAAATGCACAATACAAAATGTTTCTTTTTTGAAAATGGTGTTTTTATATGATGATCAACATGGTCAGCATTTTAAACTAAAATAATCACTGTTTACAATGATGGTGAACAAAAGCGTACACTATATGAGCAAAGGATTGGGACACCCCTTTGTAATCTGTGAATGAATGTCTTAACTGTTAACAATTGTAATAGCTCACTTATATAAAGGTAATTTTGTGCTTCCAACTGTGCAGCAATTTTTAGGGAAGACCATTTTCTGTTCCAGCATGACTGTGCCCCTTTGCACAAAGCAAGGTCTGTAAAGACATGAACTCAAGCTTGGTTTAACAACTCCAGTGACCTGCACTGAGCCCTGACCTCAACCCCAGTGAACAGATTTGAAATGAATTGGAATATCAATTAAGTTTCTTTGGACCAACATCGGTGCCCAGCCATACAAATGTTCTTATGACTGAATGGGCACAAATTCATACAGATTCATACAGAAGCCTTCTCAGAAGAGAGGTTGTTATACCTGAAAAAAAAAATAGAGGTCACTCTATTCTAATACAATTTTTTTTAATGAGATTTCCAACTTTTGGCCATATAGTGCATCTCAAACTTTCAACCAAAGGGTGAATGGGCTACCATGGCTAAAGACTACATCGGGTTCTGCTTCACGCTGACATATGGGGAACATGCCAAACTCATTACATACAGTGACTAAGCAAAGATAAAACCCATCTGACCAGGACCAATGTTATTCCTTGGCTTTCCCACTATGTTCTGCAACACCATGTTTTATAAATAAATATTACAAAATATTACAAAATTATATGTAATTTTCAAAATAAAAAGCTACATTTATTCATTAATTGTCTGTTACCACTGCTTTATCCTATTCAGAGTCGCAGTGGGTATGATTTACTGGACAAAAGATAGGAAACACCTACCTAAGGAGAACATGCCACCTGGAAACTGAACCCAGGCCCTTGCTGTGAGGCAAGTGACAGTGCTACACACTGAGCCACCGTGCCGCCCACTTAAAAGCTACAGTAAATTAACAGATATTAAAAATATTAAAAATTCTAAAAGAACAGATGCTATGTTAGGGTATGATAGTGTATGATGTTACATGGTAGTGTATGATAGCGTATGATGCTATGTTAGGGTATGATAGTGTATGATGTTACATGGTAGTGTATGATAGTGTATGATGTTATGTTAGGGTATAATAGTGTATGATGTTAGTGTATGATGTTATATGTAAGTGTATGATGTTATATGTTAGTGTATAATGTTAGTGAATTATGTCATGTTAGTGTATGATAGTGTATAATGTTTTCTGTCAGTGTTTGATCATTATGTTAGTCTATGATGTTAGTGTATTATAGTGTTTGATCGTATATGATGTTATGTTAGTATATGATAGTGTATGATGTTGATGTGATCATGATGTTGTGTGTGATGTTAGTGTATGATTGTGTTTGTTTATTTGGATTTTAATGTCATGTTTTTCACACTTTGGTTACATTCATGACAGAAATGGTAGTTACTTGTTACACAAGATTCATAATTTCACAAGGTTATACCGAACACAGTCTTGGACAATTTTGTATCTCCAATTCACCTCACTTGCATATCTTTGGACTGTGGAAGGAGCACCCAGAGGAAACACACGCAGACACGGGGAGAACTCCACACAGAAAGGACCCGGACCGCCCCACCTGGGAATCGAAGGTTATACATTAGTGTATGTTTGTGTGTGATGTTATATTAGCCTATTATGTTATACATTAGTGTATGTTCATGTGTGATGTTATGTTATTGTATGATTATGTATGATTTTTTTGTTAGTGTATGATAGTGTAGAAAGTTATATGTTAGTTTGTGATAGTGTAGGAAGTTATATGTTAGTGTATGATTATATGATGTTAAATGGTAGTGTATGATTGTGTATGATGTTATATGTTAGTGTATGATCGTGTAGAAAGTTATATTTGATCATGATGTTAGTGTATGATATTAGATGTTACTGTATTATTGTGTATGATATTATATGTTAGTGTATGATCATGTAGAAAGTTATATTTGATCATGATGTTAGTGTATGATGTTACATGTTAGTGTATGATTGTGTATGATGTTATATGTTAGTGTATGATCGTGTAGAAAGTTATATTTGTTCATGATGTTAGTGTATGATGTTATATGTTAGTGTGTGATTGTGTTTGATGTTATATGTTAGTGTATGATCTTAGATGTTAGTGTATGATTGTGTATGATGTTATCTGTTAGTGTATAATCGTGTAGAAAGTTATATTTGATCATGATGTTAGTGTATGATATGTTAGTGTATTATTGTGTATGATGTTATATGTTATTATATGTTATTATATGTTAGTGTATTAAGTTATATTTGATCATGATGTTAGTGTATGATGTTACATGTTAGTGTATGATTGTGTATGATGTTATATGTTAGTGTATGATCATGTATAAAGTTATATTTGATCATGATGTTAGTGTATGATGTTACATGTTAGTGTATGATTGTGTATGATTTTATATGTTAGTGTATGATCGTGTAGAAAGTTATATTTGATCATGATGTTAGTGTATGATGTTATATGTTAGTGTATGATTGTTTATAATGTTATATGTTAGTGTATGATCGTAAAGAAAGTTATATTTGATCATGATGTTGGTGTATGATGTTCAGGCACGTGCACAGACATTTTTGGGGACAGGTGCTCAAGCCAAAAAAAGGGCACCCATCACCAAAATTATTAATAAAATTAAAAAAAAAAAATCTCCTCAGGCAACACTGTTTCTGTTGCTGCCCCTGAACATGACTCAGTCCTACACTCTGCCTGTCCATCCTCATCTGTGATAGGCTCCTCTGGATCATGTAGTGATAATCCAGGATAAAAGAGAGCTGCTACCCTGAGCTGTAGTTCATTTTCTTTCTGCTTTTGTAACCTTTCTTTTCTTGGCATTATGCTGCAAAATTTGTATATAAGATAAATCAATGTTGTGCATAATAATCAAGAGTGACTCACTGAATCTCCATAAAGGGGAGAACACAGTATACATCATTTTACTGTTTTCTGACAGAGTTGAAGCATTACACTAATAATATACCATTACTAGTATCAATTTACCTCACCACACTTGTCATGTAGCTCAACTTAAGACCTACCTTTGATTTCAAATCAGAAACCCACTTTGGGTAGTTAATGTTAACAATGGGTCTATTATTATGCCAATAAAATCAAATAAACAGCTAAATAACATTTTCCTATTTATTCATCATTTTTTGTATGCTGTTCGATATCATAGAGCATTATATTTAGCCTTCCGCATATATTAGTTTGTAATGTTAATTACCTAGCAAAATTATTCCTCATTTGTAAACCTCAACTGTTAAAGTATAAATGCTTGCATGAAAATAACTCCTTGACTAAAGGTGACTTTTCCTACACAGCGTTTTGGCCAGGATGCTGTAATTATAAAATAGTGTATGTTTGTATCTACTTTCAACACTTTACTGTGCTACTTGATATTTTCCTGGAAATTGTTTGTGCTCATGCTTTTTTTTCTTATATCAAACAAGTAAGATTTTAAATGAAACAAAACTAGTGAACTTGTCTAATTTGTAAAACAGTAAAACCTTCTTTAAATTCTCTATCTGTCTGTCTATCTCTGTCAGTCTGTCTGTCTGCTGCAGTTTGTCCCCCTCCCCCTTCATTAAACATGACAAACGTCAGTAAACAGCTGGACAAGGCTTTAAAATCACATATTTCATGACTTATGAGTACAGAACATGTAGGCTATGTGTTATACATGGATGCTCTTTGTATGAAACACTGTCATTACCTGTCTGTCTGATGCTGCGGGTCAGAGGAGAAGTGTGTAGCAGCGGTTTGGCCTGGCGCTCAGCACTGCATGAGTGCTAACCGGTGGAGGAGGAGGGAGGGGCAGGGTGGGGATCAGATTGGGGCAGAATTCTCACAAGAACTCAAAAAAATGCTCGTCAGATATCAAAACACTTTTGGGGGGAATTGATGACAGAGAGGGTAATTTTTATTTTTAAATATTGATAATTGTAGAAAAAATTGGGCTCCAGCAGATAGGGCACTTTCCTCATCCAGGGCAAAAGTGCACGTGCTTGAGCACCACTAGGGGTCTATCTGTGCACGTGCCTGATGATGTTAGATGTTAGTGTATTATTGTGTATGATGTTATATGTTAGTGTATGATGTTACATGTTAGTGTATTATTGTGTATGATGTTATCTGTTAGTGTATGATGTTACATGTTAGTGTATGATTGTGTATGATGTTATCTGTTAGTGTATGATAGTGCTGAAAGTTATATTTAATTATGCTGTTAGTGTATGATGTTATCTGTTAGTGAATGATTGTGTATGATGCTATATGTTAGTGTATTATAGAGTTGAACGTTATATTTGATCATGATGTTAGTGTATGATGGTATATGTTAGTGTATGATGTATGATGTTACCACTGATGGTCACTCTAATCTGACCACATTTTTCAGTAATGAGTAATCTAACGCGTTACTATTTCCAATCCAGTAATCAGATTAAAGTTACTTATCCAAGTTACTGTGCGTTACTATTTTTGTCATTTTCCTTAGTAAAAAGATATATTTTTGCTTTCTTCTTGCGTCTCGGGGAGTGACATCTGTCCTATGCGACAACTAAGTCACGGGCTGCGTCCGGAATCGCATACTTACAGAAGCTGCGTCCGGAATCGCATACTTACAGAGTACGTACTAGATTGGAGGAAATATGCACTACTCGGCCGGTAAAAAAGTACATACTTTCAGTACAGAAGTGCAGTATGCACACAACACCGCTACGTACTACATCCGCCATCTTACTAACGTCGAGTGATGACGTAAGGACGTGATGACGTAATATCACCAGTTACAGACTCATTACAAACCCCACTCAACAAAATTTTGGATATTTATCGTCTTTTTGTTATTTATTCGTCTTTAAAAAATGTTATTTTATTTATCTCACTTACACTTGTAAACAGAGGACTCCGTTTTCCGCTATCTTTCTCGTTTCTTATTCCGCTTCGAATGCCTACGCAGCTCCAGTTGCATTATGGGATACAGTAGCGGACCGCAAGTGTGCATCGCTTGCATACTCAAACATGGCTGCCCAATAAGTAGGTCATCCGGGTACTTCTCGCGTACCTCTTTATTTAAACTATGTATTCGGACATACTAACCACTCTCGCGTCCTCATTTCGCGTACTATTGAGTATGGAAGTATGCGATTCCGGACGCAGCTAGAGTCTGTACTAGATTGGAGGAAGTATGCACTACTCGGCTGGTAAAGAAGTACATCTTACCAACGTCAAGTGAGGACGTGATGACGTAATATCACCATAGTTACAGACTCATTACCCCACTCTCCAAAATTTAGGATATTTATCATCTTTTTGTTATTTATTTGTCTTAAAATTTCTTTATTTTATTTATCTTACTTACACTTGTGAACAGAGGACTCCGTTTTCCGCTATCTTTCTTGTTTCTTATTCCGCTTCAATCGCCTACGCAGCTCCAGTTGCATTATGGGATACATTAGCGGACCGCATTATATAACTAATAAAGTAACTTGTAATCTAACTTAAGTAATCAGTAATCAGTAATCAGATTACTTTTTCAAGGTAACTATGCCATCACTGGATGTTACACAGTGGACATAAAAATCATATATCAATTCACCTGAAGAAGATCAAAGTTTTGGAGATACCTACTAGAGCCCAGACCTGATTTCAGTTGAAACGGAAGAGTGGGCAAAGATTGCCAAGTGAAGATGTGCCATGCTGGTAGACTCACTCAAAAAGACAGCTGTCATAAAATTAAAAGGTGCTAGCATTAGTTATTAATTTAGAAGTGTGTATATTTATGTAACCACAATATTGTAAGGTTAATATTTTTTTTTACCTCTCCCAAAAATAGTTTGTATTTCAACTGAATTGCACAGATAATTAGTGAAAAAGTTCTATTTTTTCCCTGGTCTCATCTTTTACAGGAGTAAGAGGAGTGTGTAAACTTTCAAATCCCCTGTATGTTGATGTATACTAGTGTATGATGTTTGTTATTGTTTGATAGTGTAACATATTTCCCCCCTTTACTGTTCCCTGATGGTTCAGCTCTCTCGCGCGCTCTTTGGCTGCTGGAGCTCAGGTCACCACTTCACTACCACGCATTACGCATTCTGAGCTCTGCCGCCACTGTAGAACGCTACTGAGAACGACTCAGATCTAACAATCTGCGATATCAATATAAGCGTTTATTTATATATGCAGTCCAGTACTTCTGAAACACCACTGCAAAGCTGTTTTTATATCGTAGTGACGAATGTTGGATGCTTTGCGCTGATGCCGGGATACGAACCGCTCCGCTTGTGTTTTGGGGGGCGCCTGAACTGACGTTAACGCGTTTGTATTTAACTTTATCACTGATTGAGGTGGTGTGTACCTGCAGAAGAGTTGGATAGATTTAAACTATACTCGTGTTTTTTTTTTTAAAGATGAGAGATATGAGGGTGCTTTCCTCGCGCTTGTATGGTGCGTGTTTCTTCTTTATGTGGATTATTAGGAGCAGTACAGTAATGGATGTGACCGGGTCTCACCAGGGAATTCCACCTGCCGTGTAAGTTTCAAGTTTAAATAAAAATGTTGAGCATGGATCATATATAAACTTTTTTTAATATAACTGGATAACTCAAATACACAAACATTGTTTGTTTGTTTGTTTATTAGGATTTTAACGTCATGTTTTTTGGTTACATTCATGACATAAACGGTAGTCACTCATTACACAAGGTTCATCAGTGCACAAGGTTATATCGAACACAGTCATGGACAATTTAGTGTCCCCAATTCACCTCACTTGCATGTCTTTGGACTGTGGGAGGAAACCGGAGCACCCGGAGGAAACCCACGCGGACATGGGGAGAACATGCAAACTCCACACAGAAAGGACCTGGGCCACCCTAGGGATCGAACCCAGGACCTTCTTGCTGTGAGGTGACAGTGCTACCCACTTAGCCACCGTGCCGCCCACACAAACACTGAAAGATCACATCCAAATGTTAATATGTAATGAAAAAAAAGTATAATTTCAAAACTATAGACGTTGATATAGAACTGTTTCTTTTATGTGTCCACTCTTCTAGCAGAGCTTTCTACTACATTTTGGGAAATGACTCTGAATTTAGTTAGCTTTCATACTTAATGTTGTGCACTGATGCTTTTTAAAAAGACACTGTTGCTGTTCCACAATGATGCTGTTCCATGAAAGTTGAAAGCATGCATTCCTTTATTTATCTTCATTCAGTACTTCTGCTGGATCTAAAGTCTATCATGCAATCAGTGGGTGAATGATTGATTTTTCACCATCCAACAAAACGTACTTACTAGGAGACACCTGGAAGTAACCAAACTACATATTGTCATGTTTCGGTTGATGGAATACAGAGAAAACATGTCAAACTCCTCAGAACACTAAAGATATGGATCGAACCCAGAATATGACAAAATTTGCTTGGTCAAAGATTTAGATTATCAGTTTGATAATGTTATAACTTCATTATAATTATTATAATGTGAGTTTAACTTCTCTTTCCTTAGCTACAGCTGGTGATTTCTCTGTGCCCATATACAAATACCATTTTTGGAATGGTGGGACATGCAGTAAAAAAAATCTAATTTGTCATTTTTTTTTTTACCTTTATTTAAGTGCAAACGTACAGAGAAATGACTTATTGTTTTAGCTGACCGAGTGAATATGAACAAAATTTAATTTGATGACTCAAACACACTTAAACAGTGTGTGCAGTTATGAAGGCAAGAATCAGATGGTGAAACAACTGACTGGTGAGCAGCTGAAGCAAAACTAACAAATTACAAAATTTAAAAAAACAGCCTTTGTATTTGGCCAACATCACCACTGAGGCACCAGATGTAGCTCTGCACCTGCAAGAACTGAAAATAAACCCACTTTGCAGGCTTAACCAAAGTGGAAAGATATTGTGGCTAAAAGCCAAAACAAAAGGGTGAAGGGAAAATAAAAGCAGTGGCCAAAATAAACAAGGTAACAAATGAAATACACAAAACATCTGTAGCTCACACAGGAGAAAGGGGATATTAATAAGATGGCAAAATATGGCAAGCTACTCAAAGCACCTGCGATAACCAAGCTTTTGGAAAAAGAATAAAAAAATAAATTCCAGACAGCTATGCATGAGCGACACACCTTCCCACCAACTAGCTCAACGATTTGGTGTTTTTTTTTTTGTGATTGATGAAAAGTGTCAAAACACTGAGTTCACGTAAAATTATAAAGTATGCTGGCATCTAAGTTGGCATAAAACAGGACTAGATCGAGCCCGGCATCATACTTCTAAGAGAAAGGCAGGTTGCCAATAGATGAGCCAGCACACTGTGTGGAAGAACCTGTCACAGTTCCACCTTTGACAATATATTGTATATTTTAAATGAATTTTAAAACTACTATTTCAAGAAATACTTTTTTCAGTTAATCTCAGCTGTTATAAACTACTGTGCCAATAAGAATTTTGGGTCCCCCAACATATTATTACACTTGACTGTTTACTGCTGACAAAATTTGTTTACCCAGTCAATTAGTACATCCTCCTATTATTAAGATTAGGAGATGCAGTGGTACCTTGTAACTCAACGTCCCCTAAACTCAAAATCTTTTAAAAACTCAACACCCTTCGTCAACTCAACCTTTTAAACTCAACGTGTTCAGTTTGTTTTTTAAAAATGTATTAATTTACTTTAAAATTAACAATAAACTGTCGCTTTGTTCAGCGCTTGGCTTGAGCGGTGAGCTAAAACGTCATTAAAGTGTGAATATGAGACAAATCTGCATTTGTGTGGAATAACTGTCAGATTCACTCAGAAAGTGTACACATGTATCTGTGTTTATCTGGAATTTCCTCACTGTTTCACTTTTAAACTCGTGTTACAACTCGAGGTTCTGAGAAATTGTAAGAATCAGCTTTTTTATTTTAGTGTTTTTATAGTATAGTTGTGTTATTTTCAGTGTATAAATTTCAAAAACAACTCCATTATTTTACATTAGCCTAAAATATATAAGTCCACGGGACGCCTTTTAAACGCCACTCCCAGAACCAGCTGACGTTGAGTTTCAAGGTACCACTGTATATACATTTAATTATATTAAAAACATATAAAACATGTAAAAATACAGGTTTTCAACAGTATGGCAAGAGTGTAGGAAAGATCATTCCCTTTTCCAGCATGATTGTTTCCCTAAGAGTAAAGCAGGGCCCATAAAAATGATCTTATCTTATGTAAATTACAATGTAGGCCTTTTAAAGCAACATCAGTGTTTGACCTCAGACCGCTAGATGCACAAACCAGTGCATTGTAGTGCATCCCAAGCCCGGATGAATAGGGAAGGTTGTGTCAGGAAGGGCATCCGGCGTAAATCCTGCCGGAGACCCCTAACGGCAAGAAACCGGAAATGCCGAGCCGAGTGTTTGACCTCAGACTCAGAACAGTAAAGGTAGTAAAGTCACAAAAAGAAAGTGGTTAGGTAATCCAAAATAAATGACCATGGTTTTGGAATGGAATGCCCAACAAGCTTATGGTCAGGTGTTCACAGCCATGTATAGTGGCTTGTGCTTATTTGCAGTTCTGTTAAACTAATTGGGTAGCACTGTTGCCTCACAGCAAGAAGGTCCTGGTTTCGATCCCCAGGTGGGGTGGTCCGGGTCCTTTCTGTGTGGAGTTTGCATGTTCTTCCTGTGTCTGAGTGGGTTTCCTCGGGGTGCTCCGGTTTCCTCCCACATTTCGAAGACATGCAAGTGAGGTGAATTGGAGACACTAAATTGTCCATGATTGTGTTTGATATAACCTTGTGAATTGATGAATCTTGTGTAACTACTATTCCTGTCATGAATGTAACCAAAGTGTAAAACATGACGTTAAAATCCTAATAAACAAACAAACAAACTGTTAAACTAATCATATTCTCTCTTTGTAGTGTAAAGCTTTGGGCTTCAGCATTTGGGGGAGAGATGAAGTCTATAGCAGCTAAGTACTCCGGATCACAGCTCCTACAGAAGGTAACATTAAAACTTATTCTCAGCACATCCTGACTGTAAGAGTGTGACTACTGAAAAAAAATGGTTGATGCATCTGGATAATCAAATTCATTTATTCTCTTCATTTTCATTGCTTACAAAGTGGCTATGTGAAAGAGAACAATGAAATGTAGGCAGAATTAAATGCAAATTGAAAAAGTAATCTGTGACCCCACAATCCTCAGTGACTAATAAAGCCACAAAGCAAGCCTTAAAATTTTACACAAACCATCCACACTGGGTGAGACTGGGTGAGACCAGATACTCCTACATACCCTCACCAATGTTCATAGTCCTGCAGAAAGTCCACAAGCACATGAAATTCAAATGAGGGGCACTGGGTTAATTGTGCAGAAAAACGCATGTCAAGCTTTTTTTTTCCCTCAGGAATTAGCTTTTCTTATCAAAGCAGGCCAAAATGCATAATTTATTTCAAAGTTATAAAAATGCATAACTTTCTATTTTTTGGAAAGAAAAAAAAAACATCTGAACAGTCACAGCCAAGGAGTAAATTGGAATTTAGGAAGTAGATCAAACTGGAATTTAAGTAGCCCTACTGGTGCTAGCTAGCGATGGAATTCTAAAATGTGTAATCATGGAACCATTGCCCAAAGTAGAGTTTTTGTTGTAATTTTCTGTGTTTTGCAAAGATATTCAATGTTTATTTATATTCATTCAGCAACCTTGCTGTCGACCAAAGCGCCCCCACAAAGTCTGCAAAGTTGCTCGGTGACTGGTGGCCAGCCCTTTAAGCCGAAATGTTCAAATCCTGAAGCACTGGAGCAGTCGGTGCATTGATGGCCACAGATTGAGTGTCTACACTGTTCATGGCCAGTTCAGGAGAGCTAAAAGGTCACAATGGCCAAACTCACTGCTTGTCCTGTCACGGTTTCCACTTTTTCTGTGGCAGTTTTCCAACTGCAGAGGTGCAGGATTATGCTGGGCTGGAACCAGGCTGATGGTAGATTTGGTGTCAATGTGCGCTATCACAGATGTGCCATCGAGCCTGCAGGGAACGCTCAGCTGTTTGGTGTTTCCCAAGTGCCCAATTCATAGCGTGAGGCTGTTTTCCCAGCAGGCGCTTCCTTTTTACTGCCTGTGTTTTCTCACCATGCACCATGTCACCAAATTTACTTGCTGTTTGTAGTGTGTTTTACTTCTTCCATTTTGCTGCCGTAATCCTAGAAAATTATGCTTTTGGCTTTTGGACCTTAACTGCTGTCTAGTAACAATTCAATCTGTTGGAGTGCTTTTCAGAGTGTGACTAGGCAGGAAAGGCAGTGACAACCAACTTAAATTAACAGCGGTATATGACCCAGACGCAGCTGCCATCGTACCTGTATACTTAAGAAAACTGCACCAGTTCTACTTTGATAGTGGGAATGATAGTCATTACTCCAGAGCAGGAGTAGCATTGATCTAGGGTGCTAACCTATGTGCTAGAGAAGAACGCTGGATTCCTCTGCTAAGCACATCAAAATTCTTTAAAAGAACATACTCTTCCCCAGGGCCACAGTTATGGGACACCCAGTGGTCACCTATGCCTAATGGCAGCTTGCCACAAAGTCCAAAGTACAAATCCTGAACATTTTAGGCCACACTTTTCTTCAAGGTGGTGCCAGGCTAGTTAAGAGCCCAGAGAAGTCGACACTGCTTTTGGACATGGTTAACATAAGTCTTCTTTTTTGCTCATGTGCACTTGCACCCTTGGCATTTTGTGCACTGAAATTGCTCCCAAATCCTTGAATCGTTTAATGATATTATGCACTGTAGAGGGAGAAATATGCAAATCCCTTCCAATCTTTCTTTGAGGTACATTGTTTTTAAACATTTCTATAATTTTCTCACTCATTTGACAGATGACAAACTGGAGATCCTCTGATCATCTTTGCTCATCAAAGACTCAGCCTCTCCTGGATGCTGATTTTGTACCAAACCATGATTACAATAATGATCACATAATTATTTAGTTTTTTCTAAATTACTAGCCCTAAATTGCCCTCATCCCAACTTTTTTGGATTGTGTTACAGGCCTGAAATGCAGGAATGGAGGTATATTGACAAATTAAATGAAGTTGAGCAGACAAAACATGAAATATCTTGGGTTTAAACTGTCTGCAATCAAATAAAAGTCAAAGTAAATGTAGGGAACACTGCATTTTCCATACTGTCAACAACAAACAACAATAGCAATAATAATAATAATAATTTTAATAATAAGAAGAATCTCTTTGCACATTTTCAAATCAGGTGTTGTCATATGTCACATTTGATTGAACGTTAGAAATATGATTGCACGAAAAGAGTTGTTGGAATGTTTCTAGAGATACAGTTGGAAGCATAGTTTGCAAGTTAAAAGTTAAAGGAATGCTGGCTACACTACCTGGACATGGCAAAAAGAGCAAGCTATCCCTGGCTGCCACCACATTCCTAAGGAGGCAGGTGGTCAAAAATGCTTGAGTGACTGCAAAAGACCTGCAGCAAGATTTGGTGGCAGCAGGCACTGAGGTTTCAGTTTACACATTAAGGCACATAAAAAATGAAGGTCTCCATGCCTGAACTCCAAAACATACACCTCTACTGATGCAAAAGCACAAGAAAATTCAGCTGCAGTATGCTCTTAACCATATAAATAAGCCACAAAAGTTTTTGGATTCTGTTCTGTGGAGAGATTAAACAAAACTGGCTTTTCGGGTCTATAAATCAGTGGTATGTCTGAAAGAGGAAGAATGACCCATACGCTCTATTGAACACCCTGACTACAGTGAAGCATGGTGGTGGCTTGGTGATGCTCTAGGGCTGCTTTGCTTCGTTTGGCACTGAAAAAATGAAGCGTGTGGAGGACTAGATTTAGCATTCAATTAACAGTTAGAAAATCCTAAGAAAATATCATGTCTTCTGTAAAGGGGCTAAAGCTTGAGTGTCATTGGATCTTCCAACGGGACAATGATCCCATGCATACCTCAAAGTCCACCAAGGTTTGGTTGTAGTGGAAGTCCTGGAGGATTCTGGAGTGGCTGTCACAGTCACCCGAACCCCACAGAAAATCTTTGGTGGGATTTGGAAAAGGTGGTTGGGGCATGCAAATCCTGGAAACCAGAAATTGGCTAAGATTCCTCAAAAATGCTGACAGAAGCTGGTGTCTGGCTATACATCACACTTGCAGCTAAGATGGTCATAACAGCAAAAGTCAACCTTTAGGATGCCAGCTTCGAGCAGAGGTTTCTTGCATGGTAGCCTTTAACTTTATGCCAATCTGAAATTTGCTTAACAGTAAAAACAGTGCTTCAGCAGCTTCATGTAATCCCTGATTACATTTGACGATCTAGAAAAATACCCTTAAAAGTGTACTTACATTACAGTCACAGTATACAGTCTGAGCAATTGAGGGTTAAAGGCCTTGCTCAAGGGCCCAACAGCAGCAACCTTGCAGTGGTGGGGCTAGAACTAGTGACCTTCTGATTACTAGTAGAGTACCTTAACCACTAGGCTACAGCTTGCCCCATCTCTTTTTAATGCTCATGGCTTGGGCTAATGGGTGCAGTCAATCTAGCCTTGTTTAAATGGACACAGAGAGATCACCAGCTGTAGTCAATTATAATGAAAATTTTACACCACCAAATCAAATTTCAATTGCTGTATGTGTATTTTTAACAGCGATGTTTCCCAAGAAATTCCACAATCAAAATTATGATTTTAACAAAAGGTCTGTGTTTCTAATCATTCACAAAAAAACCGCCGAAATCACTGAAATCCTTTCAGGTTTAAGGATCATTACATGTGACCACTTCAACTACAGACAAAGCTTAATACACAACAAAAACATCAGTGGATGATAAAGACCATGTTGGCAAAATACATTATGTCTTCAGCATTGCTATTAAAACTACCTAAGATATTAACTAAAAAGACCTAGCCACTAAAATTAAATGGATTTAATCTGTGCTTAGCTAATGAATCAAAAACGCAGCATTTTAAAAATGAATCATCTGTGTATGTAAAAAGCGTACATGCATTACACTGGCATTACAAATCTCCCAAACAAACACAGAATGGCCGCAACAGACAGTTCATATGTGTGAATAAATGTGTAAACATGAGTGAGTAAAGCTGTATGACGGTCAGTAAAGAATCAATACATTATTATTAAACTATATTACATTTACAATCATTTAAAAGCTTTTTATTTGTGTGCAACACACCTTTATAATACTATATTATGTTGCAGAGGCAAAAAGGTTAGTGAAAATCTGCCTGGATAGACTTTGTAAACTTGTGACTAAGTGAAATAGGAGAAGGCATTGAGTTGCAGTGAGCAGGGCACTATGGAATTCAAGGGCATGTGATGGGCCTGAACAATGTGAGTGACTCTTGCTTATGGTTTCAGCTTTGTCTTTATGTCCTTTTGCCTTCTGGGTTTTTTTCTACTTAGCTGTGTTTGATCGACAGCAAAGCATAAATTTTTGTTTATCATTGTTTTATAATGGGTGTGCATACAGTCAAGCTGGAAAGTCTGCACACCCCTTTCACCTTCTCCAGGTTTTATTACATTACAGACTCATTCTATGATAGATTGAGTTCATTTTTTGTCACAAAATTCTACACAAAATAACCCACAATGACAAAGTGAAAGCAGGTTTTTAGACATTTGTGCTATTTTATTAAAAATCAAAATGTAAAATATCATACACTGATCAGCCATAACATTAAAACCACCTCCTTGTTTCTACACTCACTGTCCATTTTATCAGCTCCACTTATCATATAGAAGCACTTTGTAGTTCTACAATTACTGACTGTAGTCCATCTGTTTCTCTGCATGCTTTGTTAGCCCCCTTTCATGCTGTTCTTTAATGGTCAGGACCCCCACAGGACCACCACAGAGCAGGTATTATTTAGGTGGTGGATCATTCTCAGCACTGCAGTGACAATGACATTGTGGTGGTGTGTTAGTGTGTGGATAAGACACAGCAGTACTGATGGAGTTTTTAAACATCTCACGGTTACTGCTGGACTGAGAATAGTCCACCAACCAAAAATATCCAGCCAACAGCGCCCCGTGGGCAGCGCATATGACAGTGACAGTGCATATCAGAGCAAACTCCAAGCCATGGGGTGAAAGGAATAATCTGCAGACCTTAAAAACAGGATTGTGTCAAGGCATATATCTTACAGAGCTCCTGCGTATCCTTGTGGAGATGGGAGAACAGAAGATCAACCACCCAGGCAGCACTCCACAAATGCCTTTATGGTAGAGTGGCCAGACTGAAGCCACTCCTTAGTAAAAGGCACATGACAGCTTACTTGGAGTTTGCCAAAAGGCACCTAGAGGACTCTCAAACCATGAGAAACAAGATTCTCTGGTCTGATGAAACCAAAATGTAACTTTCTGGCTCGAATATCAAGCGTCACATCTGGAGGAAACCAGGCACTGCTAATCACCTGGCTAATGCCATCCTTACAGTGAAGCATGGTGGTGGCAGCATCATGATGTGTGGATGTTTTCCAGCAGCGGGACCAGGGCGACTAGTCCTGATAGAGGGAAAGATGAATGCAGCTAAGTACACCCATATCTTTGAAGAAAACCTGCTCCAGAGCGCTCTGGACCTCAGACTGGGGTGAAGGTTTACCTTCCAACATGACAACAACCCGAAGCACACAGTCAAGAGGACAACGAAGTAGCTTCAGAGAAAGTTTATGAATGTCCTTGAGTGGCCGAGCCAAAGGGGATAGGGATGTGCACATGATTTATGTGTCAGTTTCTTTTATTTGAAAGTCACCTGCATCTCATTAAGTTTCTCTATATATCACGATTTCTCTTGTACAGATTTGCCATCTCGCCTGTCGGCAAAACTGTTTTCTTTGGAACCGTAATACTGGACTTGACCCGATCTGGTTTTCCGCTGGTGTGGAATGCCAACATGCTTGTCTCTTTCTTTGCTCCTCCAATTGGTGGGGTTCATGGCCGCTCATGCATTGCCTTCCCCGGCTTGTGTTTAGGGTTCCCTATTTTTTCCGAAAACTGGGTGGACAACCTATTGCTTTTTACCTAATGAAACTTTAGGTAACTTTAGAAACTTTTTACCTAATGAAACAAAATGGTAGAATTACAAAAGGTATAACCTGTTTGTTTCTATATTCTAACAAAACAGCTTTTTGCATTTAGGTGGTACGTAATACAGTTCTTGTTATTATATGTGCATCTAAAATGAACCATATGACCTCGATTTTCCTCTATATACTATTGTTGTGTTACTAAAGTTTGACTGGGGTTAAATGCATTTTATGGTGCTGGTTTCTCTGGATTACAGTGTGCTGCGAGATGTTGATTTAAAGCTTGTACAAGGGATCCTCCAAAAGTCAACACTTTTACACTTTTTAAGGTTCATGAAGTTCATAAATAGTAAGTGCCACCGTTGTATGTTATAATGCTATTTCGACCATGGTAATACATCATTTTAGTAATTTAATTAGGCTGATCATTTTTATCTTATTTGATTACTTGTTACAAGGAACACAGTACATTTACAAGTACACTTTTACTTTATAATTATTTTGCTGAGTAGTTTTACAGTATTTTTTAATGTAACATTCCTTTATAAATTCCTCAAAGTTGATGTGTTAGAAGCAGGAAAAATGGTCAAGCGTAAGGATTTAAACAAGTTTGACAGAGTCCAAATTGTGATGGCTAGACGACTGGGTCAGAGCATCTCCAAAACTGCAGCTCTTGTGGGGTGTTCCCGGTCTGCTGTGGCCAGTATCTATCAAAAGTGGTCCAAGGAAGGAACAGTGGTAAACCGGCGACAGGGTCATGAGCGGCCAAGGCTCATTGATACACGTGGGGAGCAAAGGCTGGCCCATGTGGTTCGATCCAACAGACGAGCTACTGTATCTTAAATTGCTGAAGAAGTTAATGCTGGTTTTGATAGTATACACAGTGCATTGCAATTTGTTGCGTATGGGGCTGCAAAAGGGGGACCAACACAATATTAGGAAGGTGGTCATAATGTTATGCCTAATCGGTGTAAAGCTAAGTGTATTTCTGGATTAATATAATAGTATGTTAGCATACTCATTTTTTAAATATATATTGTTACTTATAAGAACACAAGACCAAACCATGGCTTTAACAATGCATGTCTCATGTCACACGAATGACAACCCTAATCATAATGTCGCACACATGCTTAAAGGTGAGGGATAATTTAAATGATTTATTTTAATGGAAAAGTGAAACCTTAAATAATGAAAAGTGATTAAAAAAACACTGGTATAGTCGCTCAGGTGGCGCAGCGGTAAAAACACACGCTAGCATACCAGAGCTAGGATTTCGAATACATCATATCGAATCTCAGCTCTGCCATATGGCTGGGCTGAGCAGCCACATGAACAGCGATTGGCCTGTTGTTTATACAGGGGTGGGGTATTAAGCCGAATAGGGACTTCTTGTAACTGATGCACTGCAACCTCTGCTGGCTGAATGATGGCGCCTGCACAGAGCCGGGGAAAGAGTGCGTTGATCAGGGTGTGTCTCTTCGTACACAAGGCTGATTCGCATATATGCACTCGCATATTGCATACGGCTGCTGCCCACGTGTCGGAGGGGGCATGGGGTAGCTTCGTTCTCCTCAAATCAGAGCGGGGGTCTGCATTAGTATACAGTGGTATTACTACTAGAAAATAGTGTGAATGATCATGTTTAATGATCTGTTTAACACCAGATCAGCCATTTAATGTGGAAAAACATATAAAAAAGACTCAATCTCAAACCAAAACTACTAAACCATAATCTGGACAGAAAACAAACATTGCTGGCAGTTACATTTTCTTGCCTTTAAGATGCACAGTTATAAAATACATTATAAAAATGCACTCACATTTGTTTTAGGTGGTTAAGGTTGATTTGTACACAAGATCTATTTTGATTAAACAATACTTTTTATCACAGTATTTGTTAGCTGTGATTTTACAACAATGATTTGATTGCTTGATTGCACATTCAATTTCAGAGCCGCTCTTCCCATATATAATCTTTTTCTTTCTAGCTCCGCACATGTTTGCCTTCACTGATAACATAAAATCCTACATCAGCAGGCATGAGATTTCTTTTTTGTAGTCAGGCCCTCTTTCTTTCCCCTCACCGAGTCTTTATTTCTTTGTTCATGGAGCCCATGTGCAAATCCAGACTTGTGCCTACCAGTGCTCTGCTGTGCTTCATCCTTTTATATAAAAAAGGAATAAATTGATTGAGTCTCTTGGCATAATCTAAGAATCCATTTTGTGGGGAAAGTAATTTGTCAGCACCATGTCTGCTTTTTATGAAAGCTAGAACTTATTTTCTTGATTTGCTTCCTATAGAGTTGCAGAGGAAGAGTTTGTGAAACCGTTAAAAGGGCCTAGAGTTGTGCAAGAAATACTCATACAATGAGGTCTAATCCAAACCTGTCAAGAATAGATGAGCTCATGAATTAATTATTACCAGTCCAGGCTAGG